>NC_141541.1:116867500-117180625 GCF_021556685.1 Rattus norvegicus
CTCCCTCTCCCCCTCCCTCTCTCCCTTTCTCTCTCTCTCTAATTAGCACGTTTCTTTGAGAAAGTGTTATGACAGAAAGAAACTACCCAGTAATGAAAACATGCAAAAATTGTATAGCCCCTTCCAGCCATCCCCACCAATGGAGAAATGGCAGGTTTGCTGCAGGCTGGTAGACACTAGCGCACCTCAGTGGACAGTAGACAGCGCACTCACAGTGTCTCAGTGGAGCTTGGCAGTAGTTGGAAAAGCTCTTATCCTCATAGCAGCTACACATTACATCACACAGACAATCAAACATCTGAACACTGAACTGATTTTATTTCTGTCTACTCCAAAGTAGAAATTGCCTGAAGTTGCCTGCTTCAGGTGCATTTCATGATTTGGGGCTCTATATCTGATCCTCAAAGATCCATCCCAAGACTCGATCTTGTAAACAGAGTTGATATACAGAGTTGCATTAATACTACCTGTGGGTGTCTGTGTGGAAGTTCAAATGCATGTTCATGTGTGTGTGTGTGTGTGTGTGTGTGTGTGTGTGTGTGTGTATGAACATCATCTCTATGGAAATCAGAGGATGACATTGGGTGCTTGTCCTCGGGTACTGTCCACCTTCTGTGGGAGACAAGATCTCTCACTGCAACTCAGCCATGCAGGCCCAGCTGGCTGGTCTGTGAACTCCTAGAGAATCTTCCTGCCTCTGCCTCCTCTAGTGGATCTCAGGCACATGTTACTGTGCCCAACTATTTATCTGGGCTTGGGGATTCAAACTCAAGGCTTCGCATTTGACAGACAAGCACTTTACCCTCAGCTATATCCCCTGACATCACTTTTCAACCAGAAAATAAGTTGGAGGAAAAAGACAAACATAGAGAGGAGTAGCAGTGACAAGAGGAGGAGAGGAGAGTAGCAGGGGACACCACGGAAGGAAAGGAGAGTAGCACAGGATACCTTTAGCACTATCCAATAGCGACTGCAGCTATAGGAAAGAGACTTCTACAAAACTCGATAAAAATCACAGGACTTAAATATCAAAGCAAATAACCAGGAAACTCACCCAGAGCCTGAGGGGATGCTGAGCATCTCTTTGACATTCCAGACATTAAAATTCATTTTTAATGTGTCTGTGAGAGAGAACAGAGAAATCCTCTCAGAAGAGTTACACAGTACAACATTTTCAAATGTACTAATTACATGTAGGAACATTCCAACAGTTCTGTTCTGATCCAATTGGGTGAAAAACTCCACTAATCAATGTACCAGACCTCTTCTGCTACCTAATGTACTATGAGCCTGATGTGGCAATTACACACCTGTAATCTTAACCTCCAGAGGTGGAAGCAGGAAGACTGGCACGGATTCAATGGCCAACCTTAGCCTCGTAGGTAGGTAGGGAACACCCTGTGAATTTGAAGCCAGCCTTGTCTACATAGTGAGCTCCAGGCCAGCCAGTGTACATTATACAACCCTGTGATAGGGGGCTGGAGTTCAGCAGTTAACAGTACTGGCTGCTTTTCCAAAGAACCTAGATTTGATTCCTAGAACCCACACGGCTGGCGACTTCCCAGGGTATCTTTCCCAGGGAGGGGCACAATTAGGAGGTGTGGCCTTATTGGAGTAGTGTCACTGTGCATGTGGGATTTAAAATTTAAAACCCTCATCCTAGGGGGTTGGGGATTTAGCTCAGTGGTAGAGCGCTTGCCTAGGAAGCGCAAGGCCCTGGGTTCGGTCCCCAGCTCCGAAAAAAAGAACCAAAAAAAAAACCAAACAAACAAGAAAAAAAAACAAACCTCATCCTAGCTGCCTGGAAGCCAGTCTTCTCCTAGCAGCCTTCAGATGAAGATGTAGAACTCTCAGTTCTCCAGCGCCATGCCTGTCTGAACTCTCCCATGTTCTCACCTTAATGATATTGGACTGAACCTCTGAACTTGTAAGGCAGCCCCAATCAAATCTTGCCCTTATACTAAGAGTTGCCTTGGTTATGGTGTCTGTTTGCAGCACTAAAACCCTAACTAAGACAGGACCTAATACCTCTTCTGGCCTCCTTGGGCACTGTATGCATGTGGCATACAGACATACACACAGGCAGAACCCCTATACAGATAAATACATTTTCTATTTAAAAACCTGTGATAGTGTCAGTTGTAGGGGTTCACATCCTCAATTCCAGCACTAGAAAAGTGGAGGTAAAAAGACAGAATTTAAAGCTTCCATGGACTACAAATCAAAAGGCTGCCTCTAATGGGGGAGGGTGTATTCTTACTGTTCTCTTAACTATGTCTAAGGATCACATGGGCTAATGTCCTCAGTCTGAGCTTGTCTTTTGTGCTTTTACTTGTCTATTTTTTTTTTTTTTTTTGGTTCTTTTTTTCGGAGCTGGGGACCGAACCCAGGGCCTTGCGCTTCCTAGGTAAGCGCTCTACCACTGAGCTAAATCCCCAGCCCCTTTTACTTGTCTATTAACTGAATGAGCTTTTAACTTTCCAGAGAATAGAGAGCCTATCGCCAAAGCTTTCTCCTTGATGATTCTACCAGACATGGACTAATGACCAGATAAGTCACTCCAATGTGCCTATCCATCAAGGTAAATGACACTTTAAATGCGCACACTTGAAGCTCTCAAGTGCAGGATTCCCTCTTCATTTATCAAATCATCTTTATTAAAGAAAGCTGGAAAGAAGAAAAGTGAAGCCACAAGGGCTCTGGCTAGATGACTAAAGGAAGAATGTGTGTGGAGAGGGTGATCCTGTGAGTCACAGCGGCTCCTCCCTCTGGCCCATCACGCACTCTGTATTTCTGGACTTTTTTTCCTCTCAGACTGGATGTGAGATTACTGAGCATGGTTTGGGGGATATAGAACAACACCATGAAAGTCCTCAGGAGTGTGGGGCCTTCGGCTAGCCCAGGGGACCCACCAGGAACATACTTGACCCCACAGTTGCTTCTCAGCTAACAGATCTTCAGACTCCTCTGCATTAAACATGGCAAAGCCCCACTTCTTTTGAAATGTGGATCTTAATGCTATACAGATCCTTAATCAAATAAATGTGCCTTATGTTCTGCTTGGTGCAGAAGAACATGACGGCCTGACCAATGTAAGCCCTGGCTACTGTGCCCTAGAGCTTCCCAGAGGCACCCCATATAACCTTTCAGGATCATAGACTGGGGACAACATTGAAATCGGAGACATAAATCTACCAAAACACTGTCTCCAAGGTCCCCCCAGGGCAACCCACATAGACTGCATAAGCTACTTATGTTTGCCACCTTTGTATACCAGGCCTCCATAAAGAAAGGAATCTAGTCAGCCTAACTGGCTACAGGTGTTTCTGAACTCCGACGGTATAGGTCTCTGTGGCTGTCATGTTATTATGTCATTATTTGGCTTTGGGTTTTTGTCACTTTTCAAGGCAGCGTTTCTCTGTGTAGCCCTGGCTGTCATGAAACTTACTCTGTAGATCAATCTGGCCTCCAACTCACAGAGATCCACCTGCCACTCCTCCTGAGTGCTGGCAATAAAGGCCTGTACCTCCACTGCCCAGCTGGTCTGGGGTCTTATTTACTTATTTTGGCACAGTCTCACTATGTCTCATTATGTGGAGGAGGCTGACCTTGAATTCAGAGATCTGCCTTCCTCTGCCTACCTAGTGCTTGGATGTTTTGGTTTTATATAGGATCTTGCTATGAACCCCAACCTGGCTCTCCTCAGCCACAGATAGTGCTAGGATTACACATATCTCCTCCCTGTGTCCAGTTTGGTTTTGGGGGCAAGGTTCCACTACTTAACAAGAGCTAGATCTGCAACTCCCTATATATGTAGCCCAGGCTGTCCTATTCCAGCTTTGAGAAGCTGAGGTCCTAGACTGAAGCTCCTCTCTCCCCACACTGCATCCTATATCCTCTCCATCCCAACACCCCTCCTTTAATGCTGAAAAAGCTAGTTTCTTCCAAAGACTTCTGGCCCCCTTCTACCTAATCGCCAGGCGATTCTTTGCCAAAAGGAATTGTTTACTCTCGTAGTGTCTGGTCAAGAAGCTTTCCCAAGTAATAAACAGATAGTTCATGGGTAAATGTGCTCGTTAGCAGCCCTGACATTCAAGTTCGATCCCCAAGATAGATTCACACGGCAGAAGATAAGAATCAATTCTTAAAAATTGTCGGGCTGGAGAGATGGCTCAGAGGTTAAGAGCACCGACTGTTCTTCCAGAGGTCCTGAGTTCAATTCCCAGCAACCACATGGTGGCTCACAACCATCTGTAATGGGATCTGATACCCTCTTCTGGTGTGTCTGAAGACAGCCACAGTGTACTTGTTTTTTTGTTTTTTTTTTGTTTTCAGAGCTGGGGACCGAACCCAGGGCCTTGCGCTTGCTAGGCAAGCGCTCTACCACTGAGCTAAATCCCCAACCCCCACAGTGTACTTGTATATGATAAATAAATAAATCTTTAAAAAAAAAAGAAAGAAAATTGTCCTCTGACCTTCATAAAACTCCCTCCCTGTAAATAAATATAGTTAAAAAACAAAAAATAAACAAAAAATAGTTGTTTTTGTTTAGTGTTGTTGTTGTTTGGGGTTTTATTGTTGTTGTTGCCCTAGCCATCCTAAAACTCCCTTTGTAGGCCGGGCTGGCCTCAGACTCAGAGATCTGCCTGCCTCCGTCCCCCACGTGTTGGGATAAAAGGCATGAACCTCCACCACAGCCTGGCTAAATGTTTTAAGAGACCCTGGAGGGCTGAAGAGATGGCTCAGTGGTTAAGAGTAAGTACAGTCTGCTCTTTCAATTTCCAGCTTGGATCCTGAGTTCAATTCCCAGCAACACATGGTGGCTCACAACCATCTGTAATGGAACCCAATGCCCTCTTCTGATATGTCTGGGGACATCTATAGTGTACTAACACATATAGATAAAATAAATCTTAAAAAAAAAAGATAGAGATCCTCGAAGTTCCTGGCTATTCATTCTTATTTGTTTCCCAGATAGATTTTTTTTTAGTTTTTAGTTTTGTTTGTTCGTAACAATAAGAACAAATGTCCAGTTGGCCTCTCTGATTCCCCATTCACTGATTTTCCAGGCTTGACTCCTCTCCCACTGGAAGCTCCGACCCTGTGAGGGTCTAACGTGGAGCTGAGAGCCTCAGGTCAGGCTTCTAGTGTCCGAGTGGCCCTCAGTCAAGGCCTCGGCTACTGGGCCCGCGAGGCTCCTTGATGTTCCCCAACCTCCTCATCTCTTTCCCACTCCTCACGCGACTCCTGGCCCACGCCCCTCGTGTTCTCACCTCCACAGCAACCACACGCGGCACCACACGCACACCTTCCAGCGACTTCCTGGGCGCCTGCGAAAGCCCGCCGAGGTGAGGCCCCGCCCCCGGCTGCGCTCACCAATGAGAACGCCGATCCTTGACTCCGCCCCCCGATGCTTGAGGCCAGAGGATGTTTTGTGGGTTTTTTGGGTTTAGTTTGGTTTGGTTTTTTGGGTTGTTTGTTTGTTTGTTTGTTTTGTTTTGTTTTTCCGTTTCAAAAACTTTATTTTTACTCGGTCCAAGACTTGGGAGAGGCTCCAGGGCTGCCTAGTGGCTTTAGAGGTTCATTCAGGTGGAGGTGCTGAGGCGGCTGCTGCAGAGCAGAGAAGGGAGCCCCTTGGAAGGCACAGAGGCCTAGTCCTGCTTGAGAGGGAGGCGCTCAAAGAGATACTCGCCCAGAGATGCCTAGGCCACGTGCTGGTTGTGGCCCTGCCACCCCACGGAGGTTGTTCAGGTGGTTGCCCATCTTCTTGATGAGCTTCACATCCTTATCCAGGAAGTGGTTTTCCAAGAGGCACAGAGATAAGGGTCTGTGTGGGCAGAACCCAGGGCACGCTGATCCAAGAGGGCCTGGTTCAGGTTCTCCAGGGCCAAGGAGGCTTCCATGGTCTCCAGGGTTTTACCCATCTCATCTTGAGATGGCTTCTGCACATCCTGCAAAAGTACACAGGCCCGCGTTCTGCAACTTGAGGAGCCGCTCGGCGCCCTCGCGCTTCTCCGAGGCCAGAGGGTTTTTTTTTTTTTTAACGGTTTAACAATCTTAACGTGCCCGGCTGACCCGAGCTCCATGAAGAAGGTGGTTCAGCAGCTCCGACTGGAGGCCAGGCTCAATGGCATGAAGGTTTCCCAGGCAGCTGCACACTTGAAACAGTTCTGTCTGCAGAATGCTCAACATGACCCTCTCGGCTGACTGGAGTGTCTTCAAGTACAAATCTCTTCAGACCCCAGAAAGTCTGCTCCTTTTTGTAGTCATACATCGTGAGGTTTCTCAAACCACCTTTCATGAACCAGTGAATATTCAAGAGAACTAAGTTCGAAGTCTGTACAGAAGCTTCTCTTTTTCTTTTTTTTTTCACAACTGAGATTTTATTGGTCGAGGAGTAGAGTACGCAGACATTCCAATTCTTATCACATGTACTCAAACGCTGAAGAACCGTACAGTGTTCACGTACCCAAACTCTGAGTCACACTGTGTTCACGTATACAAATGAAGAGCTACATATTGTTTTTCTTTGAACTTATTCCAGTGATGCTCCAGCTTCAAACTTGGCAAGTTTCCTTAAGACCTCTCATAACGACCAAATGCTCACAATGCTCAGTTCCAATTCACGATGATTTTATGCCACACACAGAACATACTCAAAGTCTTCATCTTTCACAGCACATTATCAGAAGCTTCTCTTTAACACGTGCTGTAATACACAATCTTCTACTTGTCCGTCCTTAACATCTACCTCTCTGAATTTTCATTGATTTCTGTTTCACAAGGTTTAACTATTTTATATACACTGACTGTAGCATATAATAAAGCAGCATACAGGGGCTGGGGATTTAGCTCAGTGGTAGAGCGCTTACCTAGGAAGCACAAGGCCCTGGGTTCGGTCCCCAGCTCCGAAAAAAAGAACCAAAAAAAAAAAAAAAAAAAAAAAAGCAGCATACAAACTTAAAAAAAAAAAAAAAACACGGGGTTGGGGATTTAGCTCAGTGGTAGAGCGCTTGCTAAGGCCCTGGGTTCGGTCCCCAGCTCCAAAAAGAAAGAAGAAGAAAAAAAAACCAAACAACAACAAAAAAACCCAATTTTAATGGCCCTAACGGACAGCCCACAGATCCCACGAGTCTGAACCCTCGGGCCTGGTTGCTCAGCACAGACCCTTTCCCACTTCAAACCTGAAAAATGGAGAGCCTTGGGCTAGAGAGATGGCTCAATGGTTCAGAGAGCACTGACTGCTCTTCCAGAGGTCCAGAGTTCAAATCCCAGCAACCACATGGTGGCTCACAACCATCTGTAAAGAGATCTGATGCCCTCTTCTGGTGTGTCTGAAGACAGCTATAGTGTACTCATATATAATAAATAAATCTCTTTTTTAAAAAATGGAGGCCCTTGGCAATGCTCAATACTGCCTATGAGGGCCACATGTAGGGTGGGCCAGGGTGCCAAAGTTCAGGATATGAGAAGCATCTTGCTCGCCTGGATATAGCACCATCGTCTGGATATAGCAGAGTAGCTGGAGCATCTGGAACCAGACAACAGGGAACTCAAGAGCTAGCAAGATGATCAGTGGCAAAAACCTTTGCCACCAAGCCCAAAGACCCACGAAATAGAAAAGAGTTCTGAGACCTCTTGAACGTCGCTCTGACCTTTACATGTATGTAGGAGCATGAGCATGAACTCTCTCTCTCTCCCTCTCTCTCTCCCTCTCTCTCTCTCTCTCTCTCTCTCTCTCTCTCTTTCTCTCTCTCTCTCTCTCTCACACACACACACACACACACACACACACACAGGCAAAACAACAAAACAAAAACAAAAATCCAAAGCTGGAAAGTGGTTGCATGCTATTAATCTCAGCACTCAGGAGGCAGAGGCTGGCAGATCTCTGAGTTCGAGGACAGCTTGGTCTACAGAGTGATTCCAAGACAGGACTACACAGAGAAACCCTGTTTCTAAAACAAAACAAACAAAACCCCCAGAAAAACCCACCATCAACAACAAAGGTAAACCCAAGTAATAAAACTGACGTAACAATTATTACATCAGTGCCCATAAACCTCAAATACTCATGCTAAGTAGGAGTCAGACACAAAAAGTACATATTGTATGGTTCTATTTATATAAAATTCTAAGAAATGTACACTCTCTATATAACAAAACAATGGGAACAATTATGGTGTGCATCTGGAACCCCAGCACCCTGGGTGGGTAGAGGCAAGAAAACCAGAAGTTTAAGGTCTTTTTGGCTACAGAGTGAGTTTGGGGCCAGACTGGGACACGTGAGACCCTGTGTCAAACAAAGCCCGGCATGGTAGCACTTAACCTGAAATCCCGACACTTGTGTAGGTAAGAAGATGGATCCAAGTTCAAAGCCATCCTGGACTATATAACGACTTCTAGCTTGTCCAAGACGACATAGTGAGAGTCTATCTCAAAATACAAGCAAAAGCCCGCAACCTAGTGTGGGGCCTAGAGCTCAGCAGTAGAAAGCAGCATACGGAAAGGCCTGGGTTCCATCATCGGTACAGCAAAAAATAAATTAGCCAAATATGGTGAGGCCTGTAGTCTTAGCGACACGTGGGTGGATCAGGAATTGGAGACCAGCCCGTGCTACGTAGCCATGTTTTGGGGAGTCTGGAATACAGAGTAGAAAAAAATCCTGTCTCAAAAAAAAAAAAAAAAAAAAAAAAAAAAAGAAAGAAAGAAAGAAAGAAAGAAAGAAAGAAAAGAAAGAAAAGAAAGAAAAAGAAAGATAGTTGGACCTACTTACTCACACCTTTAGTCTCAGGACTTGGAGTGCTGAAGCAATAGTATTTTGCTGTGACTTCCAAACCAATTCGGGCTACAGAGTAAGAAACTAAAAAAAAAAAAATTTTTTTTAAAAGCCTTTAGTCCCAGCACTCAGGAGGCAGAGGCTGGTAAGTCTCTGTGAGTTCAAGGCCAGCCTGGTCTACAAAGTGAGTTCCAGGACATCCAAGGCTACACAGAGAAACCTTGTCCTTGAAAAAAAAATTAAAAATAAAAGACAAAAAGAAAGAAAAAAGAAAAAGGTGACCTGGTGGTTCCAGGCACTCCAATTTCAAGACTCCCCTGGGACATAGAGTATGTTCAAGGCCAGCCTAAGTAACTTAGTGTACCGGCCACAAATAACAATAAAAGGGTTGTAGTTTAGTAGTTTAGTAGTAGACTGCTTGCCTAGAATACACTGAGGTTTGTATTTGATTCTCAGCACCACAGATGATGGTGGTGGTGGTGATGGTGGTGGTGATGGTGGTAATGGTGATGGTGGTGGGGATGGTGGTGGTGGTGGTGGTGGTGGTGGTGGTGGTGATGGTAGAATTATAAGATCATCACAAATTTTGTTTGGACATCTTAGACATGGTGGTACATGTCTAAAATTCTAGGATCTGGGGGGCTGGAGAGATGGCTCAGCGGTTAGGAGCACCCGACTGCTCTTCCGGAGGTCATGAGTTCAATTCCCAGCAACCACATGGTGGCTCACAACCATCTGTGGGGAGATCCGATGCCCTCTTCTGGTGTGTCTGAAGACAGCTGCAGTGTACTTATATATAATAAATAAATAAATCTTTAAAAAAAAATTCTAGGATCTGGGAGGCAAAGACAAGTGAATCAGAAAGTTAAGGCCATCCTCAGCTACAAAGTCAGCTCGGTGCCAGCCTAGGCTACATGAGACTCTATCTCAAAAAGAAAGAATAAATTAAAGAGTTGAAGTCCTCCTCTTCCTCCCCTAATACCACTCCATTTTCTCCCCCAAGTGACTTCTATCCTGAAGTCACTTTATGCATATGTATTTATGCATGTGTTATTTTTTTTATTTCACATTTTTTTTGTCCACCAGTGATATGTGGCATTGTTTGAGGCAGCATCTTACTATGTAGCCGGGGCTGGCCTGGCATTCACTGTGTAGACGAGGCTAGACTCAAATCTTATAGGCAAGATTAGCTTTAAACCTCTGATTCACTTCCCAAGTGTGGAATTACAAATGCTCCACCTGTCTCAAGATTTCTGGGAACAGGTTTGTGATAGTTAACCTCAACTGTCAATTCCATGAGACCTAGAATTATTACCTAGGACATGAGACTCTGGCCATGCCTCTAGGGTTATGTTGATTACATGGTGGAGGTGGGAAGACCTGTTCACCCCAGGTGACATTGTTCCCTGGATTGATTTCCTGGACAGTATAAAAAGCAGAATACCAAATGATCACAGAATTCCAGAATTCATGGCCACCTTCTCTCTTTCTCCTCCCCCTTTACTCTATCTCTCTTTTTAAGCAAGTATTTAGTGTTGGGTAGGGAGCTGTGCATACTGCTCTGTGGAAATTAGAGGACAACCCACAGGGGTTGGTTCTCTCCTTCTACCACACCGGTCCCTGGAATTGAACTCTGGTCTTCAGACTTGGCCACAAACACCTAAACACAAACACACTAAGTCTTCTCGCCAGTGCCACTTTCTTATTCTTAAATTCTTTTTGATATTTTATTTTATGTGTAGATGTGCCTGACTGTTATGTCTGTGTACCACAGGCATGCACAGCCCAGAGGCTAGAAGAGGGCATCAGGTTACCTGCAACTGTCGTTAAAGATGGTTATGAGCTCTGTGTAGGTCCTGGGAACTGAATCTGGGTCCTCTGTAAGAGCAGCCAGTCTTAGCCACAGAGCCATCTCCCCAGACCTAGTTTCTGCTTGTTGACTGGATGCAGAATCATCAGTGGCTTCAAACTCCTGCTGTGGCTTGCTAATGAGGATGAAGTGGGGCCACAACAGACCCTTTCTCTCTTCTGTCAGCGTATTTTAGAGAAGCAACAGGAAAGTAACTAGAACCATTCCAAGATCAGAAAAGAGTTCTGAAGCATTTCAGGCTTCAAGGATTTCCAGGAAAGGAAAGGAAATGCATACAGCTACTATGACATCCTTTATACTGATGTGTCCATGTGTGTGGCCAGTTACACTAGGGCATGCTAGATAGACCAGCAGGGTTTATTTTCTGTTGTTAGAGTTTGTTTGTTTGTTTGTTTGTTTGTTTGTTTAACGGCTCAGCAGTTAAGAACACTGCTTTTCCTGAGGACCCAGGTCCAGTTCCTAGCACCCACATGGCAACTCCCAACTGTCTATTCCAGTCCCGGGGGAATTTGTCACCCTCTTCTGGTGGCTATGGGTACTGCACACATGTGGCACACACACACACACACACACACACACACACACACACACACACACAGACAAGCACTCATACACAAACAAAATCTTATTTTTTCTCTGTCTTTCTATCCTACCTCACCCAGCTTTTTCCTCTGACTTCATAGCTGAGCTTCCATCAGTTCTAGCCAGCTTCTTTTGGTAAAAAGAAAGGGTGTGTGACTCCTGTCTCAACATTGGACCATTTCAAATTTCTTCTCCTCCCAGCAACCCCTTTTAGCAGTCACCTGTAAAAATTGACATTCCTGATCAAACAAAATGCTGCATTAAACATGCAGGGCTTGAGGGTGATTTTTCCTAAGAGCCAACCACCCTGTGACATTTCTCCTGAATCCATAGAGTGCTTTCTAAATTTATGTCCCTAGCAATATTATAACAGAGTTTTTAAGACACAGCGTTTGCCTCTAAAGTGCTCTTTAATATTTCATTGGCCAGCTCATCAGACTGCTGTGGGGCTCTGCACGTTTGCATAAAGGCTCTCGGAAGTCTATAAACGAGCTGGAGTTATCTCACAGAGAGGAATCTGAGAAGCAAGGACAAAAGGGCGACAGGCTGGGTGCTGCCCCAACAGCAGCATTGTGCAGTCACAGCCTCCCTGCGTTACTAAGCAACAAACAGCTGACCTCCAGAGATTCTCCCTCTCCTCAGATGTAGCTTCAAAAGGACAAGAGGAAAGTTTGCCTTTTTGCCTCCCTTCGAGGAAAAATGCAAGGTGCTTTAATAGGCTCCTGGGTAAGAATTAACCCCAACCCCCTGGCCAGCATGAAATCTTTGTGAGTCGAGAGGATGAAGAGAGGTATCATTCCACATCTGGGCAGGCAGAAGTCTTTTTTTTTTTTTTTTTTTTTTTGGTTCTTTTTTTTCCGGAGCTGGGGACCGAACCCAGGGCCTTGCGCTTCCTAGGCAAGCGCTCTACCACTGAGCTAAATCCCCAACGGCAGGCAGAAGTCTTAGCTGCCCTCTCCTCCTCCTTGTTTCCATACCTCTGAAGCCTGCATTCCTTCATGCTCTCCTGCTAACCAGTAGAACCTTAGTATTCTAGCATCCAGTTTTTCACCGGTCATCTGAGGCTCTGGCAAAACTTTGGGACTAAACTGTCTAGCTTGAGAACATCAGGAAATTATTGTTTGTGGTTTTTGTCTACTTTCTGGGCCCATCCCCATGCCTGGAGCACAGTGAATGCTATTGAAGTACAATATTGTTAAGTTAAATGGAGTAAAGAGTAAAGGGGCGTCTACAAACAGTACAGGGACAGGTAGACTAGCTATGGTGCAAACCTTCAGTGAGGCGGAAAGAGATGCCAAGGAGTCTGCTGTTGTAGATGAAGGCCAGCCTCCAGCCAGCTCCCTCTGCTCAGGTTTACGAATATGGGGACTTTGACCTTCAAGAGGACTCAACACAAAAGGACTGGGCCATAGGAGTTACCTGATGTGATTGTCCAGGAAGGTCCACAGAACAGCCTTTCCAGAGAAACTTCCTTTTTTAAGTGTATTTTGTTACTTTACATGTATGAGTGTTTTGTCTGTGTATGTCTGTGCACCGCGTGTGTATGTGGTGTCTAAGGAAGCCAGATGATGAGATGGTATCACATTTCCTAGAACTAGAATTATAGACGGTTGTGAGCAGCCATTTGAATGCGAGGAATCAAACTCAGGTTCCTCTGGAAGAGCAAACAGTGCTTTTAACTGCAGAACCATCTCTCCAGTGCCCCCCTCCAAACTGTTCTTATTCTGTGACCATATATGTGTGCATAACTGTATTTGATCATATTATCCTGTTACCCTCTTTCATTCCATGCTGAGTACCCCTGAACCCCTTCTTGTTTCCAACATGTCTCTTCCTACTGTCTATCTTCTTCTTTTGGAGACAGCCTGACACTGTACTTCATGCTGACCTAACTAGCTCTCTATGTAGCCCAGTATACCCTTGAATTCACAGTATGCCCCACCTCAGCCACCAAACTGCTTATATTACATGTATGAGCCACCATGCCTGGCTGACAAGTATTTATTTCTGGATGTTTGTTTCTTTGTTTGTCTTGTTTTCCTCTTTTCAAGATAGGGTTTCTTTGTGTAGCCCTGGCTGTCCTGGAAACTCACTGTATAGACCAGGCTGTCCTTGAACACAGATCTTCCTACCTCTGCCTCTCAAGTGCTGGGGCTAAAGGTGTGCACCTCCCACGATCAAGCCACCTCCTAGTTTTTATTTCTGTGTTTTGAACTTAGGTCCTCTTTTGGGGAAGTTTATATCTTGAGTGCCCCAAGGTCAGAGATGCCCATTTTGCCCCAGAATAGCAGAGTGGATAGTAAATGAGTGTCCCTAGCCTTGCCAGTCGATTCAAAAGACAGATCCATTGACTTCTTGGTTCTCAGGGACTCTTGACCCAGTATTAATATTGTGAGGAGAGGAACAAAAGGGACTTAGTCTCAGATCCCACAGTCACCCCACCCTAGTCAACAGTAGCTGACAGAAGTATGACTATATGATACCCTTACCCTTCCACACACATACAGAGCCCAGAAAGGTCAATGTATTGAGGCCACTTGTCCCAATGGCAAAAGGACAACTCTGGGCTGGCTCCAGTCCAGGAGTATTGTTCCTCTTCAATTCTATTCTGTCAGAAACTTAAGGAGGAATTTCTGGTTCCTGGGAAGCTAGGGTAAGGATTTAAGTGGGCTTTACCATAATTCCCACCTGCCTTGTTACAGCACAACAGTGGTTTCTACGGGCACTACCGCGGTCAAGTCAAGAGTGAAAGTGCCGGAGAATACCGTCTTGCTGCAAAGCCCCCGCCTCCAGCAGTGTTCCTACAGAGATGTGAGGTACAAGGCATCCCTGAGGGCAGTGGGAAGGAAAGGCTGATCCCTGTCTCTTGAGGATGCAGACCCCCAAGATCACTATCTCAACCTGCAGAGGCAGACTGACAAGTCAGTCACCTGGGAGCAGGCTAACCCTGGGACAGCAGCACTGGGACCTTGGGCTTGAAATAGCAGATTTCTACCAAAAGGCTAGAGAAGAACAGGCTCCTTCTGAATGGGAGAAGCCACAGTACGGTGGGTGGCAATGGAGGATAGAGCTTTAGAACCTAGGAAGAAAGCCTTGCATTTTGCTGAGCTTACCTTCATGTCAGATCTTTGGAGGCCACAAAACTCCACCCTGTCCTATTACTTGGGGACAAGCAAGTAGCCTCCTCTAAACCAGCAGGTGGTGGCTGGTACTAGCCCACATACCTGCCTAGGGAGGACTGAGAAGGACTGGGAGGATAGGTGGCATAGAATAACAGAACCAGGACTTGAGAGCACAGTAGGAGGATGCAGGCCCAGCCCACCACCATTTTCATGCCTGCAGACAAAGAGAAGCTGAAGTGTGTACGCCAGTCAGAGTCACAGGGTTAAAAATCATAAGCAAAACAGGAAAACTTAGGAGTGTTTGTTTACAAAACAGTAGGTACGGGGGGGGGGGTGCTCAGGAAAAGACGTATCACAAGATGTTGTTCGTTTCGGAGAGAGGATAAGATTTGAAACAAGATCTCATTCTATAGCCCAGGCTGGCCTAACATGTAGCCCAGGCTGGCCTTGAACACAAAATAATCCTCCTGCTCCAACTTCTTAGATTCTCGGATTACAGCCATGAGCCATCACAGCCAGCTAGTCTCACTTTAACATCCAAGTGTCAGGCTTTGGTTTTACTCGTCTTACAATCTTAGCACTTAAGAGGCAAAGGAATTCAGAGCCAGACTGGGCAAATGTTAGGCCAGGCAAGATGCTGTGTCAAACAAACAGACTGGGTTGTGTAGCTCGGTTGGTAGAGTGTCTGCCTAGCAAGCATGAAGTCATGGGTTTGACCCAGAGCACTGAATTAACAAGGCGGGTGACTATAATCCCAGCGCACAAGAGGATCATATAGTCGAAGTTTTCCTCAGTGTTATAGTGTGTTTGAGAACACATGAGTTGCTGCCTCAGAACAAAACTGAACGAGCAAACGAACGAGCTGCCAACTGGCCTTTACTGTTATCCCAGAAGAGCCCAAAGGGATAGGGTAGCAACATGGCTGCCAGAGTCCAGAGAAGAAAGACAAGTGTGGGGGAGGCGAGGAGAATCATAGTCAGTCAGGAGCAGAAGGGGAGAAGAAACATTTTCCTATTTATTTTCCTTTGTCTCCTCCCAGGACATCCCAGGGGTCATAGTGGTGTCTGTACTCAATCTGCCTTCCAAACAGGGACAGGGAGGAGGAAAGCCCAGAGAAACACGCTCCACCCGCCACAGCTTCTTCCTTCCCAGCCGATTGCCAGGTCTGCCTAGATCTGCCATCTGGATTTTCAGGAATTGCTTTCTCAGGCTGACAGCAGGGTCTTGGAGGCTGCCATATTTCTTAGCATTCTTAGCATTTCCAGTTGGAAGGACTTATTGGCGATGCTTACTTACAAAACCAGGCCGGAACACAGCTCCAGATTGCTCATCAGTGGCTTCACTCCCTCCTTCTCAAGCACGAGGAAGCCAGGTGCGATGGCACGTACCTGCAATTCCAGCACTTGGGGGGGTGAAGTCAGGAAGGTCAGGAGTTCAGAGACGGCCGTGCTATATAACGAGTCCAGTATCGTCTATTCCTAAGCCAGAGAGAGAGAGAGAGAGAGAGAGAGACAGGGACAGAAGCAATCCAGAACATTCCTGCTGGATTTTTACAGTAGCCCTTCAGACGATTTGCCTTGCAGACAGCAAACATCCCACCCCTTGGGAACAGACGTAGAGGACACCTGTTTAGGCTGCTGATCAAAATAAAGACTTGAGACATTATCTAGTGTTATCAAATGTAGCAAACAGCATGGTCTGTATGTACTGCACTTAGCTTGAATAAATGTCAAGTCTCACGGTTCTTTCTCACGCTAAGCCTCTCTTAATAGAACGGCCAGGAAAAGTGCATCGTTTACTTCTAACTGGCTGAGAGGAACGGCCTCAGCTGACTGGTGGTAGCTACTGTTTAACAGCCTTCGTGAGACATGGTGACACTTTCCTCTGGTTCAGAGCACATAAACATTTGTGACACTTAGATATGGGGAAAACCTCTTTTTTTCCCCCTATTTTTATTTTCCTTCTGAACCATATGGGTTCACCTTTACTTGTCTGACCCTTGAGACCTGTAATCTCAGTGTTGGTTCGTAAAGGCAGACAAGAAGCATCACAGAGACTCATGGATGGAGAATAGACTTCATGCTGTGTCCCTGCTGTCCCCCCATGGCTCCATGTCACACAGAGGCCCCTCCCTCAGCACCCTACTGACTTGCGACTGTCCAGCTTCCTCAGAACCCTTAGCTCTCCCACACAGAAATCCTGCCTCTCCCCAAGGCCTCTTAATTGAGGATCCCGTCTCTAGACCCACCTGCTCAGATGCCTGACAGAATAGAAGCCTAAGTGGTTGAGAGACAAAGACACAGCTAAGACTTCTTTCTGGAGGGCAAGGATACCCAGAACTGCCTGGGCGGGAGAGGAAATGACTCCTTCTCACCAGGCTCCCACAGTTGTGAGAGAGTAAAACTGGAATCAGTGGGAGTGGATAGATTATCCTGCCACTGTGGGGATAATGTGTTTCCAGAGTCAGGGCTGCCTCTGACAACAGAGGCTTTCACTCTAGGCTCTGCAGCTGAGAAGAGAAGGGAGAAACTTGGAGGTCAGTTGGAACTTGTTCCAGACTTCCAGATTTTAATTTTTCGTGCATCTGTTTGTGTGCATGTGCGCATTCATATATGGAGGTCAGAGGTCAGCGTGAGTGCCGTACCTCAGGACAGCCACAGGGTTCCTTACTGTGACCTGGGGTTTATTAATTCAGCTAAGCTGGCTGGAGTCCCCAGGGAGCTTCCTGTCTCTACTCCCCAGCCCTGGAGTTACAAGGGTGCACGGCCAGAGGACCGTGCACGACTATAGGACCATACCTGGCTATGTATGTGGGTCCTGGGGTTGCGACTTAGATCCTCAGGCCAACACAGAGAGACCTTGTCTCAAAAGAAAAAGAAAAAATTACCCAGGCCTTATGCTCCACGACTATAACTCCAGCACTTGGAAAGCTGAGGTAGGATTGCTACAAGTTTCAGACTAGCCTAAGCTACACAATGAGCCCAGGACAGTCTGTCAGCCCTGTCTCAAAAAATCAATGACTTAAAGGGGGAAACTGCCACATAAGTGTAACAATACAGTATGCAACCTCGGAGCTTGGTTTCCTTGGCTCAGTATAATTTCCTGGAGAGTCATCCAAGTTGTCGTGACTATAAATAGTTCATCTCTCCATTACTAAGTATCGTTCTACGGTTCCTACGGATCGGATTGTTTGAGCATTCGCTTTATTAAAGGGTATCTGAGCTGATTCCAATTTTGGCTCTTATAAATAAAGCTGCTAGGAGCATTTGTGCAGATCTCTGGGCGAACATAAGTTTTCTTTTCTCTGGGATAGATGCCCAGAAGCTCAGTTGCTGGATCATATGGTAGCTGCGTGTTTAGCTTTTAAAGGAGCTGCTAAGCTGTTCCCCACTGTAACCCGGCCATCTTACATGCCCACTAGCAGTGCTCGGCTGATCCAGTTTCCCCGATTCCTCACCAGCATGCCACAGTGTCTCCATTTTTAGTTTCAGCCATTCCGATACATGGGCGAGGGGATCTCATGGTGATTTTGGTCTGCATTTCTCCAGCCTTTAACCATGTCGAGCATCTTTTCATGTTGTTTGCCATCTATAAATTCTTCCTTTTTTTTTTTTTTTTTTTTTTTTTGGTTCTTTTTTTCGGAGCTGGGGACCGAACCCAGGGCCTTGCGCTTCCTAGGTAAGCGCTCTACCACTGAGCTAAATCCCCAGCCCCAAATTCTTCCTTTTTAATGAAATATCTTCATGTTGTTGGCCTATGTCCTTATTGGATTGCTTGCTTTACTAGTGTAATGTTATTTTACAATGTATTCTAGATTCTAGTCCCCTGTTGGATAGGTGGTTTGCAAGTATATTTACCCCACGCTGTAGCTTTCTCTTCATCCTTCTTCTTTTGGATTTTCATAGGAAAATCTTTTTGGGAGACAGGGTTTCCCTGGGTGGCCCAGGCTGGTTTTGAACTGTTAACAAACCTCCCTTCTCGGGGTTGGGGATTTAGCTCAGTGGTAGAGCGCTTGCCTAGGAAGTGCAAGGCCCTGGGTTCGGTCCCCAGCTCCGAGAAAAAAAAAAAACAAAAGAAACATGTGCATTTGTATGTGTGTCTGAATGATTTTATGTGCACCAAGAGTGTGAGGGGGATAGAAGAGGCCAGAAGGTGCTTACCTCCTGGACCTGGAGTTACAAGGGATTGTAAACCACCTGAGAGGATGTGGGAACTGAGCCCAGATTGTCCGCAAAGAGCAGCAGGCACACCTAACCACTGAGCCATCTCTCCTGTCATCCAATTGCCCAGAACAAAAACATTTTTAAGTCTTATAAGGTCTAGTTTAATTGGCCTAAAAAATTTAAATATTGTTTGAGGTCGACCTCAAACATGGTGTGTAGCCAAGTGCATTCTTGACCTCTTAATCTTTTTTTTTTTTTTTTTTTTTTTTGGTTCTTTTTTTTCGGAGCTGGGGACCGAACCCAGGGCCTTGCGCTTCCTAGGTAAGCGCTCTACCACTGAGCTAAATCCCCAGCCCCTTGACCTCTTAATCTTATTCCCACCTCCCAAATGTTGGGATTACAGCGTAGCCCACCACACCTGCTGGTATTATAGTGTAGCCCACTGTGCCTACTAGGATTACAGAATAGCCCACCACACCTGCCGGGATTACAGCATAGCCCACTGCACCTGGCTTGCTTTTTCTTTTTTCGGCTTTTGATTTTAGTGTCAAGTGTAAGAACTCTTTGTCTGCCCTAAATTCTGAAGAATTTTTCCTGTTTTTTTCTAAACAGACTTGTTTTTTGGTTGATTGATTATTAGTTGATTTCTCTCTCTCTCTCTCTCTCTCTCTCTCTCTCTCTCTCTCTCTGTGTGTGTGTGTGTGTGTGTGTGTGTGTGTGTGTGTAACACAGGGCTTTGTATATCTACTTTCTACCACTGAACTAAAAACCCAGTTCCTGGAGACCTGGGGGTTTAATGCCAAATGTGTCATCTCCTTTATAAGGAAAGAGAGGAAGTCTGGCCACCTTCCTGTCCTCATAGAGCTATCGCTGTTTGGAGTTTACCTCCAGATCTATGATATCTAAGATAGGAAGTGCCAAAGATTAGGCCGTTAAAGACATGTCACAGCCATCATTTTACCTAACCCATCAATCTGCTGCAGCCAGTTCCTTTCCTCCCTCCCTCCATCCCTTCCTTCCTTCCTTCCTCCCTTCCTTCCTTCCTTTCTTTTCTTTCTTTTTCTAGTCTATGGATAAAAATCCAGAGCCTCAAACCAACTGGGCTAGCACTCTGTGACTGAGACACCCCAAGTCCTGCGTTGTATCTGAGCTTGTTGTCAGCCATTGCTATCACCATCAGTCCAACCATGGCGGATCTCACCAGATCAGATGTGAGGAAGCAGTCACTGGCCTTTAGAGAGGAGTCTAGTGTGACTGGAAGTGGAGTCGGGGAGCATGTGTGTTGCATAGCTCTCACAGATCACTATTATGGGTTTGATCGTTACAAACATGAAGAGCTTTTGCAGATTTTTGGCAAACAAGATGTGTTCTGATTAATGTACTTAAGGAATTTCTGGCTACTGAGACGACAGCAGACTGGAAGTGGGATCTTGAAAGCCTAGACATAGGTGGGAAACTCTGATCCTTCAGGCAAGAAAGGATGGTGGTTTTAACCAGGACAAGCCAGGTATGGAGGCTCACACCTATAATCCCAGCACCCAGGAGGCCAAGGAAGAAGGATCCTCAAGTCCAACCTGGGCTGTAGAGTGAATTCCAAGCCAGCTTGGGCTACATAGCAAGACTCTGTGTCTCAAAACAACAAACAAAACGGAGAAGACTCAGGTATTAGGATCTAGCTGTCAGGTGCCACGGCCTGAGCTGTAGGAAAATGGGTTTGGCGGTGATTATGAATCACCGTGACGTGTCTGGAGGTGCCCTGCCATGCCTTGACTAGAAGCTATTGGGTAGCCAGTTGGCTGTTGAGCCTGAGCAGAAACCCTCAAGTGGAGACAGACATATTCATTTCCAGATGTCACTTAGGGCTCAGAGCATGGCTATGCTGTTAGGTATGAGTATGGGTGGAGGGGAGAAGCCTGAAGCCTAGTCCTGGGCAACTTGGACATAAAGCCCTCCATTGATGGTAGGCTGTCCTGGCAGACATACCTGGGGTCCCAAAGCTTCCAGGTGGGGGTGGCGGCAAGGGCGGGGTGAGATGTCACTTTGATTTGTCTCTACCCTTTCAGGGTGTTAGCATTTAGAAGTGGCGTCTCCCGAGGCAGTCTGCAGGAGCAGGTGAGCACGCCCTGCCCTCACCTTCCTTCTCATCTTCTTTCAAGGAGCCAGCTAAACAACACTACTTCTCCAAGCATGACAACCGCACTTCCTACGACAAAGTGAGTGCTGGAAAGAGGAAGGGGAGGAGTCCCTTGGCTGATGCCGAGGATGTACCAGGCAGCAGGGTAGACCCGAGACCTTTAGGGAACAGGTTTCTTACCTAAGCAGAAGAGTGTCTATTTCCCCATAGCCTTTTCCACTGCTAAAAACCTCATCCCCCAGACAGAGGCAACATTGCCTTGGTTTTCTTGGCTAGTTTGCTCAATGGTGAACTATCCCAGGGCGTCACTCAGGGGTTTCACGCTAAGATGATAACATTACTAAGGATGTAGGTACAGGTTAGGGAGGCCAGGCACAATCCCAGCATTACCAAGCTGATTAGATGGGGCCCAAGCAAATCCTGGATGCCAAGACTGTGGGCCAAGAGCCCGTACCGTTGAGAAGGGTCCCTACTGCCTACTGCAGGGAATCGGAAGACGGAAAGACCTGGAGCGCCTGTGGAAGAGACACACCTTCCTACGCTGGGCACCCTGCGAACTGGAATTGAGCCAGCAGCCACCTCTGGAATCATCCTACCAGACTGATTTTCGGTCAGGCACAGGACTCAGTCAGCTCCCCCAGCGCCTGGTCCAGTTTATGCAGGTCCAGCCTCCCTATGCCAACACCACTTACCAACATAACTTCTGCCAGCCATCCCGGGGTGGTCATTGTGGTAGCGTCAAGTTAAGGCCCCATGAGCCAGTCGCTGAAACACTGCCCGGCCTCCCGGGAATCCCAAAACCCAAGTTGCTGCAGCACTACCTCCACGCCGGAGTTTCTGAGTGTTTAGACTGGTCCCAAGCACTAAAACGGTTCTGCTGACATAGCAGCCTGTTTGTACTTACAGTCCATGGTGTCTGGAGCGAGGTGGGGGCGGGGCGGGGCGGGGCGGGGCCTATGAGCAAGCTCACTAGCAGGCCCTGTGTCTGGCTCCCACGGAATATGTATGACTTCTGTGTGCTGGGCTGGGGAGGTACTGTCCAGGGAGCCCTGCCACTAAGTAAGAAAGGATAAACCCGCACAGACTCCAGAGTCCAGAAAAGTCACCATGACCATGGGTTGGTACTCAATGTAGGTTCAGGGATCCTACTAGAGCAGTCAAGGCAGAGAGAGAGAGAGAGAGAGAGAGAGAGAGAGAGAGAGAGAGAGAGAGAGAGAGAGAGAGAGAGAGAGAGAGAGGAGACAGAGACACAGAGACAGAGACACCAGAAGCCAGGTGCCTTTGAGGGCTTTGACAGTTCAGCTACACAGTCCTGCCTAAGAGACGCCTCATAAGTAGACTGCCCCATCCACTATCCAGCCGAGCCACCCAATAGCCAACACCCTGAAGTAGGTTAAGCTTTGAGGAGACACTGTATGACTTGGATCTGGAGGTGATCCTAATCTTGGGAAATGTTTTTAGAAGTCCTCCTCTGGTCATCCTATCAAGTCCCCAAACATTCAAGACATCCTTTGTCATTTAAGACAAAGCTGAGGCTTAGGTAGACTTGAGACACCAAGTCACTTCAGATATGGTTATCAGGTTTCCCAGGTTCCCTGTGGACTTTCGCCCCTGACAGAACTGAGTCTTGAAAGAAAATGTGAGAGTCTGCACCAGAAGCCACACACCAGACTTGAGTAGTATTTTTATTTCTACATCAAAACTCCCTGGGTCCTCCCAACAGCCCTGTGAGGTAGGTTGGGCAGGAAAATTTCAGAGATCCCCATTTACAGTTGAGGATACTGAGGCACAGAGAGGTGAAATGACCTGCCCCAGGTCACACAAGCCGTAGTACAGACAGTAAGGCCAGGGATCCTCTGGCCCCCCCACGGCAGTCCCCACATTCTCCATTTCTTTTTTTTTTTTTTTTTTTTTTTTCGGAGCTGGAGACCGAACCCAGGGCCTTGCACTTGCTAGGCAAGTGCTCTACCACTGACCTAAATCCCCAACCCCCTCTCCTCCATTTCTTCTGTGACTTCCATCCTCAGAATACTCCTGAGGTCCACAGGAACCCCCAAGGAAGACTGGAAGCTCAGACTTTTCCAGACTGGCCACTAGAGAGGGCCTGGTCAGCTCTTCGGTCCTAAGCTGTAGACCATGAGGCCAATGCCCTGTGTCTCACTTGTCAGAGCTGACCGGGGGCCTAGTAACTCCTAGGGCATGGGTGGGGCTAGCTATGGTTCGTAGTGGATGGTGATAAAATAGGTGTGAGCATGTGTGTCCTGTGCTAATGACAAGGGCTCCCCAATGCAAGTCCCTAAGGCAGTAACTCAGGTGCCCTCTCCTGTGCCTCCCTCGTCCCACAGAGCCATAGGGAGCCCCCTCAGCAGGTAGAAGGAGCCTGATCTGCTTCTATACTGAGCTGTCCTGGTAGACAGGTCTCACCAGGTCTTCAGACTCCATCACGTAGACACAGTGCTTCCACAGCTTGACTCGGGCCCTGGGCCACACCCCCAATAACAAATAGTCGGGGCCCAGCCTGCAGGCTGGAACAGGAGCATCGGGCTGTAGGCATGGCAGGCAGTGCCTCCCAGCGTCGCCGTGCAAGACTGAAGCTCTCCACAGAGGCCAAGGGGCACGGCTGGTTCCCTGGAGGATACAGACAGATGGTAGCAGGGGGCTAAAGACCCCTTGGCTCCCTTTCCTGAATGATGGCTTAGTAAGTACTAGTACTTACCCTAAGTATGGCCTAGCAGTGCTTTGCGCCTTGTTGCCCAAGTTCATTTGTTCATCCATCCATCCATCCATCCATCCATCCATCCATCCACTATTTGATCACGTTAGATCATCTGTTCTGCTTCTGTGTCTTAGAGCCCCAGTCAGGCGTGGCAGACAAGGCCAGGCAAGTCACAAGTTTTCTGACTTATAGATAGGCAATGAACTCATGAAGCTCTGACACTGTTGTCTAGTGAAGGTGGACCCCCTAGGAGATACTCTTTCCTGCTTTATACCGTCTTTTTCTTAGTCCCATGGACACTTACCAAGACCCCCAATAGCCACAATGTTGCCCCCAAGGGAGCCAACCACAAAATCCGCCCTTTTATCCCTCATCCGCAGGCTACGAGGCAGCTTAGTCCAGGATCCTGAAAGAGAAAAGATATAAGGTGTATGCACACAGACATACACAGATGCAAGGCACACGTATGCGCACGCGTACACACACGCACACTCACACACTAACTCCCTTCTGTCCCATAGAGTAGAACAGACTAGAACAGGCATTGCTCACCATGCTCCAGGTCAAACATCTCCACAGTGTTGACAAAATGCGGGCGGGAGTAGAAATTGTGGGGGCCAGGCTGCTGCAGGCCACCCAGGCTAAAGACACTGCCTTCCGCCATAGCACAGCCAGCAAAAGCTCGGCGACTGGGCAGACTTGGGTGTCGGGTCCATGTACGTGTCTCCAGATCAAAAGCTTCAAAAGCAGTCACTGGGAGCTTGCCCTGGCGACCTCCTGTCAAAGGAGTTGAAGCATCTGGGGCAGAGCCCTTCAGGCTCACTGGTATCCTTACCAGGTTGCTGAACCATCCTCCCTGGGCCCCTACATCCAGCTGTGTACACACCTGCCCATGGATTAGTCATGAGACCACGTCAACCCTCAGCACTCAATATGATTTTCCAACCCCAGTTGGACCACCAAAGAGGCTTTAGAACAGACCTGGATTGCCCCCAAACAAGACAGCTCAAGTCTTAACATCTCAAACCAAGACTGACCCCCTAATCGAGACAACCTTCTGGATTCTTTCCCCAACCCCTTTCCCACATCCCTCAGCCCTTACCCAGGACGTAGATCTTGTTCCCGTGCAGGAAGGTGGAGGCCCCGTAGCAGGGTGTAGGCATGGAGGGTAGCGAAAGCCAGCGGTCCCGGCGGGACTCGTAGACCAGTACCTGGGCCTGGGGGGCCGTGTCAGGACCCATTCCCCCCAGGGCATACACCATACCATCTGCACAGAAAAGAGTGGTTCAGACCATACACACATGTCTGGCTGGCCAACCCCACCCTGACAGCTCCCTTGGTCCCAGGGGCAGGAAAGGAGACCCATGTACTTATTAAAAACTTTGCTGCCCATCTGAAGTGGGAGCTAGGAGAGCTGGGGTTCCAGCTTTGGCCTAGGCCCCTCCAAGTGAAGAGCAGGAGGCAGCTGATCTAATTATAATCCAGCATGGTCTCCCTGGAGACGCTATGGCAACCAAATCTGGCATTTTAGCAGGCTAGCCTGGGACTGGTGGTCAGACCTGGAGGCCACAAGGGGTGTGTGCGTGTGTGTGTGTGTGTGTGTGTGTGTGTGTGTGTGTGTGTGTGTGTATAGGGGGTAGGTCTCCTAAGGGGATGAGGGTAGCTTAAGATGGTAGTAGGAGCTATAAGGAGATTTGTTCAGCGTGATGCTCAGTCTGGGAAGGGAACTTTGGGGATCAACTTGGTGAAGGCTTGGGCCTGAGAGATGAGCTTGGGCCTGGAGGATAGAGGTGCTGGCCACAGCAAGCCTCAGGCACCGTGTCTGTGTCAGCACCTCTGCATCTCTGCAAGGTGCTGTTTCAATAGAGCCGTTAGGTGCTCAGAGTCAGCTAGGGGCACATCCACAGGCCTTTGGGTGATATGCCAGACTGCTAGGGGCTTCCATGGCAACCACCTCCCCGCCCCCCATGGCAACCATCTCCAGGTCCCCTTGGCCTTTGTCCACATCAGGATCCCTGGTGTGTGCTGGGGATGAAGAGGGGGGGTGCTAAGCACTTAAGCACTTGCTGGGCTCCGAGCCAAGGCCTTGCTCCCCTTCCCCCCCATACTATTTATAACTATGAGAGTCATTAGGCCACACCCCCCCACTGGTTCTTAGTTACAAAGAATAGGACAGGGTAGTGGCGAGGTCTCCCATCTTCCTGGGGGGGGGGCTTCTGGAATCTGACCCCCACCTCAAAACCCAGGAAGTGCAATTAACAGTGAGCAAGCCTAGGTAAGAGAAGAGACTGGAGGCAAAGCCATGTCCAAGGCAGTACTTATCCAGTCTCTGTGATAATAGACTCGGTCAAGAGAAAAGAAAAGGAAGCTTGTTGGGTCACCTAAGGGTCGCTCTAAGCCACTCACCTCTCTCCACAGTCGCAACACCCATGGCTGCTTGAGGGAGGGTCGCCCGGCGCTCCCAGCGGCCTTCATCAGCCAAGAAGGCCTCCACAGCAGCTACTGGGCTCTGGACTTCATCCACGCCACCCACCACTAGCACCTGCTTACCCAGAACCACAGCAGCTGCACCAGCCCGGGCGGTGGGCAAGGGTGCTAATGCCAGCCATGTGTGTGAGGCCATGTCCAATGTCTCAGCAGTGTCCAGAGGTAACCCAGCCCGGCCACAGCCCCCTAACACCAGCAGGTGTCCATCCTGGTGCGCCACTGTGCCATAGACCCGGCAAGTGGGCATGGGGGGGAACACCTGCCAAGCAAAGGCCTGGCCACCTCCTGCAGCCATGTTGCTCACTGCCAGCGGCAGGCCATCCGCTCAGGCTGCGGGCCTCACTGGGGGGATACGATAAGGTCTCATCTTGATTCTGTCAGGGCTGGAAGGGTGTGTCAGAGCAGTCCAAAGGACCTTGCCTTCACCTGGATGAGAGATGGAAACCAAAGGGTCAGGGCAACTGTCAGGAAACAGATGAACAACATGTAGCTGAGGGCAGACCAGGCCCAAAAATCACTAGTGGAGAAGGACCCACCACTTTGACTAGCGCTCTACTGGTGAAAGATCCTTCTGTAGTGGGAAGAATAGATTCCAGATACCCAGTTCTCGTAGGAGCATGAGGGATTCCTCCCACTCCAACCCTAAGAACTAGTAAGTAGTAACTAGATCAATTTAGAGTGGAAGGGAAGATAGACCCCAGCTCTCCAACCTAGAGCCCTTCCTATCCCGACAAGTCTCATCTTGGTGCTCCAAGAGAGCTCTGTATCCTCACACACTGGCAGCTAGTGTGCCTTGAACAACCTGGGCCCAGCCATCAGGGTCTCTCATCTTGTAGTCCTTACAAGAAGGATCTTCTACGAGGTACAACCACTTATATCAGCAAAAGGCCAGTCTCATGTGGGAGACTCAAAGGGGATAGACTCCAAGATTCCACACTCCCTTTGAAGTCTGTCCTCATGGGTGTGGCGATGCCAGCAGATCTCCTGCTGAAGAGGTACCAGAGGCTGGTGTGGAGAATCTCTTGAGTACAGGATTAGAAGGTCCCTGTAGGAATAAACAGCTGGATTCCTGACACCCCCCAACCCCACAAGAGCACATTCCTTAGCCTCCCTTTGCTCTGTGTGTGTGTGTTTGTGTGTCCATATGTCAGTGTGTATGCTGGGGGTCTCTACTCTCAGTCCAGGGATTTGACAGGACGGCCTCCTGGCCCCAAACTTCCAACTCAAAGGAGAGTGGGGGGCGGGTCTGGTTAGTGGGTTTAATTAAGGCTCTATGCTTCATGCCCCAAACTTCCCCTGAGCGAGGCTCCCGCGGGACTCACCCGCTGGATCTCAGATGTCGCCAGGGCACCGGGTCCGCTGTTCCGCCTCCGCTGACGCTGGCTCTGGCTAGGGCTGAAGCTGGGCTCCGGTGGGGCTCCCGCACCGCTCCGGCGTGGGGCGGGGCTGGACCAGGTCCGCCCCTCGCTCCCCCCTCCCCAGATTCGGGGAAACCTCCTCCCGCCTTAACTCTGCACATGCCACGGCAGGAGTAGGGCGCACCGACCCACGGTCACCGAAAATGAACCGAGAGGCATATGGACGTCCGCCCGACCAGGATTTAGGGTTCTACCTGGGGCGATGATAGAAATGAGGCAGCGGCGAGCAACACAACACCGGTATGGTGGGATCGGAGGCGGGTGTCGTTCTGAGTCGGATCCACTCTGGGTGCAATCATCCAGGAGCTAGCCAGTGGGACCTGGGGCCTTTAGGGGTCGGAGCCCGCCCATCACAACTGAGCTTGGCGGTGCCCAACCACAAGCTTCCCAGCGGCGCCCCCTAGAGGCCACTAGGGCTGTATGTAGCCTGGGCCTTTGGTTGGGGAGCCCCAGCAGCCCAGTCCTAACCACCACAGAGTGTACACTGAAGACTAGTAGTGTGTAGGGTGGAGCGGTAGACTGTACTAGCCTTAGGGCCTATTTGGACCTTCTTTACAGAAAAGCAGGTTATTTCTGGTTAGATCTGAGCTGAGGATGAGCTCAATCAGCCAGATGCAGGGAGTCTCTGTCTAATGTACTCTGGGCTCCTCTGAGGCCTGGGTGACTATAGCCAACACTGTGGTCATGTGATAACGAATTGTTGTGACAAAGACCCACCTGTAGTGAGAATTCTGAAATTTCGATTTCTTTAAAAAAAAAATCAGAGAAATATTACAGGGCTATGTTTTTGTTTTAACCCCAGGTGTGGAGATAACGGGGTCTGCTTCCCAGCAGCAGACTATGGTTTGCCTGTGTTCTAGCAAAAGCATGGTCTTGCCAGCTGCAGATGGTTTCTGTGATTGTGTTGTGTTTGGAATTCTTGGAACTTGAGGGCCCTGAGGGATGAGGCGGGTGATTGTTGGTCATTGCGGGTGGGGTGGGGAGAGGACTTTGGAGTTTGTTAGTACTCAAAAGAAATTAGAGTCAACTCTCCTCCCCCCTTCTATCCTATCTAGTGATAGGGGTTGAAACTGGGGGATAAAGAGTGGGAAAAGAAAAACCCGCAAAGTACAAAGACCACTTGCATCCACCTATCTCTGATTGACACCTTGGCTCAGCCTATCTTAGGAGCATTCTGATCAGCTGAAGCCCCGTGGCAGATCTTGCCTCTGCCTTGCTCCTGCCTCTGCTCGATGCTTTGGACCCTTTTGTGTACAGTGTTTAGCTTCATTTTTCCTGAAGTAGATCTTGAGGCAATGACACAAGTGTGTGTGGCTAGTGTAGGAGGTGAAGCCAGGAAGCACCCTCAGAGGAGTAGCAAAAGACCAAGGAGAAGCAGCCAATAAGAGAGGTGCCGTCAGTCACCACTTCGAGTAACGGTGACCTTGGAATTGTGGGAAGTGATTAGAAACATGGGCCTTATATTGTTACTGCTCCCAAGAGCAAGGGGACCTAAGGAACTCATTTTCTCACCCCCATGGATCCTACATTGAAAGCTGTTTGGGGGTATTAATGCCTTTGCTTGCCCAAATTTGTGGCGGCCCAAACTGTGGATGAACCCTTCCTTATGACTAAACAGAGCCTACAGCTCTCTCAGGGATGGGCAGTTTGAAGTGGAGCACATGCCCAGAAAAGATGGTGTAAAGACTGGCCTCACACTGCACAGACCCTAAGAGGTCTCTCTACCGTCCAGTGCCACATCTCCCATCCCCAGGTTGCTCCTCACTTGGGGCTCTGGTATACAGCCCACAGGGATATCCTCACATCCCCCACTGTCCCCTTTCTACGCCCCCTCTGCTTTCTTTCCAGCTGTTAACCACTTACAAGCATCTGCTTTTAAATGTCTCCCAGCCTAAGTCAAGTTCATGTCTTTCTGTTCCCCCTGAATTCTGAAGCCGTCTGTCCCCAGACACCACTTCCTGGTTATCTGCCACCTCAGGCTCTTGCCGGTTCTTCCTACAAATTGTTTTTGAAGCAGTTGCGGTTTTTGTTTGTTTGTTTCTAGACACGGTTTCTCTGTGTAACAGTCCTGGCAGCCCTGGAACTCGCTTTGTGGACTAGACTAGCCTGTAACACACAGGACAGAGACCTGTCCTCTGCTGCCTCTTCCTCCCCCTCAACCCCAGTGCTGGGATTAAAGGCCCCCAGTGAAACTTTTCTTTTTGCTTCTTTGAATCGGGGTCTCCTGTAGCTCAGGCTAGTCTCAAACTTTGAATTTCTGATTCTCTCCTCCCAAGTGCTGGGATTACAGACACTTCACCTTGCCCAGTTTACCTGTGAAGAAGCTCCAACTCAGAGTATGCTAGACAAGTGCGCTACCAATCGAGCTCTGTCTCCAGGCATCAGATTTGCTTTTGAAAAGTCACCACGTGTATTAGTCCGCATTCTCCAGGGAAACAAAACCAACAGAATGAATGAGAACCACAGGAACTTTAGACAACAGAAAGATGTTTGCAGGGTAAGAGCACTGGCTGCTCTTCCAGAGGAACTGGGTGTGGTTCCCAGCACCTACATGGTTGCTGAACTACAATTCTGTGGGATCAGAAACCCTTTACTGACCTCTGCAGGCACTGGGCATGCACATGACACACACGTACACATACAGGGAAACAGTCATACACATAAATCTTTTTTTTTTTTTTTTTTTTTTTTTTTTTTGGAGCTGGGGACCGAACCCAGGGCCTTGCGCTTCCTAGGTAAGCGCTCTACCACTGAGCTAAATCCCCAGCCCTAAACATCAGGCATTCTTTTTTTTTTTTTTTTTTTTTTTGTTCTTTTTTTGGAGCTGGGGACCGAACCCAGGGCCTTGCGCTTCCTAGGCAAGCGCTCTACCACTGAGCTAAATCCCCAACCTGAGCTAAATCCCCAACCATACACATAAATCTTAAACAAACATTTAAAGTATAAAAGGGAGTTTAATAGACTGGCTTACATCCTACAGTCTGGGTGCTTCAACCAGACTGGCTCTCTTCACACTGGGCAGGCTAGGTGACTTCGTTCTGGAGTCTGGGTGCCTCAGGAGTTGCAATCTGGCACTAAGGGCCTAAAGGATTCCTAGAGAAACCACTAGTCTTCCATCCATATAGGAATCCCAAAGAAGCTAGGTTCTGATATCAGTGAAGGAATAAAGTGGCAGAGGCAGCAATGGTGACAGTGGTGGCAGTGGTGGCAGTGGTAACTATAGGGCTTTGTATGTTTAGGTGGGCAATTCTATCTTATCAATTGGATCAGATGTGATTGTGTTGTGTGTTCTTTCATGTAGCTACTTAAGTTTAAGAGAGTGTGGGGCGGCTAGCGACACTGAGCCACCACAGAGTTAGGATGTGTGTTTCTGGCATGATGACAGCCTGCCTTGGGAACTAGATGGGTTGAGAGATTGCTGCCAGGCTCAGAGGGAAGCCGTCGTCAGTGTGATATGGGATAGAGCAGAGCAGGTGAGATGCTTTGCTGACTGAGATGAAGATATCTACCAGATATCTTGGGGCACTGTGGTGCTGGACCTAGTGAGGGTAAAAGAAACCATTTTTTTTTTATAATTTTACAACAACAGGTAGCAATGGTAACAGTGGTGGCAGTGGTGGCAGCAATGGTGGCAGTGGTGGCAGTGGTAACAATGGTGGCAGTGGTAATGATGGCAATGGTGGCAGTGGTGGCAGTGGTAGCAATGGTAACAGTGGGCCATGGCAGTGGTGTCAGTGGTGGCAGCAATGGTGACAGTGGTGACAGTGGTGGCAGTGATAACGATGGCAGTGGTGGCAGTTGTGGCAGTGGTGGTAGTGGTGACAGTGGTGACAGTGGTGGCAGTTGTGGCAGTGGTAATGGTGGCAGCAGTGGTGGCAGTGGTGGCAGTGGTGGCAGTTGGGGCATTGGTGGCAGTGGTGACAGAGGTGACAGTGGTGGCAGTTGCAGCAATGGTGACAGTGTTGACAGTGGTGGCAGTGGTGGCAGTTGGGGCATTGGTGGCAGTGGTGACAGAGGTGACAGTGGTGGCAGTTGCAGCAATGGTGACAGTGTTGACAGTGGTGGCAGTGGTGGCAGTTGGGGCATTGGTGGCAGTGGTGACAGAGGTGACAGTGGTGGCAGTTGCAGCAATGGTGACAGTGTTGACAGTGGTGGCAGTGGTGGCAGTTGGGGCATTGGTGGCAGTGGTGACAGAGGTGACAGTGGTGGCAGTTGCAGCAATGGTGACAGTATTGAAAGTGGTGGCAGTTGTGGCAGTGGTGACAGTGGTGGCAGTGGTGACTGGTGGCAGTGGTGACAGTGGTGGCAGTGGTGGCAGTGGCGGCAGTGGTGGCAGTGGCGGTAGTGGTGACAGTGGTGGCAATGGTGGCAGTGGTGGCAGTGGTAGCAATGTGCTGCTGTTCTGGATCTGCTTCCCCACCATTCACTGCATGATTGGCCCGAGATAGCAACCAGTGGACCTTAGAGGGGAAACTGGAATAGCTGGATGGGAAGAGACCTCAGGCAGCGATGGCAGTGGTGAGTTTGACAAGAATAGACTCTTGGGTGACAGCCTCAGTAGACAGCTCATTTAATTGGGAGAACGAAGGCTACTTGACCTTTGTGAGCATGAGTAGGAGCCTTTGGGGTCAGTGTACATCATTGGCCAGGGCCAGGGCACTGGGATGCCTCATAACGGGGCAATTGCAATTGCTGCTAGACATGACCTTATAAGGAGAGTGGAAGTTTAACCTGGCTACCAATAGCAAAGGTGGGGGCACAGGGCTGAGGGAGGGGCGATCCTACTCCTGCTGAGATTTCTGGGGTTAGGCACACCTTGAACCCTCTCTTGCTCTGGGCTGACTCCCACCTCCACCCTCGTCTGGTCCCCATAGTTCCCCGGCTGCACAGCAAGGGTGGCAGTGGTAATAACAAGCAGTGGCTACAATATACGGAACTTATTAATAAGACACATGAAGAAGGCAGAACCCAAAATCTTTCCTGTCAGACCTCCTTTTGTCTGGGCAGCCATGAGAAAGAGTGTCCACGTTAGAAATGTGCTTTCAGCGGTAGAGCGCTTGCCTAGCAAGCACAAGGCTCTGGGTTCGGTCCCCAGCCTCCCCCCCCCCCAAAAAAAAGAAATGTGCTTTCTCACAGTGTGTCCAACTGTTTACCTCTCAGTTGACTCCACTTCCATCCAAGGGCCACCCACCATGGTGACACACACTTTTTTTTTTCTTTTTCTTTTTTTCGGAGCTGGGGACTGAACCCAGGGCCTTGTGTTTGCTAGGCAAGCGCTCTACCACTGAGCTAAATCCCCAACCCCGACACACACCTTTAATTCCAGCACTCCAGAGACAAAAGTAGTCAGATCTCCAAGTCTGAGAATAGCCTGGTCTATTGGGAATTCCAGGTTAGCCGAGGGCTGTAGTGAGACCTTGTCTCAAAAACAAAAACAAAACCGGGCTGGAGAGATGGCTCAGCGTTTAAGAGCGTTTACTGTTCTAGCAGAGGACCTGGGTTAGTTCCCAGTAATGGAATTGGGCTGTTCACCTGTGTAACTCCACAGGGAATTGAATGCCCCCTTTTGGACTCGATGGGCACTGCATGTTCACACACACACACACACACACACACACACACACACACACACACCCCACAAACACCAAAATAAAGCCAGATCTAGTCAAGTGGACAACCAAGATTAACCATCACGACACACAACATAAAACTGGGCCCTGTGGTCTCTGGTCTCAAGTGAGATTTTGCAGGCTCATCAAAGCTTCACCCTCTGTGACCCTGAATCCTTGCTAACAGTTTGTGCCTCTTAGAATCTTTTGCAGGACCCCCTTACCCTTCTCAGAGAACAGCTCAAGACTTATTCTTGTGATTTAGTGAGATTCTGTCTCAAAGTGTGTGTGTGTGTGTGTGTGTGTGTGTGTGTGTGTCTGTCTGTCTGTCTGTCTGTCTGTCTGTGTTGGGGGCGGTTGAAGCTTCAGAGCTGACTCAGGTAGTCATGTGATTACGGTACAAACATGAGGATCTAAGTTCGCTCCCTAGAGCCTACGCTTTTAAAAATCCAGTGATGAAGTGGGGCAGTGGTGTCATACACCTCTAATCCCAGCACTCAGAAGGCAGAGAAGCAGGTGGATTTCTGAGTTCTACAGCGTGAGTTCCAGGACAAGCAGGGCTACACAGGGAAACCCTGTCTTGGAAAACAAAAACCAACAAGAAACAAAACAAACCCCAAAACCCAGGTGTGGAACTGTAGAGAAGACTCAGCAGGTAAAGCATGGGTCCTGGAAGCAGTGGGACTGGAGATGGGATTCTCTAGAACCCACATAAAGCCGAGTAGGTATGTAGTCTGCATGCAGCCCCAGAAGGCAAGGAGCATGGAGCCCAGACTAGGCCGGTGATAAAATCCAGGTCTAGCCTGTGACTTTGTTTCAATATATATGGTGGAGAGGAGGCTGGTGACTTGGCCCAAAATCTGCCTGCCCCCAGACTGACAACCCAAGCTGGATTCCAGGAACCACTAGGTAGAAAAAGAGAACCCATTCCCAAAAGTCATCCTTTGACCTCTACATCAGTGATGTGTGTTAAGTTTCAATCCTGGGACAAATGACCGAGGTACCAATTTAACATATTAAAACTATTCGATCCCCAGCCCCGAAAAAAAAGAAAAAAAAAAAAAAACTGACCTGGCCGCCAGGTTTCCCAGCATCCCTTAGTCCCTACCTGTTCCAGGGTATGGCTGGCAGATCTGCCTTCTAGCACCCCCCCACCCCATCTCTCCAGCTGGGCTGCTCTTGCCTATATAATCCAACCATTTTGGTTGCCCACCCTTTTTACCTTTTGCCCTTTCGCCTGCTGCACCTGGTTCTCCTCTCTTCCCTTGCTCTTCCCCTCCTCCTCAACCCACAAGGCTCAGGGGTGCATCCACTCTGGACTCTCCCAGATGTCTGTGTCTGTGCCTACAAGCTCCCTTTTACCTACAGTAAACTTTCTCCTCCACCATGTTTAGGAGTGGTCAGGTCCTTTCCTTTTCCTTTCTTGTCTTCATTCACTGTGGGTGTACGGAGAATGAAAACACCAACAAAATAAAAAGCCAGGCAGAGCGGTGCACGTTATAATCCCAGTACTGGGGAGGTGGAGGCAGGCAAATCCCTGATGCTTGTCCCCAGCCTAACAGTCCGGATGTGGAGCTTTAAAAAACGGAGTGAGTGTGATAGTATACACCCTGAATCCAGACCTGATCTCTTGGAGCTCAAGGCCACTCTGGTCTGTGCAATGAGTTCCAGACTAGTCAGGACTGCAGAGTGAGACGCCATCTCTAAACAACTCCTAAGTAACAATGACACCTGAATTTGTCCTCTGGCCTATGTACACTCATACACACACAATCACACACACACACACACACACACACACACACACACCACACAAAGACAACACACATACACACAGAGAGACTCCACACACGCAGGAGAGAGAGCTAAGTGCATATTTACTTGACTAGCACACATGGGACCCAGTTTTTTTTTTTTTTTTTTTTGGTTCTTTTTTTCGGAGCTGGGGACCGAACCCAGGGCCTTGCGCTTCCTAGGCAAGCGCTCTACCACTGAGCTAAATCCCCAACCAGGACCCAGTTTCATTCACCAGAACCCACATCGCAAAACAGATTTGGCTCTGGCTTTTCCAAGTAGCAAACCTAGAAGCTATTGTGAAAATCTTTCCCAAACTGTATCATTCTCCGCCTGGTCACCAGTTGTCTCCGCTAAGATGGATGTGGGGTCACCTCACTACTGACCCTAAAATGTCAAGTGGAGAGCGAGGGAGAGACCATGGAAACGCCTCGGGTGTCTCCCCACCTCCTCCTTGCTGTCTTGGTTACACTGATGTAGAGCCAGCAGCTATAAAGAACCAGGCCAAGTGACAACTGTGCTCTGATGAGTGTTCCCTGAGAGTCCCACATCAGATGTAACACCAAGACGCCCCTTTGATAGCTGGGTTCCCTTAACCTTCATCAGAGAAGGGACAGAGATAGAATGGACCTAGCCTCCTTGTCCTCCACATTGCTCTGACCTCTGGATTGCACAGTGCAAGAGAGGAATCTCCTGTAAGGCACATTGGCCTGCTACTATCCCTGGAGGTACCAAGCTCTACCTTTTCACAGAAGTGGCTTCTGTTTGCACAGTTGTGATTCATCCTGGTGTAGGCCCATAAGACGCTTTTTCTCTACCAAGACAAATGTTTGGAGGTACCGACCCCAGACTATCCGTAGACTTTGTGGTTCCTCTTGGGCACTTTGGTTACCCAGAAGATACCCAGGATTCTCCTGTCCGTGCCAAGGCTCTGAGACGTTAACAGGCACCAAGTGGGGCCTTGGGTATTGATGAGTAGAATGAATACTTATCTTTAAAGATGCTGGATCCCTTTGTATATACTGGGAAACAGAGAACAGCTGAAGGATCTTGCGGTCAAATGAAAAAGGAAGAAGACTGGTACCCAGCTCCCACATGAAGTACTCCAAACACTCTTTTTGTAAAAAGATTTATTTATTTATTATATATCGGTACACTGTCTCTATCTTCAGACACACCAGAAGAGGGCATCAGATCCCATTATAGATGGTTGTGAGCCACCATGTGCTTGTTGGGAATTGAACTCAGAACCTCTGGAAGGGCAGTCAGTGCTCTTAATCTCTGAGCCATCTCTCCAGCCACCAATCTTGTCTACCTATCCCAAACTCGGGGACAGTCCAGATGCCCCAACTCCATTACCACGAAACCAAAGCTTTCCTGATGGCTCCTAAGCCAGACTAGGAAACATCTGGCAAGTGGGTCCTTTTGTAAGAGCTGTGGAACTATGGTAGCAAGGCCACCTTGATCCCAGCAATCCAGGGCTATGTAGCACAAACTGTCTCAAAAAAAAAAAAAAAAAAAGGAAGAAAGGAAGAGAGAAAGAAAGAAAGGAAAGGAAGAAAGGAAGGAAGGAAGGAAGTTTTGGAAACCATGTTGACTATTCATCTGAGGTCTCAGATTCCAAAGTTAATTTTGACCTGTGTCCTCAAATACTGCTGAGGAGTGGGCTCTGTAACCATCTTCTGTTGCCTACAGGACATAGGTAGAAGGACTGAGTTTGCAATCTCCTTGGCCATCAGATAGTGATTCTGGGCACTGTAAAGAAGGAAAAGTGGGACTTTGTGCCACTGAGCGCCCTGGCTGAGCCAGATCTTGGCACTACATTGTGCATACATACTTGAGCAAGTATATTCAGGCCCACATTGATGTGCTGTGACTTACAGACTGGACATCTAGAGCCCCAGGCTTCTGTGTATTACTTGCGCCAACATGTATATACCAGCTTTTCATGCAGTATGCCAGGGTTAGGCCCATTCTCAGAGAGGAGGGCCCACTGTTCTTTCAAGAAGTACTTTCGTGGTGAAACAAGGGGATTTTCCTGAGATACTCCTGTCAGGCACACTCCCTTTTGACCTTCTGATCAGATGCCAGAGAAAGAATCAGGTCCTGGGGTGTAGAATAGCCTAGACCTTGCCAGGAGTCACCTTGATGTCCTACACTATACGACTAGGACATTTTAGAAAAATGTCAAACGGCCCTTAGCCCAATCCTGCCGGGGCGCCTGTGACTTTTGCCATCTATGTGCGCAGGTTCCCATACTAGATCTTTTTTTGAACTTGTCACCTCCAAGGCCACCACCTCCAGGCAGCCCTCCCAGGTACTCAACCTGCTCCGCCCCCAGACTTGGGGGTGGAGGGGTGTGCTGAGGGTCAAGGGTCACCAGGAGGACCAGGTCCCGGAAGCGGAAGCGCAGTGCACTTCCGGCGCGCAGCAGGCGGCCATGTTGGAGCGGCGGAGGCGGCGCAGAGGTGCGTCCTGGGTCCCCGCGGCGGCGCCGGTAGGTTGGAGCCGCGGGCCTAACGGTGCTGCGGAGTGACGGCCCATGAGGCCACAGGGCGGCAGGGCGAAGGGACTGGGTGGCCGACCCTTCCCGGATCCTCATTTTCCAAGGGCTTGGCCGAGACACCCCACCCCCACCCAGGACCGCACCCTGGGGCTGTGAGGATCCTGTCGGGCTACCACTGCCCACCTTACACATTCCGCCGCCGCGACCCCGACTCCCTGTCGTCGTTCGGGCCCTGGGGACGCGGTCTTCCCACCTGAGGGCCCCCGATCCCAGTCTGCCTGATTAGTACTTCTGTCCCCAGTCTTCTGTCAACTTCCTGTGCTGGCCCCAAAGGAATGTGTGAAGGCAAATCGGCTGCCGCCTCTGTTTACAAAGCTTCTTGAAATCCAAGAAGCACCTTCCCAAGGGCTCAGAATGACTTAGGCGAAGAGCTGCGTGGTCCCCGCCCCCCAACATAAGCGCCGGGGTACTGGGGTGGGAGGTAGGTCGTCCCTCTCTGTTCTACAGTTCACAGCCTACCCCTTTCAAAAATAAATAAATAAATAAATAAACAAACAAAAACTAAAGTCATGTGCAAGGATTGTACTTGGAGAGCATCCTCTGGGGAGGGGAGGTGCCTCAGACACCTGAGGATCCAAGAATGTTTCCAAACAAAGAGCCCCAGGGCGCTTTCTCTGGGGATAATGAAGACTGTGTATCTGCTCCATTAGAGCTGTGCAGAGCAGCAGCACAGACGGGCTTCTAGGCTCCAGGGACCTGTCTCATCCCAGCTGATCTTTGAATGTTCCAGTGCAGCTGGGGAGTTTACCTCTTGCCTCAAGAAGCCCTTGGGTGCTGTCAGGATGCTGGGTGTAACTCCTGATTGATGGTCATCGTTTCTTTAAGGAAGCATAGGGCGATTTGAGTGATCCCAGACAGCTGCATCTGTGCTAATCTGAGGTCTGTTGCCTTTTAAGCTCTGGTTAGGACAGTGCGGACCTTTAGTGGCCACTTGACCTACCTTCCTAGTTGGAGCCTTTGCCTGTCGTTTGTCTGCAAACCTTGGACTCTTGGTCTAGTTGCCTGGTCTCTTGGTTGCCTTAGAGATGTTTGCAACTGTAATTTTTTTTTTTTTTTTTGGAGGGTCTGTGTCTTATATTGGGTTTGAACTCCAGGACTATAGCTAGGAATCAGGTCATTGAGTATCCTGTCTACAGACTCAGGTTAGCAGGAAATCAAACACCCCCTGCACTGGCAGCTGGATGAACAAAGGTGGGGTGGACATCAGATGTAGGTCTGGGTCTTTGGGCCTGTGTTCAAAGGCCTTCGTCTGTTTTCCTGTTATAGCCCTGGCCTTCATCCATACATTCCTGACACTTTTTTACTTGATAGCCTCTGCAGGAGCTGTTACTCTTTTTGCTCCATTCATACCTACTCCTTTTCTTTTTGCCACTCAGCCAGATAGGTAGAGGCTACTACTTCCAGGAGTCCTTCCCCAACATATTAGAAGCTGACTTGGATAACACCATATACTCCCAAGAACCTTTAATGGTAGCTGTGTCTTTACTTCCAGACTGGGCTCTTTGAGGATTGAGGTATTTGCCTATATTCCTGGGACTGCTATTTAGAAAAACAGCAAAACAAAACAAAACAAAAACAAACCACGTTGGTAGCACACACTGCTTGGGGGGCTGAGCAGCAGATCACTTGCACCAACCTGTTCAAGACCCGGAGCATAGCAAGCTCCATTTCAAGGAATAGAAAAAAGTGTGGAATTTAGCTGAGCTCTTGGCATACACTTGTAATCCTAACAGTCGGAGTGTGAATTTGAGGCCGGTTTGGACTATGTAGCAGGCTCCAGAACTATGTAGTGAGACCCTGTGTCCCAAACAACCAAGTATGGATGGTAGCACTTGCCTGTAATCCCAGCACTTGAGAGATATTGACAGAGGGGTTAGGGTTCAAGGCTGGCTTCAGCTGTAGAAGGAGTTGGAGACCAGCCTAGCCAATAGGGACTTTGTCTTAAAGCAAGAAAAGAAAAATGCCGTCTAATTAAAATGATGAACCAGATCTAAATCTCCACAGAAGCCCAGTGGTAGAGCAGATGCTCCGAGGTACTTCGAGTATGTATCCCAAATGAACCAACATAGTAGAGGAGGTCAGGAGACCTCAGAGAGATCTGTTCTGGCCAGAAAGAGGGGGCCTGGCTCAAGCCACCAACCTTTTTTTAGCTCTGTATCTTGGTACCATTCTCATCAACTCTTTTCTTCTTGCTTTGGAGGTACCAAGTGCTGGTTTGTGGATGCCCAGGCAGATCTGCAGTGCCCAATGCCATGAGCATGGTAGTGCAGCATGTGGAGGAGAAAGCTGTGCATTCGTGGTCACGCATCTCCACAGCAGGGAAGAAAGCCCTGGAAGAGGCCCTCCTTGTGTTTAATCCCATGAGCCAGGATCTCAGTGCCACAGAGGCCCAGCTTGTGGCCTTCCTCCAGGGTCTTCGAGATGATGGCTTCCAACCGACCATTCTTCGAAGTGGGGATGTCTATGGTTATAGTTCATGTACAGCCAGCCCCCCCAGCCAGACAAAGCTACAAGCTCGTACCATCAACCCACCTGCCACGTCACTTCCTGCCAGGGCTCCCCAAACTGCTAAGTCAGTCCCTACAGGCCAGACCACCTTGCTCCCTGTGCCACTGTCTGGCAGGCTGGCTAAAGGGTCCACACCAGCCCTTGCCAAGCACACTACCACTAACCTGCTGCTGAGCTCCCTGAAGCAGTCAAATGCCAGCAACACCAGTGGTACAACAGTAGGCTTCCCTGCCCACCTCTATCCAGGCGTCTACCCCGCCATGCAGCTCTCTGTGGTCCTTGAAGCACTAGTCCCACTCAAGACTCCCTGCTTGGATGTTAAGCATAGGGCACAGTCATTGCAGCTGTCACTTGCAAAATCTTCCCTAAAACTGAGGAAAGGTTCAGGGAACCCACAGTCCAAAGCACCCAGAAGAATCACAAGCAAGGGCCTCAAGTATCTGACTAGCAAAGGCCCTGGGGCTGGTCTCCGACGAGGTGCTGGAACCCAGAGCAATGGCGCCCGAATGAAAGGGCGCTCTACCTTGGGCACCAAAACAGTCCGGGGCAAGGCACCTCGAACCCTGACCAAAGCTGTTTGTGCTCGTGCCAGTGTGGCTCCAGCCAAGACCAAGACAGTAAGGGTCAGGGCCAAAGTAAAGCAGGCCAAGCCCAAGGCAGCCAAAGCCAAAGCCAAGGCCGCTGCGCTGAGGGGCAAGGCCAAAGACAAGGCAGTCCAGGCCAAGGCCAAAGCAGCTCGGACCAAGCACAAGAAAAGGCCAAAGGGATATGTTCAGACCAGAACTGGAAGAACAAGCCTGAAAAATAGCTCTGAGACTGTGGGGCAGAAGAGGAAGAAGGCTGAGGAGACCAAAGGTCTTCCTCCTAAGAAGAGAGCACGGTGTGTACCCCGATCTAAGGCACGGCTGGGAACTGGAACAGCTAAACCTCAGAAGTCCCAGACCATAAAGGTAGACAGGAAGTGCTCAGACGATGAGGTTCGACAGTGTGCCCAACAGATCCTCCGTGTGAATCTCTCTCCTGTAGTATTGCTCCAGCCATTGCTGCCAGTTTGATTCCATACTCCCCGTCCTGGGTCCTTGCCACAGTACTTGGGAGAAGAGTTGAGCTGTCCTTGTGGCCAGCAGCAGTGTGCAGTGCTCACAACTGCAGCTTCCTGGACTCTGGGAACCCCCGGGACCCCTGTGGTCACCAACATCCTTTCAGACACTGAGGGTTTGGGTGGGGTGGGTTGTGGGAGGGGTGTTCTCATGGCTCAATGCACTGTGACTTGTTCTTCAAATTGTATATCCACCGTTCATCTATCATACTTTATACCTTTCCGCCTTCCGGTCTCCCTGCTCACCCTCCATGGTCTTATTGGTTGATTTTGGTGTGTGGGAGCTAGTGGCTGTCAGAAATCTAGCAGCAGGCTTGGAGAGAGTGCCCTAGTAGCTTGAAGCAGGTCATTAATTTAAATGATATGGTGAGGATGATGGAATGGTGCCCTCAGGCTTCTGGAGAGAGGTGGGGAAATTCTGGTGCTTGTTTCTGTGAATGTGTGAGAGATCCCAAGGGGAGGGGCAGAGACACTCCTTGAGTGTCCCAGTTTTGAACCAGATGGGCCCCATTCAAAATTGTTTGCAGCTCAGTGGGAAATGCAGCACCAAGCAGGTTTTTAGGCCAGGGAAAGAAGTCTTTGTGGTACTGCTCTCTAGAGGCCAGGCTTTAAGGTTTTGCCTGGGCTTTTCTGGGGGGAGGGGACGTGCTTAAAAGACTTGAAGTGCCGCTTTTCTGCTAAGGTGACCAACCTCAATTTTCCCAGTTGGTAACAAGAGGTTAGGCTGGACCACAAAACCTTCCTAACTGTCCAGAGACTTTTCTCTGTGGTAACTGGTGACAGAACCAAGGAGGCCTCTACCCTTACCTCAGCAGTGCTTTCTGACTGATTTCTACAAACTCTGTCTTACTCTGGAGTCCAACCTCACCACGCCCCCTAACATGGCCTGTGCACAGTGGACATTGTTGGTCCCTTCTGCTTTGGAGAAGCTGGGCCCTCAGTGGGAGCAGCAGTTGAGGCTGGAAGACCGTGCTTAGGTAAAGAGCGAGCACGTCATCCTTGTACTTGGGAATTAGAGTACGAGTTTGATGTCAGTATAAGCTACATAGTGAGACCCCCTCTGCCTGTCTTTGGTTGTTTTTTTTGAGACAGGGTTTCTCTGTGTAGCCCTGGCTGTCCTGGAACTTGACTTTGTAGTCCAGGCTGGCCTCAGACTCAAAGATCTGCCTGCCTCCGCCTCTGCCTCCGCCTCCGCCTCCGCCTCCGCCTCCGCCTCCGCCTCCGCCTCAAGCGCTGGAATTAAAGGCATGGGCTACCAGACCAAGCAAGGGGAATGGCTTACTGGTTAAGAGGATTTAGCTGCTTTTTCAGAAGACCCTGTTGTGGCTCCCAGGAAAGGCAGCTCACAAACGCCTTTTTCTGCCTTCAGGGGTCTTACATCTTCTTACGGCTTCGGTGGTCACAGGCAGACAAACACACATACAAATAAATGTTTAAAAAAATAATAGCACAACTGGACTAAGCAGCAGTTCTTTGAGAAAAGATGGTGTCGAGACTCTTGAACTTCAGTGATGTTGATAAACAAAAGAATCATGTGAAATACCTTCAATAAAAACGCACTGGCCAGGCTGGAGAGATGGCTCAGAGGCTAAGAGCACTGGTTGCTGTCTGTAGCTCCAGTCCCAAAGGATCTGACCTTGTCTGGCTTCACTGGGCACCAGGCAGATCTGTGGTTACATGCATGCAGGTAAAACACCTCGGTAGCCGGATTTTGGCTACTTTGTGGGTCCTTTTCTTCTTCCACCCTTTCGACACCCTAACACTAGATAGGAGAGAAAGGGTAGAAGGGAAAGGGGGCAAAGTCATCCTTAGACTACTTCCTGCTGATTAGGGGTGATGAGTCCCTTGGGGCAAGTTTGATCTTTGTCATCAGGGTGTCTAATTTCTTCTTTGCACACGACTTCTTAACAAACCTCGGCCAACAGCAGCCAACAGCCCACCTTCAGGCCTTAGCATTTATATACCTTCTGAAAAGTCCCCAGAATTCCAAACATCACACCACTGCTGGAGCACGGGGCAAATCATGGCTGCTGTGGGTGATCGGAAGCTGGTCCCACACCGGGGGCTAAACCAAAGCATATTCTTATATTTCTGTAGTTTTTTTTTTTTTTTTTTTCGGAGCTGGGGACCGAACCCAGGGCCTTGTGTTTGCTAGGCAAGCGCTCTACCCCAACCCCTCTGTGGGTTTGTTTTTTTTTTGTTTGTTTGTTTGTTTTTTTTTTGGTTCTTTTTTTCGGAGCTGGGGACCGAACCCAGGGCCTTGCGCTTCCTAGGTAAGCGCTCTACCACTGAGCCAAATCCCCAGCCCCTCCTCTGTGGGTTTTTTAAACCACAATATTCATTGCACATCTCTATATACACAAATGAATACAAAGATACATTTATTGGCTTTACAACAAGAATGCTAATAATAGGCTGGGCTGGGAGATGGCTTAGTGGGTAAACGCCTTTCCATGCAAGCATGAGGACTTAAGTTCAGAATTCAAGGAGATGCCAGGTACATGTGTATAGCCAGACTCAGCCAAATGGAAGCAGGGCCTAGGCCTCCCTGACCAGCCATTCTAGCCAAAATGACATCTAACTTCAATGAAAACTATCTGGGAAACTAAGATGAGGTCTGGAGCGATGGCTCAGTGCTTAAGAACTTGTGCCACCCTCACACGCAAATATAGGACCAGAATTTGGTTCCCGGCGCTCTCATTAGGTGTCTCCCAACCACCTGTAACCCAGCTCCAAGGCATCTGATTCCCTCTTCTGTTCTCCATGGGCACCTACATTAGAAAATGTTAACTTCATCTCTCTTGCTGGGTATGGTGGCATACGCCTTTAATCCAGCACTCAGGAGACAAGACACTGGTGGGTCTTTGCCAGTCCAAGGCCAACCTAGTCTGCTTAGTGAGTTCCAAGATAGCCAGGGCTATGTAAAGACTGTTGGAAGTATGTATGTATATGCACATACACATATATATGCCTCTGTCTCTCTCAGACCGGGTCTTACTATGTAGCTTTGAAGGACCTGGTTCTTGCTAGGCCAGGCTAACCTTGAATTCCTACAGATTACTTGCCTCCGCCTCTCAAATGCTGGGATTAAAGGCATGCACCACCATGTCCAAAATAAATTAACTTAAAAAGCATAAGATTGGGAACTAGAGAGGTGTCTTTGTTGCTAAGAGCATTTGCTGCTGCTGCATAGGACCAGGTTAGGTTCTCAGCATCCACAGGGTGGCTCCCAACCACTTGTAACTCCAGGGCCGTGCAGGCATATGGTGGCTACCATGCATGCAAGCAAAACATTCACAAAATAAAAATACATCTTTTAAATAAGGCGGGTAAGCAGGTGAAGACACGCCGTCGTCATCAGCTCCTGGCCTTCATAGATGCACCTGCATGGACAAGATTGCCTGTATGTCATGTACACACACGAAGGTACAAATAGACAAAGCTGAGGCAAAGAAGAGGACGGCGAGGGGAGGCATGCGTGTAGTCCTAAGGAGACTCAAGTATAAGAATCTCAAGTTTGAGGCCAGCTTAGGTTACACAACACCGTCTCAGAAGAAAAACAGTAAACTAGGGGTTGGGGATTTAGCTCAGTGAGACCCTGGGTTCGGTCCCCAGCTCCAAAAAAAAAAAAAGAAAAAAAAAACAGTAAACTAAAGTGGGGTAGGAGGGTGTGTGGGGGGATCAGGAGGAGTATCATGGGACCAAGTGGTCATGGTATCCTCATCTTACCCCGTGCCCTTCCCCACATCAAGCGGGCAGTGGTCAGGCGTTGGTTCTGCCCAGACCCTCCTGCTTTCAACCAGGAACTATTTATCCCCAGAGGAGGACCTGCTCCCTGCCCTCCTTGTCTGTCATAGATAAAGGTGACACCTGAGCTGAAGTCGGTGGCCACAGAACATTTGCCGGAGTTCCGAGCAGGTTGCATGGGGACGATGAAGAAAGGCTTACCAACATTGTGACTGAGACCTGATCCCGGGGGCCACACATACAGTTCCCTGGCTTTTATATGGAATGAACACCTGGATGTGGTCTCCCCTCCATGTATACTGCAAATCTTTCCTGTCTTTACATTGTAGCTGTGACCCTGGAGCATTGTCCCTATGTGGTGTCAATTGGAAACCAAAGCCTGTTTCTACAAGCAAATCAGCAAACAATTCCCCTGCCGCCCTCACACCCGGAGGCATTAGTCAGTGCTCCTCTCCCTTCTGAAACCTTTGGGGACCCCAAGGATGCAAATTTGGTATCTGCAAAGCCAAAGACATGCTGTGACCAATGTATCATGCAGTATGCAAGCCTCTGTCACGAAGAGAATTAACCAGACATGCCTGCCTATGACGGTATGTGACTTAAACCTGGTACCAGTGGCCATGTGATCACCAGTGCTAGTGGATGTGGTTACAAACAGCTGGAAGACGCTTTTTGTCTGAGGAGGCATGTGCCTAGCCATGTAGAGATCTGCATTATTGTGTGGACAAACTGTTTTGGATGGGTCATGACTGTTGCAGGATATTTATGTATACTGGGAGCTCCAAGATCCTGCTATTTACTGAAAAAAAAAAACAAAAAACAAAAAACTATTTCTAGCTGTAGTATGGCTCAGCCCTTAGCACGCACCTTTAATCCCTATGGCTGGAATGCAGACACACCCTTAGTACACACACCTTTAATCCCAATAATGAAGGTCAAATTCATTTGTAGAGGGAAACACCCATGTTTGAAAGTGACTTCTTAATTGAGTGGCAGACAAAGTGATGAATCAGAGAAAGATTTGGCAGAATAAAATATACCCAAGTCTCATGAGAGGAAAGAGGAAAGGGAAGGGAAAGGGAAGTTACTTAAGGGGCAGTGTGGGGTGGGGCGGGGGAGCAGCGGCAGATTTTTTTTTAAAGCTTTATTATTATGTATATACTGTTTTGCCTGGATGTATGCCTGCAGGCATCAGATCCCATTACAGATGGTTGTGAGCCACCATTTGTTTGCTGGGAGTTGAACTCAGGACCCCTGGAAGAGCAGTCAGTGCTCTAAACTGCTGAGCCATCTCTCCAGCCCGAGAGGAAGTAGTTTTACCAGGAGAGTTTTACAGAGATAGGCTGAAGCTAGAAACAGGTAAAGGAAGAGAGAATAAGCCACAGAATGAGAAGGAGTTTTAGAGAGAGAGAGAGAGAGAGAGAGAGAGAGAGAGAGAGAGAGAGAGAAACCAGATTGAATCTGTCAGCTTAGATAAGAATTTGAACTAAAATAAGCTGAATCAGCTGGTAAGAGCTCAGAAAGAACTAGAAAGGGTGAGTTTATTCAACAGCAGATTTCAGAAGCTGGAAACATTCTGGGCCTAGATAACATTTTATGAAGGCAAGAAGCTTCCAGGGCCAGGGCTGAAAGACCACTGGGGTGGGGAAGACCCCCACTCAAATCTCGAGACGACGCAACCCCCAAGAACTCACGAGAAACCGGTCTTAAGGGGTTGGGGATTTAGCTCAGTGGTAGAGCGCTTGCCTGGGAAGCGCAAGGCCCTGGGTTCAGTCCCCAGCTCCGGGGGGGGGGGGGGGGGGGGGGGAAGAACCAAAAAAAAAAAGAGAAACCGGTCTTGATGTCATGAACAAGAGGTGTATTTGAGGAACCAGAGCTCTGGGGACAACACATATCTCACAGAGGAGTCGACCCCAAGCCCAATTAGGGGAAGGTATTTATAGGGAAAATTACATAGGTGGTTGGCAACAGTCACACAAAGCAATTTTATTGGTTTGTAACTTGAGCTCAGTTCAACTCTAGGCCACCCTGCTTCTGGGGCAAGCTGACCCTAGTTCTTGTTTTTCTCAGGACTGTTGAGTCAGGCCTTATCGAGGACAGATGGTTTGTGGTGGCTATAGCCAGGCTACATCCCCAAAACATGTTATGTTATTCTTTGCTGTGAAGTGCACTTGTCCTCACAGCAGGGTCAGTGGGGGATAGTTTAAAATCTTTATTCTTTCAGGGCTAGGTTAGCCGACTGAGGCGGTAAGCCTCCCAGACAACAATTACTTTACTCGAATAAAAATTACAAGCACCCATGACAAGCAGTGAGCAGGATGGTGTGGGTGGGGTTGAGAATGGACTGGAGAGGCACAGGTGGAGGGCTAGGATGGAGATCCGGTATAGGCTAATCTCGGGGAAGCAAGTATTTCTTGGAAGAGCCTGCCTGATGAAGCCTTTAGCATGTTCAGTGTCTTTGGTGAGGTAGGAGTCAGGGTCAGAGTTAATGGGTGAGGGAGGCACAGGGGCTCAGCAGGACATATTGAAGCAAAAGGGGGCAGGTCAGGATTCTTGGGAGGCAGGGGTTTGTGGTGTGGATGGCAGAGATTGAACTGGCCAACCTAAAGAAAGCCGTAGGTGAGGAGCCCCCCACCAAATGCAGAGACCAGAGGCTAGAGCCTATCAGGAAGAAGAAGGCACACGGGTGTGTGTATGTCGTGCACTCCTGGTCATTGCTTCCCCAGGAGGGAGGGAGTTTGCAATGCTCACTCTCATCTCTCAGGATATAATGTGTGCCCAGCCTGGCCAGAATTCAGGACTTCCACATGCTCCTCATGATAGAGAGTAGGGTTATCAGAGTAGGAATGAAGAAGTGAACGGGACACTTTCATATCCACGCCCTCCCCCCCAATGAAGATAAAGCTGCCCTGTGGTGTCATTGCATGTGGAACAAGTGAGCAGCTGGTGGCTTCCTAGGGGAAGACCTAGCACATTCTTAGTCCTGCCTGTAAGCCCTCAACCCTGGTTCAGTCTTACAATGTCAGTAGAATCTTTGAGAGGAGGGCGTGGTGGCACACACTGCCTTTAACTCCAGCACTCAGGAGGCAGAGGCAGGCTGATCTCTGAGTCTGAGACCAGCTTGGTCTACAGAGAGAATTCCAGGATACCCAGGGCTGCATACATTTGGAAAAAAACAAAAAATGAAACAAAAGAAACAAATAAAAGAACCTCTGAGCCTTATGCATCCCTGCCCAACGGTTGCTGTGCAACAGGGCCCAGCCTGTCAGGCGAGATGTCAGTGCCCCTGTGAATGCTAAGCAGGTGGGTCTGGTGTACACACACACACACACACACACACACACACCACACATACACACACACACACTCATACACACCATACACACACACACATACACTCATACACACACACACACACCACACACACACACCACACGCACACACACACACACCACACACACAGGCACACCCGCACACAACACGCACACACACATGCACACAGTTAAACAGGACCACGTCTGTGTGCTGTTTGCTTTTTAATTTTTTCTTTGTCTTTTGATATTGGATTTTTTTTTTTTTTTGGTTCTTTTTTTTCGGAGCTGGGGACCGAACCCCGGGCCTTGCACTTCCTAGGTAAGCGCTCTACCACTGAGCTAAATCCCCAACCCTGATATTGGATTTTGATATATAGAATTGACTGGCCCAGAACTTCTCATATAGCCCAGGCTGGCCTTGAACTCACAGTGACCCTCCCTCAGAGGCTGCTGGAGTACTGAGACTATAGGAATATACCATACATGGCTTTAAAAGTTGTTTCACTTTAATTTTATTTTTTTAAAGATCTATTTATTTAATTTATAGGAGTACATTGTCGCTGCCTTCAGACACAGCGGAAAAGGGCATCAGATCCCGTGAGTCACAATGTGGTTGCTGGGAATTGAACTCAGGATTTCTTTTTTTTTTGGTTCTTTTTTTCGGAGCTGGGGACTGAACCCAGGGCCTTGCACTTCCTAGGCAAGCGCTCTACCACTGAGCTAAATCCCCAACCCCGAACTCAGGATTTCTGAAAGAGCAGTCAGTGCTCTTAACCACTAAACCATCTCTCCAGCCCCCTTTCATTTTATTTTGAGAGAGATGTCTTTGACTCGGATGGCCTTGAAATTGCTATGCAGCTGAAACTGTCCTTGAGCTAATTTTCCTAAATCCACCCCCCCAAACCTTGGAATTACAGGTGGGTACCACCACACCTGGCTCACACAGGCCATTCTTTTTTTTTTTTTTTTGGTTCTTTTTTTCGGAGCTGGGGACTGAACCCAGGGCCTTGTGCTTCCTAGGCAAGCGCTCTACCACTGAGCTAAATCCCCAACCCCACACAGGCCATTCTTGAAGCTAGGGCTAGTATTATCTTCTGTCCGGACCTAGTTTCTCTCCTACAGCCTATACCTGTGTCCCACAGAGCTTCATGCTTATTTATTTTATATGTGTATATGGATGTTTTGCCTACATGAATGTCTGTGTACACAGAGAGTATGGGAGCTGGTTGGAACTGGAGTTATAGACTCTTTTTTTTTTATTAAAGATTTATTTATTTATTATATATAAGTACACTGTAGCTGCCTTCAGACACACCAGAAGAGGGCATCAGATCCCATTACAGATGGTTGTGAGCCACCATGTGGTTGCTGGGATTTGAACTCAGGACCTCTGGAAGAGCAGTCAGTGCTCTTAACCGCTGAGCCATCTCTCCAGCCCGAGTTATAGACTCTTTTTTTTTTTTTTTTTTTGGAGCTGGGGACCGAACCCAGGGCCTTGCGTTTGCTAGGCAAGTGCTCTACCACTGAGCTAAATCCCCAACCCCGAGTTATAGACTCTTGATAGCCACTATGATGGTGCTGGTAATTGAACCCAGGTTCCTTGGAAAAGCAGTCAGTGCTCTATGTGTCCTGCCCTGCCTGCTCTATTCCTGAGACCAATGCTTGATCCTCCTGAAACCACAGCCCAGGACATGGTCACCTGTGCAAGGAGTTCTGTTACTCTGACACTTGCAAGTCATGCAAAAGGCACTGCATTAGGTGCAAGTACTAACAGACAGTCTCCTGTCTCTGTGGGGACTATGCAGCAACCCAGAAAACAGACAGGGGTTCAGGCAAGGAATCTGGTTTCCGGACCTAGAGTCCAGATATAGAGGGTCACAAGATGGCTTGCCTGAGTTCTGTGTCTAGGAGTCGTGAAGCAGAAGGCATCTCTGGTCAGGCTAATGCTGACTCCCCCTGTAGGAAGGAATTTACCGTCATGTCCTGGACACTGTGTGCCATAGAACAGAGTACCTCAAAGTATTATATAGGAATAAGACCAGGTCAACATCTGGGCTTGGCATAAGAGGGCCATTATAGTGCAAGGTGAGGCCAAGTAGGCTCATGTGTGGGCAACAAGTAAAGGAGTCCTTAGGCTATATTGGGAGGAAGACGTATAGTCTGTGCACTCTAACTTTAATTTTTTAAATCCTATTTTTAATGATGGTTCTTTTTTTTTTTTTTTTTTTTTTTTTTGGTTCTTTTTTTCGGAGCTGGGGACCGAACCCAGGGCCTTGCGCTTCCTAGGTAAGCGCTCTACCACTGAGCTAAATCCCCAGCCCCTTAATGATGGTTCTTAAATGCTTTAACCTTCCTTGTAATCCACCACCCACCAGAGGTAGTGGGGAAAAAAGATACAGCAGGATGTGCGGGGTGGGGGTGGGGAGTACGAAGTGGGCCTGTCTATAAAGGTTCTTTAGAGCAACTCCCATCTGTGTTGTCTGGAAATCTGCAGTTTAGTTCACAGGTTAGCAGGCAGAAGCAGCTCGATCCACTCGCAAACACCTCACAGATACACCAGCAGTTCGTTCCGTAGAGTCAGGTTAGCAGCAGGGGTGACACTGGCAGAGACAGCCAGGCCTCAGCCTCCCTCAGCTCCAGTCAGCATGAGGGACCAACAGGAACACCAGGAGAAGTTCTCGACTGTGCCTCTCTCAGGGGAGTGAAGATCAGTGAAGATGTGAGCCCCACAAGCGTTGCACAGCTAGCTGTACCAGCCAGCTAAGCTCTCTGTCACTCCGTGGAGTCCTATTTATACCCTCTAAACATCACGTGTGGCACCAGCAGTGCCTTGCTTAAGCACATGCATCCAGTCAGCCCAAGTCCACGGAAGCTGCAAGAAACTGTGCACACCACCAGAAGTTTCCTGGCAAGTTTCTCTCTGTGATGTCCCGACAAATGCAGCTCGACCATGCCATGTAAGGAGAGCCAATACAGTCATGTCCTCAGCAAAGAATCTTTCATCACGTGTCCTTTCACATGCCTGCTTTTGCAGAACGTTCTCCTGTGTCTGCCTCAGCAAAACATTCCTTCACGTGTCTGCCTTAACCTTTCACCTGTGTCCAATTTGACAAAACATTCCTGCTTGTGTTTGCCCCAGCAAAACACCATCCAACTGACTTTCCAAAGAACCCTTAAGTTTCTTCCACTTCAGTGCACTATGAATCTTGGGAGTCCAGGTAAATTGAACGTACCCCAGGACAAGGAACCCTATGCTCTTCTATCCACCTATTCCAATCCCTACAAATATTGAGGTGGAGGCTCAGCTTTCTTGGGAGTCCATACTCAAGAGTCCAGGATGTAGGACACTTGGAAGCCTAAATAACGCCCTAGTGTGGGCCTAACAATGCTGTTGATTGTGTGCCTGTGTGAGCCTAAGAGGAATGCTGGCCACACATCCTCTGGGGACCCTAGGGAGAAGTAGATGGGAACATGGATTACTGTGAGAGTTGTTACCCTGTGAGGACTGTCTCCAAGGGGCAGGCTTGGGTGAGGAGGGTTTGCAGCCGATCTGAGACACACATTCTTTTTTTTTTTTTTTTTTTTCTTTTTTTCGGAGTTGGGGACCGAACCCAGGGCCTTGCACTTGCTAGGCAAGCGCTCTACCACTGAACTAAATCCCCAACCCCCTCTCCTCTTTTTTTTTCTTTTCTTTTTTTTTTTTTGACACACATTCTTCAGAATCTCTCCCATCTTGTTTGTAGGACTATGGGAGCCAGGGACTTGACAGCCTGTGTTTCTGTGCTCTGTGGGAGTCCCTCCTTGCCCTTGAACCCTATCTACTGCATAGGGCACTCTAAGTACCTTGCCCAGATTAGACCCTGTAACCTGGACACAGCAGACGTAAATTTGGAGCAGTTATCAGGAATGTCTACAATGTTACTGAACCATAAGGGGAACCCCAGGAGACTCCAGCTTAGACATGGGGCAGCAGGAAGACATAGTCCACATCTGACCCAGCCTTACCATCCACAGCATATCCAAACCACAGAAGCTTCACCAGGATCCAGGTCTAGACAACATGGTTTTATGCACTAAGGCTCCGGGATGTGGCTGCCCTGCGAATAGCTATTCCAATCATTCCCTGTGCCTTCATGGGTAGATGTTTATTTGTAAATGTTTGTCTGTTCAGAGGGGAAGGCAGAGGTGGGTGGTACCCAGAACATTGTCATGAGAGCTCACAGGGCTGAACAGACCTCACAGGGGAACACTAGTGAGGTGGTGAGTGTTTAACAGCTGCCTGGGGACACAGCTGGATAGAGCGTGCCTGGCAGCCACGAAACTCTGGGCTTTCTCCCCTGAACATCATACAGATGTGGAGGCACACACACACCTCTTACTAAAGAGGAAGCAAGAGGGTGAGTTCAAGGTTAGGGCTAGAAACAGGAGATTCTGTCTCAAAACTCAAAAACGAAATAGAAAGTGTCTGTACTTAGGGGACTGATTTGAAGCCTACATCCGTTTCCATGGTGTAACCTACCATGGTGGCTTGTAGTATGCAGACCATTTAACAACTAATTTGCAAGGTTTCTGCACGTTCCCTAATTGTTGTTTTCTTCTAGACAGGGTCTTATTATGTAGTCCAGGCTGGCCTTGAACTCATGGTGATCCTCCTTGTATCTGAGTTTTGAGATCACAAGGCCTCTGCACCAGGCCAAGCTAGAACAACTGGTTCTTTTTATTTATTTTTTTAAAAGATTTATTTATTTATTTATTTATTTATTTATTTATTTTATGTATATGAGTGCACTGTAGCTGTTTTCAGATACAGCGGAAGAGGGCATCAGATCCCATTGTGAGCCACCATGTAGTTGCTGGGAATTCAACTCGGGACCTCTGGAAGAGCAGTCAGAGCTCTTAACCACTGAGCCGTCTCTCCAGCCCAACAACTGCTTCTTGTAAAACTTATACCACCTCAAAATTGTTAGTGCCACGTGAAGAGTCTATGAAAGTTTGGGATGAGGGTCCCTTAGGTTATCAATCAAAGTTCTTATGTAGGTCATGATCCCTATACCCTTCTGGACAAATGAAGGCTAATGTTTTATATATATATATATATATATATATATATATATATATATATATATACACACACACACACACACACCACAACCATACACATACACACACATACCACAACCACACACATACACATACACACACACACCACATATACACACACCCTCTACAAACTTAGAAAACCCCTACTCTGATTCCTATTCGCTCCTGGAATCTTCCAGCAAGTACTAATCACCCATAGGGGATGAATACTTGAGCTGGTGCTGTCAGTAGCTACTCAGATGACAGTGTACTTGGCTGCTTGTAGATACAGCCCTGTGCTGGGGCTCTGCTCAGTGCCTAAGGAGCTCAGGACATGTTTCATGCTGAGTTGGAAGCAGGCTTAGGCAGCAGAGCAGGCAACATGGGCCATGGGCATATCTAGTAACCTAGGCTAGGTGAAATGGGGGACTAGGGTCTCAAGGACTGTTCTGGAACAGTAGCAAGTAGGCTGAGCTATATGGGGCTAATGTAGGGGGTTTCAGTTCTAAAATCCCCACCTCCCAGCAACCTTGAGCAGTGATTCTCTCAGGTCACTGGAGTCTGTACAGGATACGACACTCAACATTGTCCTAGAAGTCACACATAACCAAAGAAGTTCTGTGGATCTGTAGAAGGGAAAATGCACCCTTACTAGCCATGTTGCACAAAAGCTGGTTCAGGCAGAAACTGAAGCCCAGAACTATGGTGAAAGGCAGAACGGCTGGAGCCATCAGAGCCACCTAGAAAGAGACATGGCTGGGTTTCAGTGGTGCAGACTTGTGGTAGGATTAAATCAGAAGGAACGTTGAGGCTAGAACAAATGTTAAAGGACTTGGGTCATTATCAGATTCAAACATCTGTGGAGATGTGAGAGGCAGGAGAGGGTCAAATGTTGATTGGAGTCAGAGTTCATTGGAGGTTAGGGCTGGGGTCAGAGTTGAGCTAGAGGTTTGGGCCAGGGTCGGAAGTTACATCCCTGACTGAGACGTAACTTCTGAGTGTTCCAGAGTTGGAGCACTGCCTGGCACAGAATGTCCAGATCCTGGGCACAAAGCAGTCAATCAGCTGGCTCCAGAGCAGCGGAACAATAAGCGCATGTATGCTACGGTCATGCCAGCAGCTGATTGCCGTGCCTACAGATGCTAGCAAAAGATGGAACCCGCCCGGCTGGAGAAATTAAGCAGTTAAGGTCACAGGCTGCTCCCCCCCACCCCCAGGGACTTGGGTTTGATTCCCAGGACCCACATGGCACTCCACAGCCTTCTGTAACTCCAGTTCCAAGGGATCTGATGCCCTTTTCTGGTCTCTTTATACAGACAAAACATTCAGACACTTAAAAGGATAGGACCCTAAAACCCCCTGGGTGATTTATAGTGACCAAGGAATCTCATCTTGATCTCGAGAGACGAGAGACCCTACTTAGTACCCTCTGTTCTAAATGTGATTCTATGATGTCCCTCATTGGCCATCTAACCTTGAGAACAGAGCTACCATGTAACCCCCTCTGATGTCCTTAACCCCATCCTGCCCCTTTATCTCCAAGTGATCTAAGATTCTGACCTATCACCTCTGGTATCCCAGAGATTCCCTAGATTGCCCACAGGACTCCTTTAGGTGACAGGGAAAATCCAGCAGACTGACTGCCCCGCCTCCATCCTCCTTTGTGGGGCGGAAAGTTTCCTCTGAAGAACTTTCAGCTTTCCCACCGGCGCCTGCAGCTTCCAGTAATCTTTGCTTGATCTCTAGCAGTCTGGTCATAGCGGTAGCACTCAAAGCAAGCCTTACGGACCCTGAACCCACCCTCTTCCCGCCTGAAGTCCCAGGGGTCTGGGTGGGGCACGCGCCTAGTGGGTGCGCGCATTCCAACTCTCTGCTCCCGGGCTGCCAGACGACTGGAAAGTCCGGAATGGATAAATAGTCACAAGATTCGGATTCACTCGCTATTGCTGGTCCAGTCTGTCACCCAGAACCCATCCTCTGGGTAATGGAGTAGCCACAGCCCATTTTAATCAGGAAACAGGCAACCTTTGTCGCAACCCATTTGCTGAAGGGATTATGCACGAGCGAGTTCCTCAGAGTTGTGTTTCAGACGGTAGTGTGTGGCCTTCTTATTATCTCCAGGAGCTCAGTCCTAGTCTGTCCCTTAGGGCGTCCTAAACCTTCCCACAGGTCCAATAGGATTCCAGCTTGCACCTTTCCCATCACGGCTGATGCTGTAACCCTGGGAGCCCCGTGGCTTATTTGACAGTGGTTTCCATAGTGACACCAAGGACAAAGGCCATAAGCTCCTTCGATCTGCCTTTCAGATCGCAAAGATCACGAAACTCTTATTTACCTCTGCTGTCCCCCCAACTCCAAGAGCCCTCTTCCTGTCACTAAATGCCGTGCTTACCATCTCCCAATGGTCTTGGTACACATCTGGATTTAAGGGATGCTATGGGGATATGTGGACCAGGATGTTCCCTCTTTTTTTTTTCTTTCTTTCTTTCTTTTTTTTTTTTTTTTTTTTTCGGAGCTGGGGACCGAACCCAGGGCCTTGTGCTTGCTAGGCAAGTGCTCTACCACTGAGCTAAATCCCCAACCCCAGGATGTTCCCTCTTTGAGCAGCCTGTTCCAATTTCTCTTCGGCGTGTTCCCTTTAATCATCAATTTGTTCTTGTAACTAACTTCCTTGCTAAATACACCTTTGCAAAATAGACCTCAGCTTTAAAAATTTGTGGGTAAAGTAACCAAAGTCTGGTTCTTGGGATGAAGGTTTTCTGCAGGGGACAGGGGTATAGTAGGAGTTGGGGGTTTGGGGGGGTTCTAGCCTCAGTTGTAATCCTGTTTTAGATCCACTCCATGTTTTGCTTCCTTCCCTTGCTTTCCAACTTTACTCAAAGTCGTCAGAGTCTCTCAGATTGTGGAGGAGTGACTGCTGGTCGGACCCTGGGACAGACTGAGGGCCTGGAGGGAAACCAGCCCAGTACCCACACGGTCAGGGTCAGCATCAACCCCAAGGGAGATGGTGGGCTTTCGTCTTTGGACTCTTTATCTCTCCTAATTTCTATTTTACTTCTCTTCAGGATGGAGTGGGCCTCAGGAAAACCAGGGAGGGGCAGGCAGGGACAGCCTGTGCCATGGGAACTTCGCTTGGGCCTACTTCTAAGTGGTGAGGGGGCCTGGTGAGGCCTAAGGTTGTGGGATGTGATGGTAGGTTTAGGGGTGGCAGGCTAGCCCAAGGGTGGGGCTACCCAATAGGAGCACTGCTGAACTGGTTGACCCACTGCCCTCAGTGCTGGCTGCCACATTGGCCCAAGTCCCATCCTTGGATGTACCTGGCTGTTCTCGAGGAAGCTGCTATCCAGCCACCGGTGACCTGTTGGTGGGCCGTGCAGACAGACTGACAGCCTCCTCCACGTGTGGCTTGCATAGCCCTCAACCCTACTGTATTGTCAGTCACCTGCAGGTGCTGCTGGCTGGGGACCGCAGGTGCTGGCTGGGTCAGGGTGGGGTTGACCCTGTCTAAGGTACCTATCCTAAACGTCACCCAATCCAGGATGAAAAGAAGTGCTTCCTGTGTGACTCCCGACGTCCCTTCTCTGCTCGAGACAACCCAAATAGTCACCGGATCCAGAATGTAGTCACTAGCTTTGCGCCACAACGCCGGACGGCCTGGTGGCAGTCGGAGAACGGTGAGCCCCTGAGTAGGTCATTAGAGTGATTAGGGCTTGTTCCTGGTAACCTCAAAACTTGACCCCTGCTTGATTCCTGCTGCAGGTGTTCCGATGGTCACCATCCAACTGGACCTGGAAGCTGAGTTTCATTTCACCCACCTCATCATGACCTTCAAGGTGCCTGCACACCAGCGAACCTGCCTGACTTGCCCTGCTTTGCCCCTCAGTACCCGTAAACAATGCCCTAGTCTATAACCAAGCTTCCCTGAGCTCATGTGTTGTGTTCTATGTGTGAAACCTGGTCGTTTCCTGCATAGCTTCCATAGTGAACACCTCTAAGCCTTTGCACATGCTGCCTTGCGCCCGTTCCTAGACTAGGTCAGATACAGCCTCTCTGGGCCTTATGGTATTTTCACCTGCCTGTGAGAGGCGGCTGTCCCCCCTGGTCTGACCACTGTCTGGCTTTCATAGTCTTTCCCACCTGGTTGAGCTGCTTGGCAGTGATTATGATTTGTATCAGATGTGTCCTCCTTCCCCAACCAGACATTTCGTCCTGCGGCCATGCTGGTGGAGCGCTCTGCAGACTTCGGCCGCACGTGGCGTGTCTACCGATATTTTTCCTACGACTGCGGGGCTGACTTCCCAGGAATCCCGCTGGCCCCGCCGCGTCGCTGGGATGATGTAGTGTGTGAGTCCCGCTACTCAGAAATTGAGCCATCTACTGAAGGCGAGGTAAGGGCTGAGATCTGGGCTGAGGAGAGGAAAGGGATGAAGGGGGTCCGTGATGGACCTGAGGTGAGGTTCATTATCTCTGTGGGTTTCTTGCCCTGCTAGGTCATCTATCGTGTGCTGGATCCTGCTATTCCTATTCCAGACCCCTACAGCTCACGGATTCAGAGTGAGTGTTCCACTGTGGAGACTGGCACAGTTTCAGTGTCTGACCGGGGACTATTTGGGGCCTCAGTAACTATTTTAGGTGCTTCCTAGGGCAGATGCCAAACCCGGTTTAGCTCTGGTAGCAATCGAAAAGAGGTCTCCCAAGGTGACCTTGGCAGCTGCAACCAATGGTGACACTGGTGGGCATGAGGCAACAAGGGCCCACCTGTCCAGTTGGGCAAAGCCCTCTTCCTCTTCTTAGACCTGTTGAAGATCACCAACCTCCGTGTGAACCTCACCCGGCTTCACACACTGGGAGACAACTTGCTTGACCCACGGCGGGAGATCCGGGAAAAATATTATTATGCTCTCTATGAACTTGTCATCCGCGGGAACTGCTTCTGCTATGGACATGCCTCACAGTGTGCGCCTGCACCAGGGGCACCGGCCCATGCTGAGGGCATGGTAAGGGACTTAGGGTGCCTGGAACAGGGTTGCCGGGAAGGGGCAGGCATTTCTAGATGTTGCTGTCAACCCTCCCTGTATCCGCACAGGTACATGGGGCCTGTATTTGCAAGCACAATACTCGTGGGCTCAACTGTGAGCAGTGTCAGGATTTCTATCAGGACCTTCCCTGGCATCCTGCTGAGGATGGCCATACTCACGCCTGTCGGAGTGAGTGAGACATAGAACCCTAACTTAGTTGGTCAAGCCCTAAGTACCTAGGCTTTTGCCTAAAGGGTATCCAGGCCTTGGTGACCCTCAACCCTCCTAGTTCCCCATTGGTCTTTGCCTCCTCTCTAGAGTGTGAGTGCAACGGGCATAGTCATAGCTGCCACTTTGACATGGCTGTGTACCTGGCATCTGGAAACGTAAGTGGAGGTGTCTGCGATGGCTGTCAGCACAACACGGCTGGGCGCCACTGCGAGCTCTGCCGGCCCTTCTTCTACCGTGACCCAACCAAGGACATGCGGGATCCAGCTGCGTGCCGTCGTAAGGCTGGGATTGGGCACGAGGGAGGGAAAGCTGAGCCTGAGGCGGGAACTAGGAAGCTAGATTACGGTCCTGGTCACCGGGAATTGGTGTGGTAAGGGCTTGGGGGAGAACCAGAGCAGGAGTAGGGGAAGTCTCAGGCTTGTCACTGGGATAGGGTGATTTTATACTTTCCTTTTTCTCAGCTTGTGACTGTGACCCAATGGGTTCTCAAGACGGTGGCCGCTGTGATTCCCATGATGACCCTGTGCTAGGTCTGGTCTCAGGCCAGTGTCGCTGCAAAGAACACGTGGTTGGCACTCGCTGCCAGCAATGCCGGGACGGCTTCTTTGGACTTAGTGCCAGCAACCCTCGAGGATGTCAGCGTAGGTGTCTCCTGCCCTAGCTCCTAGGTCCACCTTTAACCCCTGGTTCCTGATGCAGTTAAACCTAAACTCTACTTTCATTCCCTAAAATGGGCTGCCTTCCCTACAGGTTGTCAGTGTAACTCAAGGGGCACAGTGCCTGGGGGCACCCCTTGTGACTCCAGTAGTGGAACCTGTTTCTGCAAGCGTCTGGTGACTGGAGACGGCTGTGACCGCTGTCTGGTGCGACTGAGGGATCTGGGGTTCTGGGGTCCTGGACTTGTTCTCAAAGCACATGTCTCTGGGCAAAGTCCACTGGGTGGGCGCTGAGAACTTAGAGTCTGGTCCTGGAAGAGAAGTGTCTGGTCCAGGAGGCCAAGGGTATAGACCAGTGGTCTGGGGACTTCGCATTCACCAGTCAGTGGTAGATGCTGGGAGTGTGGTTGGACTCCCTGGTGGGCGGGGAAGAGGTCTCTTCCTGGCTTCCAGCAATCCTTTTTCCCTAGCCTGGCCACTGGGGCCTGAGCCATGACCTGCTAGGCTGCCGCCCCTGTGACTGTGATGTGGGCGGTGCCTTGGATCCTCAGTGAGTACTGTTACAGGTGCTTGAGAGGTGGTTGGGAAGGCCAAGCGGCTGTCCTTAAGTAACCACAGCATTCCTCAGGTGTGATGAAGCCACGGGTCAGTGCCGCTGCCGCCCACACATGATTGGGCGGCGCTGTGAACAAGTACAGCCTGGCTACTTCCGGCCTTTTCTAGACCATCTAACCTGGGAGGCTGAGGGTGCCCATGGGCAGGTATGAGCACTCAGAGGGATTGGGTGGTATGGTAGAGAGGAGGGGTTGTGGGTGGTACCTGGGAGGGCCTAGGTTACTATCCAGTCTTAGGGGAGGTCTTGGCAGGAGAAATGGTCTTTGGGGCTGACTGTGGCAGGCGAGAGACCGTGGTTCACTTGAGTCCTCATCCCTGCTGTGACTGCCTTGACTCTCAGGTGCTTGAGGTGGTAGAACGTCTGGTGACCAACCGAGAGACTCCGTCCTGGACTGGTGTAGGCTTTGTGCGACTGCGGGAAGGTCAGGAAGTGGAGTTCCTGGTGACCTCTTTGCCTAGGGCCATGGACTATGACCTGCTACTGCGCTGGGAGCCCCAGGTTAGACCCTGTGGTGGCTGATCCGTGCTGACATTCTGGATGTGGAAGCATCCTCTCCACTGTCCTCTTCCCCCAGGTTCCTGAGCAGTGGGCAGAGCTGGAATTGGTGGTGCAGCGCCCAGGGCCTGTGTCTGCACACAGTCCGTGTGGGCACGTGCTGCCGAGGGATGACCGCATTCAGGGGATGCTTCACCCAAACACCAGGTGAGGTGGCAGCAGTAAGGATGCCCTGCAGATCCCCCGAAGGACGACGACATTGTGCTTCCATCTGCTCCTTCTTTCAAATTCCTCCTCCTGGCTGCCGTTTGCCAGGTCCATAGCTATGCTCACAGGAAAGACACATAAAACAGGGCCTGCTTCCTCAAGGATGTAAGGCAAGACATTAATTGCTCTGTTACCCCGGGACAACCTTATGATGATGGTGGTTGCAGGGCAGAGGTGTAAGAGTAGGGATGCGACTGGTCTAGTTAAGGTTTTGTTACATTTTAGAAGAATTTGTTTCCTGTATCTTTTTCATTGCTCTGTTGGCTACATGCTAAACCTTCCCCATTCCCCTTTTGTTTTCTGATACAGGATCTCATTTATCCAGGCTAGCCTTGATATGTAGCTGAGAATGGCTTTGAACTTCTACTATCTCTATCTTCCAAATGCTGAGATTATACGAGTGTGCCACAATGCCTGGTTTATATACAGACACATATGCATCATGTACATATACATATACACATATACATCCTATATATACACATTTGTTTGTTGTTTTTTTTAAGATTTATTTATCACTTTATTCAGACACACCAGAAGAGGGCATCAGATCCTGTTACAGATGGTTGTGAGCCACCATGTGGTTGCTGGGAATTGAACTCAGGACCTCTGGAAGAGCAGTCAGTGCTCTTAACTGCTGAGCCATCTCACCCACCCCCCACATTTGTTTGTTTGAGACAAGGTTTCTCTGTATAGCTCTGGCTATCTTGACACTGACTCTGTAGACCAGGCTGGCCTCAAACTTACAGAGATCTACCTGCCTCTGCCTCTCTAGTGCTAGGATTAAAGGTGTGTGCCACCACCACCCAGCTCCAGGATCTTATAACAGGTCCCAGGCTAGCCTGAGACTTGTGATTTTCTTGCCTTAGCATCTAAAGTGCAGGCTGAAGGGATACACCACCATGAGTTGCTGAGAAGCAACAGTTATGAGGTTCTTTGACTCCAGGGATAAGGCTAGTGAGTGGCTAGATGTCTGTGTCTGGCCTTACTAAAGAGGAGTCATTTTGGACTAAAAATTTGGCTTGTATGAGGTGGTTGTGCCTGTGATTCTAGCACTTGGGAGGTGGAAACAGGAGGATTAGAAAGAAGTTCAAGGTATTTTTGACAGCACAGCAAATCCAAAGTCTACCTGGAAGACGTGAGATCTTGTCTCAAAAAAAGGAGAAATGAGTGGGCAAAAGGAGAAACAAGGAATGTGGACATTCCTCATTCTCACTGAAACTGAGAGAAAAGAGCAAAGAGGAAGATACAGTGAACTCACACCATGCCTCTGAGTGCTAGAGCCTGGAGCCACGTAAAAATAGAGCAGTGCCCACTGGGTGGAACTACATGAAGGTCATTGGTGCCCTTGACATAGAGTGGGCCAGAAGTCCCAGTGAAGTAGAAGGCTACCTGGTAATCATTACAGGGGTCTGTATGGATTTAATGGGTGGGAAAGCAAAAAGAAGTAGCAGTAGCACCTAGGAGAAGACTCTGGGATCAAGTCTCTGGGTTTACGAGGTGATGAGAATCATGTAGGAGGTAGAGAGGCAGGATCACTGTCTCAGGGGCAAAGGAACAAGGGTCTAGGGATGTAGTTCAGTGGCACCTTCTTAGCTAGCAGCTACAAAGCTCTAGGTTCAGTTCCTGGTACTATAAAATAAGTTAATACTCACTTACTACTGATATTTTAGTTGGGTACCTGTCTAAAGAACAAAGCAAAACAACAAAGAAAGAAAAGAACAAACAAGCAAACAAAAAAACTGAAAAAACCAAGGCTGGAGAGGAGCTAAGAACACTCGCTCTCTCAGAGAACCCAAGTCTGGTTCCCTGCATTGCAAGTGCATGGGACTCCAGTTACAGAAGATCCAGCACCTTCTTCTGGCCTCTGTGGGCACCTACACACACACACACACACACACACACACACACACACACACACACTCACAGTAAAAGCAGGGGACTGGAGAGATGACTCAGTAGTTAGGAGCACTGACTGCTCTTCCAGAGGTCCTGAGTTCAAATACAAGCAACCACATGGTGGCTCACAACCATCTGGAATGAGCTCTGATGCCCTCTTCTGGTGTGTCTGAAGAATAAATAAATAGAATAAATAAATAAATAAATATTTAAAAAACTTATTAAAAATAATAAAATAAAAATAAAAATGAAAGCAAATGAGAAGAAGAAAGCCTGGCAAATTCTAATACCGGGAGTGGGGTTGCTAGGTTCAGTTTCCATTGCTGATGTCTTGATGCTGTCTGTATGGGACTCTTCTGTTGACATTGTGTTAGGGCCTCAACAGGTATATGTTGGCCTGCTCTGGCCCAGCTGTCATCTCTGCCTTGGTCAACAGGTTTGATTGCTGTGAGTGGCAGTGCAAAAGGCCCAGAATGATGGGCACATGGACCCTGTGTGGCCCCCTATATCTGTCTCCCTCCTCCCCATGCCCAGGGTTTTGGTGTTTCCCAGACCTGTCTGCCTTGAGCCTGGTCTCTCCTACAAGCTGAAGTTGAAATTGACTGGAACAGGGGGACGTGCCCATCCTGAAACCCCATACTCTGGATCTGGAATACTCATTGACTCGGTGAACAAGTCCCTCTTGCTCCCTATCAGCCCAGGTGGCAGGGCCTGTGGGGTGGAGATTATGATGGTGGTGATGATTGGGAAGGGTCTGTGACAGGAAAGGCAGGCCCATGTAGTGCTAAGGGAGGTACTCTGGCAGTACTGACGTGGTCCTATCTGAGATACACCCTTGCCCGTCTCTTCAGCTGGTGCTGCAGCCCCATGTCTTGATGCTAGAGATGTTTAGTGGGGGGGATGCTGCTGCCCTGGAACGCCGTACCACCTTTGAACGCTACCGCTGCCATGAGGAAGGTCTGATGCCCAGCAAGACCCCCCTATCTGAGGCCTGCGTTCCCCTCCTCATCAGTGCGTCCTCCCTGGTCTACAATGGCGCCTTGCGTAAGTACTCTTCCTGTGGATTGGTAGGCAGAGGTGGGAACCTAGCCTGATCTGCAATCTGCTCTTCCCCTCGTAGCCTGCCAGTGTGACCCTCAAGGCTCACTGAGTTCCGAATGCAATCCTCATGGTGGCCAGTGCCGGTGCAAGCCTGGAGTGGTTGGACGACGCTGTGATGCCTGTGCTACTGGCTACTATGGCTTTGGGCCCGCAGGCTGTCAAGGTATTCGTTTATCTCTTGGTCTCTGCTATTCTCTTCCCCTCTGGCTTTGCTACTTTCCACAGCTCTGATTTGGATCCCACACTCTTAGGTTGGGGTCCCTTGCCCTTTTCTTCCTTTCCCCAACCTTCCCAGCCAGACTGCCTCCTGTCCACTTAGTCTCTATCTTGTCCCCAGCCTGCCAGTGTAGTCCTGACGGAGCACTCAGTGCCCTGTGTGAAGGGACTAGTGGACAGTGTCTCTGCCGAACCGGTGCCTTTGGTCTTCGCTGTGACCACTGTCAACGTGGCCAGTGGGGTTTCCCTAACTGCCGGCCGTGTGTCTGCAACGGGCGTGCAGATGAGTGTGACGCCCACACAGGCGCTTGCCTGGGCTGCCGTGATTACACAGGGGGCGAGCACTGTGAGAGGTGAGCCTAGAGCAGCTATGGGTGGTTGGTTGGGCAGGCTGCCTGCAGATGATACTTATTCATTCCCCTGCAGGTGCATTGCTGGTTTTCATGGGGACCCACGGCTGCCATATGGGGGCCAGTGCCGGCCTTGTCCCTGCCCTGAAGGCCCCGGGAGCCAGCGACACTTTGCTACTTCATGTCACCGGGATGGATATTCCCAGCAAATTGTGTGCCACTGTCGAGCAGGCTACACAGGTGAATGGGTAGGGCCTGGGTATGAGATCTGGGTGAGGTGGCTAAGATAAATAATCATGGTTTCCTCTTGACTGTGGACAGGGCTTCGGTGTGAGGCTTGTGCCCCCGGGCACTTTGGGGACCCATCCAAGCCAGGTGGCAGGTGCCAACTGTGTGAGTGCAGTGGGAACATTGACCCCACGGATCCCGGTGCCTGTGATCCCCACACGGGGCAATGCTTGCGCTGTTTACACCACACGGAGGGGCCCCACTGTGGCCATTGCAAGCCTGGCTTCCATGGGCAAGCTGCCCGACAGAGCTGTCACCGTGAGTAGGAGTGTGGGAAGAGATGGTTGGGGTGGCTTCTGCTAGAGATAGAACCCCTTGATTGTTGTCTGTCTTGGCTTGCCCAGGCTGTACCTGCAACCTTCTGGGCACAGATCCCCAGCGGTGCCCATCTACAGACCTGTGCCATTGTGACCCAAGCACTGGGCAGTGCCCATGCCTCCCCCATGTCCAAGGCCTCAGTTGCGACCGTTGTGCCCCCAACTTTTGGAACTTTACCAGTGGACGTGGCTGCCAGCCTTGTGCTTGTCACCCAAGCCGGGCCAGAGGCCCTACCTGCAATGAGGTATGGAGCCCTGGAGATGTCTGGGTAGAGGGAGCTGGCAATTTGCCATGAGGGCTCTACCTTTGGTAGGGACTCTGAGCCTTCCTCCGTCTGTACCCCAGTTCACAGGGCAGTGCCACTGTCATGCTGGCTTTGGTGGGAGGACCTGTTCTGAGTGCCAAGAGCTCCACTGGGGAGACCCTGGACTGCAGTGCCGCGGTGAGAAATCTGGACAAACAGGTAGATAAAGACTATCTCGCCTGCATCATAAGGGCCCTAACACTGTGGTTTGTCTTTTCCTGTAGCCTGTGACTGTGATCCCAGAGGAATAGACAAACCCCAATGTCATCGTTCTACTGGTCACTGTAGCTGCCGCCCAGGCGTGTCTGGCGTGCGCTGCGACCAGTGTGCTCGTGGCTTCTCGGGTGTTTTTCCTGCTTGTCACCCCTGCCATGCATGCTTTGGAGACTGGGATCATGTGGTACAGGACCTTGCTGCTCGTACGCGGCGCCTGGAGCAGTGGGCTCAGGAATTGCAGCAAACGGGTGTGCTGGGTGCCTTTGAGAGCAGCTTTTTAAACCTGCAGGGGAAGCTGGGAATGGTGCAGGCCATCGTGGCTGCCCGCAACACCTCAGCTGCGTCTACTGCAAAGCTTGTAGAGGCCACAGAGGGACTGCGGTACGGATGGGGCTAAATAAATAGGGTAGGGTGGAGCAAAGGCCCAAGTGATCTGGACTGAAGCCTTTCTAAATGTGTCCCCTGCTGATACAGTCATGAAATTGGGAAGACCACTGAGCGCCTGACTCAGTTAGAAGCAGAGCTCACAGATGTACAGGATGAGAACTTCAATGCCAACCATGCACTCAGTGGTCTGGAGAGAGACGGGCTCGCACTTAATCTCACACTGAGGCAGCTTGACCAGCATCTGGATATCCTCAAACACTCAAATTTCTTAGGTGAGTTGCTGGTTAACTAGGCGGGTGGGCCAGGCCAATGTTCAGCTGACTGACCCCTTTTGACCCAACTTAGGTGCCTATGACAGCATCCGACATGCCCACAGTCAGTCTACAGAAGCAGAGCGCCGGGCCAATGCCTCCACCTTTGCAATACCCAGCCCTGTGAGCAACTCAGCAGATACCCGGCGTCGGGCAGAAGTGCTAATGGGTGCCCAAAGAGAGAACTTCAACCGCCAGCACTTGGCCAACCAGCAGGCACTTGGACGGCTGTCCACACACACCCATACCCTGAGCCTGACGGGAGTAAATGAGCTGGTGAGGTGGCAAGCATGGGGAGGGACAGATGGGTGTGGGTGATTTTCCCACAGAACCTTGACTTGTTTTGTGCCTGGCAGGTGTGTGGGGCCCCAGGGGACGCACCCTGTGCTACCAGCCCTTGTGGGGGTGCTGGATGTCGGGATGAGGATGGGCAACCCCGCTGTGGTGGCCTCGGTTGCAGTGGAGCAGCAGCCACAGCAGATCTAGCACTGGGCCGGGCTCGGCACACACAGGCAGAGCTGCAGAGAGCGCTGGTAGAAGGTGGTGGCATCCTCAGCCGAGTGTCTGAGACTCGTCGGCAGGCAGAGGAGGCCCAGCAACGAGCACAGGCAGCCCTGGACAAGGCTAATGCTTCTAGGGGCCAAGTGGAGCAGGCCAATCAGGAGCTTCGAGAACTTATCCAGAATGTGAAGGACTTCCTCAGCCGTGAGCCTCCCATGTGGCCCTGGCCATGTGGTTGCTTCCCTTCTGTCTGTGTGTCCTTGAGTTTCAGGGTCTGCAATGGACATGTGTTTATGACCCTATGTCTGGCCCTGAGTCCTTGTCAGTCAGTGTCTCTAAGTCTGTGTCCCTTATGTAGTCCCTGTCCCTTGGTTACACCCTTATGCCTATTAGCAAACTCTTAATGCATGTGCAATCCAAGATTGTGTTCCCAAGGCCATGGTGGAGAGTCTGTTAAGCCCTTGCCTGTGTCTCCATAGAGGAGGGAGCTGATCCCGACAGTATTGAAATGGTAGCAACACGGGTGCTAGACATCTCCATCCCAGCCTCGCCTGAGCAGATCCAGCGCCTAGCAAGTGAGATTGCAGAACGTGTCCGAAGCCTGGCGGATGTGGACACAATCCTGGCACATACCATGGGGGATGTGCGTCGGGCTGAACAGCTACTGCAAGATGCACAGCGGGCACGGTCTGACCCCAAGCCTGATCCCCGTTCCTGAAACCTGTTCCTGATACCTGTAGACACTGATCCCCCTCTCCTCACTTCCTCAGGAGCCGGGCTGAGGGTGAGAGACAGAAGGCAGAGACAGTCCAAGCGGCACTGGAGGAGGCCCAGAGGGCACAGGGAGCTGCTCAGGGCGCCATCCGGGGAGCAGTGGTTGACACAAAAAACACAGAGCAGACCCTGCAGCAGGTACGCTTCCTCTAGGACGTCAGTGGGACGAGGTTACGGGCATGCCCTGCGAATCTGTTTTGTTTTGTTTTGTTTGGGACAGGGTCTTCTATGTAGCCCTGGCTGGCCTGGAAGTTACAGAGATCAACTCGTTTCTCCTTCTCAATTGCTGGCACTAAAGGTGATTTGTTAAACCTGGTCCGTTCTGTGGCAGGTCCAGGAGAGGATGGCAGGTACAGAGCAGTCTCTGAACTCTGCTAGTGAGCGGGCTCGGCAGTTACATGCCCTTCTGGAAGCCCTGAAACTGAAAAGGGCAGGAAACAGCCTGGCAGCATCTACAGCTGAAGAGACAGCAGGCAGTGCCCAGAGCCGTGCCAGGGAGGCTGAGAAAGTGAGTTGGGGCAAAGCCATCTGGATGAGTTAACAGCATTGTAGTTAGAATTCCACTGGACTAGTATACCGACCCTGCCTTTTACATCTGCAGCAGCTACGGGAACAAGTAGGTGACCAGTACCAAACTGTGAGGGCGTTGGCTGAACGGAAGGCTGAAGGTGTTCTGGCCGCACAAGCCAGAGCAGAACAACTGCGGGATGAGGCTCGGGGTCTGTTGCAGGCTGCTCAGGACAAGTTGCAGCGGCTACAGGGTGAGGACCATGGTGGGCAGTAGCTAGAAAGGGGTGGGCTTGTGTGAGAAAGACCTAAACTATTCCTTGACCTTTCTAGAACTGGAGGGCACATATGAAGAGAATGAACGCGAACTGGAGGTCAAAGCGGCTCAGCTGGATGGGCTGGAGGCCAGGATGCGCAGTGTGCTTCAGGCAATCAACCTGCAGGTCCAGATCTACAACACCTGCCAGTGACCACTCCCTAGGGTTTAGCCTTGTCTCCAAGCACAGTTCCACATGCGTTTGTCCGCACATTAAAGAGCTCTTGGCTAGCAAGTGCTTTCAATAAACCAGTGTGAACCACCTCTGTGTTGTCTGGACTTTGATGGGAGGGGCGAAGGATCTTTATATACCCTATCATCAGTAGGCTTCTAGCAAAGGCCAAGGCACCGGAACCCCTCCTCTTTCTTTCCCGCCCTCCCTGGAGCTGCCCTTCACTACAGCTCCCACTCTTGCCGGAAGTGCGTCATCAGCTCGGCACTCCGCCTCCCATAGCCGTATCTAGAAGTCGAAACAAAACAAGCGGCTGAAGCGGCGGCGGCGGAGCCGGGACGGGGGAGGGGCGCGCCGGAACCGGAACCGACCCGACGCCGGAACCGGAATCGAGAGCGTGTTGCCAGGGCCCGAAGAGGGCTGGTGGCGGCGGTCTCGCTCGGTGAGTGGTGTGGGCCTCAAGTCGCCGGTTTGGCCGCAGCGGGAAGGCCGCAACGTTGGCCCGGGGCGGCCTGTTCAAGGTCACGGGCCGTGCCAGCCCCGACATCTCGAGCCTCGCGGCGTGCTCGGCCCACCGATGCCGACTGAGCCGTTATGCTACACCTGTGGCCGGCCTCTGTGATTTTAAGAGGATTAGCGGCGAGCGAGGGTGGCTTCCTGGAGGAGGTGGTGGCAGGCCTGGGATTCGGAGGTTGGAGTCGGGTAGCAGCCTAGCTGGGGCGTTGGTCTGAGTTCAGTAACTCTGCGCAGCTTTTCTGGCCAGCTGGGATCTCTTGATCGTTCCTCTGCCGCCTCGACGACTTCGGAGCATGGGGGAGGGAGTCAGTCTGTGAATTGGGTCTAGGTGTAAGGAGGAAACGGCGGGTGCTCTGTCCACAGGCCTGGACAGGCTGTCACTAAAGAGTCAGCTCATCACTCTTATCGTACAAGGATATTTTTATCACTCCCTCTCCCCTAAGGGAACACAAGCTAGTCATATCTCCTCTGGCTCGCAAGCCCGACTTGAGGCTGCCAGAGGTACTAGGTCTACGTTCCATCTCCACCCTCACTGGTTTTGAGAACTTCCCTTTGGATGGAGAGAGCAAGAATCCACACCCAGGTGGGGAACTGATTAGGCCTCAGTTGCTCAGAGCCGATGAATGAAAGAACCTGGAGACGGGCGATGGCCGTTTCGTTGTTAAGCTGGATGCCCACCCTGTAGCCCAACACTGGAGTCCACTCCTTTTACGGCTGAGGAGAGAAATCCCTCTTTAGGTAGAAATAAAGGACCAAGTTTCAGGAGCAGGTTTATGGCAAAAATAGGAGCTGACAGGAAGCAGATTGGACACCTTAGCCCCAGAACCTTTTTGGTTAAGGACAGCACCTGGGTCCATTTGTAGCTTCAGAGGCTGGCCTTACTGCTACTGCTTCTTGGTCTCCCTCTAACTCCTTCACCTTCTACTTGTCTGGTGGTGACTAAGCAGCCGGTGAGAGTGAAGGAAGCGGAGTAGGCTGCTCAGAGTGCAGACCTGTGGGCTGGAGCCATGGCTCCTGTCCAGAGGATGATCCTGGTCCCAGGCCATGACTGCCTTGATCTAGCATTTCTTAGAGTAGCTTACAGTGTTGTGGATCTTTTGTAGACACACAGGAGGTGTGGCCTGAAGCACTTGCTGCAACTTGAATTATTTATTTCCTCATAGGGTAGCCTCACTGTAAGCATGGCCCCTTCGGATGGTGTAAATTGCTGCTGCCCTTTAGGGTTAAGAGAGTCCTGTGTCGCTGAACCCTCACTGTAGGTAGGGAGCGAATAGTTTGGCCTTGGCAATGATTCGTGGTCTGTTTTCATTAGGCTCTTGGTTCTTTGCTGAAGAATTAGGCCACAAAGAGTTGCCAAGATAGCTGGGCCCGGAAGAAAACGCCGCAGCCCTGACCCAGACGCCGTTGCCGACTCTGGGGCACTCTGGCTGTCTAGCAAGCGGCTCAAGATGTCTGCTGGCACCAGTGCTACAGGCCCAAGGAGGGGGCCTCCGGGATTGGAGGAGGCAACTAGTAAGAAGAAACAGAAGGATCGAGCAAACCAGGAAAGTAAGGATGGAGATCCTAGGAGAGGTAGGAGCAGAGATTCCAGGGTGCTTTTAGCTTCCTCTTCCCTTAAACTGGACATGCAAATAGGGCAGTTTATCTCTTCCCTCCTTTATACTGGTTTGATGCTGAGAAAAAGGCCCCTGGCAAGCTAGGTAGAACCTCGGCTTTCACCCTGAGGGATCTGGTTAAGATCCAGAAGGAGGTAAGAGCTGAGAATGGCTCATTCATAACTGTCTGTTTCTTTTGTTGCCAGTGTCCATGCCTCGAAAGGAGCCCACCAAAGATGGTGAGTATTGAGTGGAGTTTTGGGCGCTACATGAGGGAAAGAATTTAGCTCCCGTCTGGAGCAGTAGCTTGCCTAGTGTATCTGTCTGTCAGCATTAGCACCTTGCAGAGACCCCTCTGATCTCTCTGCCACACTCTCTGCAGAACTGTTGCTCGATTGGAGACAGAGTTCAGATGAGGTGGTTGTTAAGCTGCGCGTGGGAACAGGTCCCATATGTCTGGAGGAAGTAGATGCTGCTTTCACAGACACGGACTGTGTGGTGAGGCTTCCAGGTGTGTTTCTGTACCCTGAGGACAGGGTTACCTTCGAGGTCACAGGTACCCCCACCCCAGCTTACTTTTGCCACTCTTTTTCCAGATGGTCGGCAGTGGGGTGGTGTCTTCTTTGCTGAAATACAAAGTTCTTGTACCAAAGTGCAGACTCGCAAGGGTGGTCTTCTACAGTTGGCACTACCAAAGAAGGTGCCTCTTCTCACGTGGCCCTCTCTCCTGGTAAGTTCCAGTCGAGTGGGTGGGAGTTGGGGATGCTCACTGTATTCAACAGGGCCTAATGGTTGTATTTTTGGCAGAAGAAACCTCTAGGGACCCAAGAACTGGTGCCAGGATTGCGGTGCCAGGAGAACGGACAAGAACTGTCTCCCATTGCCCTGGAGCCAGGTTCTGAGCCCCGCAGAGCTAAACAGGAAGCTCGAAACCAGAAGAGGGCCCAGGGCCGTGGTGAGGTAGGCTCAGGGGCTAGCCCTGGGGCACAGGCAGGGCCCAGTGCCAAGAGGGCTGTTCATCTCTGCAGAGGGCCAGAAGGTGAAGGGTCCATGGATGGCCCTGGCCCCCAGGGTGATGCCCCATCCTTCCTGTCCGACTCAGCTACGCAGGTAAGAGTTAGATGCTTGTTGTCCTGTTTGGATATTTAGAGATTGGGAAGGAATGTGGACCAGAGTGGGTACAACTTGCTAGACTCATAGCTAATCTCTCTCTCTCTCTTTGTGTGTGTTTGCATGTTTGCATGTTTGTGTGTGTTTAGGTTGAGGCTGAGGAGCAGCTCCATGTTCCACCAGTGAACCCTCAAACAAGTCTCTTGGGCTCAGAGAAGAATTTAGCCCTTTTGACAGTAGAGAAGACAGTGTCCCCCAGGAGTGACTCAGTCTCCCCAGTCATGATCCGGAACAGAGACCCTGAGAAAGATGACCATTTCAAAGAGGAGATGGCAGTTGGAGCTGATCCTGCAGCCTTAGCGGATGGTAACATGGGGACTGGGAAGGCAGGCCCCCAGGTTGGGTCACAGGGTTGATGGGTGGGTAGGGAGTAGTATAGTAACAGGCTGGAATTTGTCTTGGGTTGATGGTACTGAGCCATGGTCTCAACATAGAACCAGAGTCTATGGTGAACCTGGCATTTGTCAAGAATGATTCGTATGAGAAGGGGCCGGATTCAGTGGTGGTGCACGTGTATGTGAAGGAGAGCCGCAGGGATACCTCTCGAGTACTTTTCCGAGAGCAGGACTTCACGCTGATCTTCCAGACCAGGTGTGTGGCTGAGGCTGGGACAGGTACAGCGGTGTGCCTCAGATGGGAGTGTGCTTCAAGCATTTTCCTTTGTTCTTCCTCCTTCCCTGCTCTGCCTCTGCAGGGATGGAAATTTTCTGAGGCTGCATCCGGGCTGTGGGCCCCACACCATCTTCCGCTGGCAGGTGAAGCTCAGGTGGGTGGTGCCCAGCCCTGTTACTGCTTGTCTCACTTGGGTTTCCATCTCTCTGGCTTGTTTAACCTCACCTGCTTCTCCTGAAATCTCTGAACTCAGCTTTTCCTTGACAGGAACTTGATTGAGCCAGAGCAATGTACGTTTTGTTTCACGGCCTCTCGGATCGATATCTGCCTCCGGAAGCGGCAGAGTCAGCGCTGGGGGGGACTGGAGGCCCCTGCTACACGAGGTCTGCACACGAGCTCCCTTCATTGCCTGAGCCCCACATGATTAGGACCCCCTACCACCACCTCACACGTGCTGCTAACCACCAGCCCTCTCATTCCCCCTTTTTAAGGTGCAGTGGGTGGTGCAAAGGTTGCCGTGCCGACAGGTCCAACCCCTTTGGATTCAACCCCTCCAGGAGGTGGCCCCCTCCCTCTGACTGGCCAGGAGGAAGCCAGGGCTGTAGAGAAGGAAAAACCCAAGGCTCGGTCAGAGGACTCGGGGCTGGATGGTGTGGTGGCTCGCACCCCCTTGGAGCATGTTACCCCAAAGCCAGAACCGCACTTGGCCTCGGTGAGAACCCTTGCTTGGGATGGGTCACGAATGAGGCTGGAGAGCACCAGGGCTCCTCTGTCATTTCTCCTTTCTTTGCACAGCCCAAACCCACATGTATGGTGCCTCCAATGCCTCATAGTCCAGTGAGTGGAGATAGTGTGGAGGAGGATGAAGAGGAAGAGAAGAAGGTTTGTCTCCCAGGCTTTACTGGCCTCGTCAACTTAGGGAACACCTGCTTCATGAATAGTGTCATTCAGTCTCTGTCCAACACTCGGGAGCTTCGTGACTTCTTCCACGGTAAGAAGGTCAGGGCCAGGAGACTGGGGCATAGGCAGAAATGGTACCTCTGTCTCTCACACCTCTACTCGGCTGTTCCTAGACCGATCCTTTGAGGCTGAGATTAACTACAATAACCCATTGGGGACTGGTGGGCGTCTGGCTATTGGCTTCGCTGTGCTGCTCCGGGCCCTGTGGAAGGGCACTCACCAAGCCTTTCAACCCTCCAAGCTAAAGGTGATTTGTGCTCACTCCCACCTTGTTTACAGAGGGATGAGAGGGCTAATAAGGTGTCCTGCGAATGAGTGCTAAGATTTCTCACTGACACTTTGGCCTCTTCATCTAGGCCATTGTAGCAAGCAAGGCCAGCCAGTTTACAGGCTACGCACAGCATGATGCCCAAGAGTTCATGGCTTTCTTGTTGGATGGGCTGCATGAAGACCTGAATCGGATCCAAAACAAACCCTACACAGAGACTGTGGACTCAGATGGGCGACCTGACGAGGTCGGTTGGGGGTTGTAGAAAGGGTTTTGTGTGTCCCAGTCCATAGTTCTCCTTAGTTCTCACTATCTTTCCTCAGGTGGTGGCTGAAGAAGCATGGCAGCGGCACAAGATGAGGAACGACTCATTCATTGTGGACCTGTTTCAGGGCCAGTACAAGTCAAAGCTGGTGTGCCCTGTGTGTGCCAAGGTACAGTGGACTCCCCTAGAGAGATGGCCTGTAGTTAGTTGGGCCGGTTTGGCCAGATACTTTGAAGCATGTGTGTTTTTAGAATGCTGGGCAAAATTTGGGGGAGGGAAGTGGGCAGAACCTAAAAGTGCCTTAGGGTCTCTGGTCAGAAGAAATCAGGCGAGGTCGGCTTCGTGACTGAGGTCAGGGGTGTTTGATGCACAGGTGTGGTACAGCAAGGATAAGTAAGGCATGGCATGCCAGTGTTGCCGGTACAGTTGGAAAGGCGCGTGAAGAGCAGGTGAAGGGAACCCTGGGGAAAAGGTTAAGCTGCCAGAAGAGGGGACTCCATCTCTCCTGGTGGGTCCCCTTCCTCAGTCTAGTGCTTTACCACTGAAGTTTGCTGATTGGCTGTGAGAACCCTGAGAGCCACCGGAGAGCCTGGCTTAGGTTCTCCAGGAATGAGCACCTTGACCCTTGTGACCCCCATGTCACCTCTGCATCCGCAGGTCTCCATCACTTTTGACCCGTTCCTTTATCTGCCGGTACCCTTGCCACAAAAGCAAAAGGTTCTCCCCATATATTATTTTGCCAGAGAGCCCCATAGCAAACCCATCAAGGTGAGTAACAATCCCCTCCCTCTGGCTGTCCTTAAAAATATGACTTCTTATCCGTTCCCCCTTGCTGACTTGACCTTTATTGCCTAAGTTCCTGGTGAGCGTCAGCAAGGAGAACTCCAGCGCAAGCGAAGTTTTGGAGTCCCTCTCTCAGAGTGTCCACGTGAAGCCTGAGAGCCTGCGCCTGGCTGAGGTAGATCTTCCCTCCCAGGCTTCTGTGTGTGGCCATGTGTGATGGTGGGTTTGTTGTTGTTTGTTTTGTTTTTTTAACATTTTCAGTGTTCTGTCTGCTCATCTGTATGTGAGTTTGTAGTATGTTGTGTGCCTGGTGCTAGGAAAGTCTGTTGGACCCACCCCATGGAACTTGAGTTCTAGACGGTTGCAAGCTGCCATGTATTTGCTGGGGATAGGACTGACATCTTCTGGAAGAATGGCCAGTGCTCTTAATGCTGAGCCATTTTTCCAGTCCCACACGTGTCCTCTGTCTTTCCCTGTCTTCTCTGGATGAAGAGTTTGCTAGTAACCCTGGGGACAGAGGATCAGTGCATGACTCATGCTCACGCTTTGTCTCTCCGATTCTCTAATGTACTCTGCCCCCAGGCAAGCATATTCCTCTTTTAGTCCATGGATCCTGTCCTGCCCATCTCAGTAGACTAAAGTGCAAGACTAAGCCCTCCTTAGTGCCATGAAGCAGGCCTAGAGAAAGGTTTTGCCATCTGTATGTTCTTTGTCCTTAGGTAATTAAGAATCGTTTCCACCGTGTTTTCTTGCCCTCCCACTCACTGGATGCTGTGTCGCCAACGGACGTGCTCCTGTGCTTTGAGCTGCTATCCCCAGAATTGGCTAAGGAGAGGGTAGTGGTGCTAGAGGTGCAGCAGGTGAGTGGGGCCAGCCTGATGCCTCAGGGTCTTGGTGGGGGCTAATCACTCCTGCCTGCCCTTGCTGAGCCAGATGACCCACCCTAGCGCCCCCAGGTACCCAGCATCCCTATCTCCAAGTGTGCAGCCTGCCAGCGGAAGCAGCAATCAGAAGATGAAAAACTGAAGCGTTGTACCCGTTGCTACCGTGTGGGCTACTGCAACCAGTGAGGAACCCCATGACCTCTCCCCTCCCATTTTCTCCACCTGCCTTTTGCCTTCCTGTCCTCCTCTACACACAGGCACAAATTTTAAGCCCTCCACCCACTTCTCCATTTTATCTGGCCTTTGGGGAGGTAGGGCTGGCATATCTAGTCCCCGGGGGCATGCATCAGACAAGTCCCTGATAATATAGTTACAGCACTTAGAGGTAAGGCCCTTGTTTTACCTTTTCTTTCCCTCCAGGTTCTGTCAGAAAACCCATTGGCCTGACCACAAAGGCCTCTGCCGCCCCGAGAACATTGGCTACCCCTTCCTGGTCAGTGTACCTGCTTCACGCCTCACTTATGCCCGTCTTGCTCAGCTACTAGAAGGTTATGCCCGGTAAGAGCCCAGAGGCTGGGCAGTATGGATGGGGAGCAGAGGTGTTCAAGTGTTACACCAGAGTTCTTCCTTGCCTTGCCTTGTCTGCTGCCAGGTACTCTGTGAGCGTATTCCAACCACCCTTCCAGCCTGGCCGAATGGCTTTGGAATCACAGAGCCCTGGCTGTACCACGTTGCTTTCAACCAGCTCTCTGGAGGCTGGGGATAGTGAAAGAGAACCCATTCAGCCTTCTGAGCTCCAGTTGGTGACTCCTGTGGCTGAGGGGGATACCGGGGCTCACCGCATGTGGCCACCTGCTGATCGGGGTCCTGTGCCTAGCACCAGTGGAATTTCTCCCGAGATGCTGGCCAGTGGGCCTATGGAAGGGTGTTCCTTGCTTGCTGGTGAGAGGGTGTCTCGGCCTGAAGGTATGTTCTGCTGAAATGCTTTGGGTACTGCAGAGAAAAGTTGGGGAAGGTGGTTAGGACCAAATGGACAGATGAACATTGGTTATGCTTTGTCTTAGCTGCTGTGCCTGGGTACCAGCACTCACGTGAGTCTGTGAGCGCCCACACGCCCCAGTTCTTCATCTATAAAATTGATGCGTCAAGCCGTGAGCAGCGGCTGGAGGACAAAGGTGCCTGATGTGGGCGGGAGTCAGGGTAGCTGGTACCAGCAGCTCTGCGCGGCCATGTGACCATGGTCTCTGCTTATCTCCAGGGGACACTCCACTGGAGCTAGGTGATGACTGTAGCCTGGCTCTGGTGTGGCGGAACAACGAACGCCTTCAGGAGTTTGTGCTGGTGGCCTCCAAGGAGCTGGAGTGTGCTGAAGACCCAGGCTCCGCTGGTGAGGCTGCCCGTGCTGGCCACTTCACCCTGGACCAGTGCCTCAATCTCTTTACACGGCCTGAAGTGCTGGCACCTGAGGAAGCCTGGTGAGGACCAGGCAGCAGGCAGGGAGTAGGGCAGGGTGGAGGGAAACTCAGCTGCTTCTGACTGCTCCTCTGTCCCTCCCAGGTACTGCCCACAGTGCAAACAGCATCGAGAGGCCTCCAAGCAGCTGCTGCTGTGGCGCCTACCAAATGTGCTCATCGTGCAGCTCAAGCGTTTCTCCTTTCGTAGCTTCATTTGGCGTGACAAGATCAATGACTTGGTGGAGTTTCCAGTTCGGTGAGCAATGAGCGATCCCTGATGACGTGGACAGGTCACAGGTATCGGGGGCAGCTTGGGCTCCTGCGAACTAACTGCCTCACCCTTCTCTGACTGGGACTACAGGAACCTGGACTTGAGCAAGTTCTGTATTGGTCAGAAAGAGGAGCAGCTGCCTAGCTATGACCTGTATGCAGTCATCAACCACTACGGAGGCATGATCGGCGGCCACTACACTGCCTGTGCACGGCTGCCCAGTGACCGTAGTAGCCAGCGCAGTGACGTGGGTGAGGGCACGCACAGCCAGCAGGATAGGTGGTGGGTGGTAGTCCAGGCTCTGTTCATACTCTTCCACCCTGCTCTAGGCTGGCGCTTGTTTGATGACAGCACGGTGACAACAGTAGACGAGAGCCAGGTGGTGACACGCTATGCCTATGTGCTCTTCTACCGTCGGCGGAACTCTCCTGTGGAGAGGCCCCCCAGGGCAGCTCACGCTGAACACCACCCAGACCTAGGCCCTGCAGCCGAGGCTGCTGCCAGCCAGGTGAGGCACTGGGGAGGCCTGACAGGCTGGTTGGGGGACAGAGTTGGGGCCTTCAAGTCTACAGAATTTAGAGACTGGGTTCTTTGACATTCAGGCCTCACCCAGAGACATCCTGGAAGATAGCCTAGGGACACAGTCAAAGGCATACTTATAAAAACACGCTGCCACCATGTGCACAAAAGTCTAGGCCAAAGACCTGCCCTGAACTCACCAGGTGTAGGACTGTAAGCAGACTCTCCCCCACATGCTCCAAATGCCAGCCTAGAGACCCTCATTGGTGATCACCCTCATGTTCTGGTGTGTATTCAAGATATTCCCTGTCAGAGATGGCTGTTGCCTCGAGTGGCTGTCACACTTTCTGTGGTGAGCAAATGCCCTACTGACCCTTCAGGCTGACACTGTTCCATAGATCCATGAGCTTGGTCACTTTGTCCTCTAGACCAGCAACCTCCTTTCTGTTGTCCATATTCCCTTGAGACCTCTGTCAGGCTCAGACACAACATAATGGTCAGGATCTTGACATTGGTAATCCTGAGGAGATTGCCGTGGGGTTGGCTACTTTGTGAGCTGGTCCCTTCTGTTGGATGTCTGGACTTAAAACCTGACCAGGTAAACTCCATACCCTTGCCCATGAAAACCTCCATGTGGATCGAAAGCTGTCTTGGGGAGGCCCAAGGCTGTCAGGATTCTTATACCGTAATGTTCTCCGCTTAGAAACCTGGATCCTAGCTACCTACCCACTTCCCTGCTGCTTGATCTTGAATGTGGGGGCTTTAGACCCAGTCACCTTAATGTGACTGTCTTGGCTAGGGGTCTCAGGGAAACTGGGCCTCCCCATCCTCTGGGTGCTGATGGCCCTTTCCACATACCATAGGCTTCCCGGATTTGGCAGGAGCTCGAGGCCGAGGAGGAGATGGTGCCCGAGGGGCCTGGGCCTCTGGGTCCTTGGGGGCCCCAAGACTGGGTGGGGCCCCCGCCACGTGGCCCTACCACATCAGACGAGGGCTGCCTCCGATACTTTGTCCTGGGTACCGTGGCGGCTTTGGTGGCCCTTGTGCTCAACGTATTCTATCCTCTGGTATCTCAGAGTCGCTGGAGATGAGCTCCCCTGCAGGCGCCTGCTGTGAGCTGGCCTACCTATGCTCACCAGGACAGGCCTGCCTTTGTGGTGGGAGACAGCTCTGGGCTCTGAGCCTCAGTGTATGTATCTGGTGGGAGACTTGTTGGGACTACAGCCTCTGTGGGGGCAGAGTATCCTAGGGTGTGTGTCCATCCAGTTGTCTGTCCTCCTGTTTCTCTGACCCTTGTCCTAGGGCTTGGCCCTGCTTGGAACTATTTCCTGTATTTAAAGTGTTAATAAAGTGAGTATTCAGGCCCAATCTCGTCTCTCTGTCTAAACGCCGCTGCTGTCTGCGCCTGCCTAGGGGCCCTCCCTTGGGTGCAGGGGCTCTGAGCCAGCACCCCCGGGATGCCAGGCAGTATGCTGGGCAACCCCCAACCCCTGTCCTCATATTCTGTTGCAGGGACTAGGCCCTGGCCAGGCCCCCGAGGTGGCCCCCACGCGGACAGCCCCTGAACGATTCGTCCCCCCTGTGGACCGCCCAGCCCCCACGTACAGCAACATGGAGGAGGTCGATTAGCAGGTCCCTGGCTGATGGAGGGGCTGGGTTTGGGAGATCCCCTACAGAGGGCCATCTCTGACATTTTTTTCTTCTGTCACTCAGAGGACACTGGCTCTACCAATGGGAATTTGGGGAGGCATGATTTGGGGGTGGGAACCTCACAAATTGTGACCTCGTGTCAACTTGGTCCCCACATTAGCAGGCCTTGGCTTTTCCAGCTGCCTTCAGTGCTGCGCGTTTGGTTCTCGGTTGTACCTTCGATTCTTTCTGACCTGCATTATAAACATAATTTTATTCTAAAAATTGTAATTTTTTGCATTTTGGAAGTGACTGCTGCTGTTTAAATATATTTTAAAAATAAATAATAAATAAACCGACTTAGTGACTGATCCACAACATGTTATGGCTCCCTCCCCTCCCTCCTCATCCTGGGGTACGTGGGTTTGTATTAAAGATCCCAAAACTCTCTGTTCCAGGGAAGCAAGGTCAGCCAGCCATCGTCTCTGGGTTGCTGTAGAACACTAACTGTTGCCGTGACAAACTGCTAAAAGCAACTTAAGGGTTTGGCCTCATAGTGTAAGGGTACAGCTATGACAAAACAGGCATGAGGCAGTTGGTTGCATTCCACCCGAAGTGAGGAAGTCGGGAACAATGAACGCCGGCCACTCCGCTTCCTTCCTAGCTGTATTCAGACCCTACCTAGCCTATGGAATAAATGGTGATTTCAGAGAGTTCCAAGTAGACTTTTGTTTTTTGGAGACAGGGTTTTACTCTGTATAGTCCTGACTGTCCTGGAACTCACTTTGTAGACTAGGCTGGCCTTGAACTCCAAGATCTGTGTGCCTCTGCCTCCAGAGTGCTGAGACTGAAGTTGTGCGACAACATTGCCCAGCCAAGTTGACAGTATTAGCCATCACAATCATGAAGCCCTCAGTATCCGTTCCCTGGAGGGTGCCTGCTAACTGGCATCCCATTGGTTCTGGCTCCCATGTTAAAGTGACTATAATTGGCATTAAGATTATAGTACATCCAAGGATAGAGTAGTACCAAACCCGGGCTGGAGAGATGGCTCAATGGTTAAGAGCACCGACTGCTCTTCCAGAGGTCCTGAGTTCAAATCCCAGCAACCACATGGTGGCTTACAACCATCTGTAATAGGATCTGATGTCCCCTTCTGGTGTTTCTGAAGACAGCTACAGTGTACTCATATACGAAATAAATAAATAAATCTTTAAAAAAAAAAAAAAAAGAGCACTGACTGCTCTTCAGAGGTCCTGAGTTCAAATCCCAGTAACCACATGGTTCACAAGCATCTGTAGTGAGATCTGATGCCCTCTTCTGGTGTGTCTGAAGACAGCTACAGTGTACTTATAAATTAAAAAAAAAAAAAAAAAGGTCCAAACCTTGTACGTAGCAGCCTGGGGATAACCACACAGTAGGTTAGAGACTACTTGGAGGGTAGGAGAGTCCATGGGGCGTTCATCCCTCCTCAAGCCTCTGCAGTATCAAAACACCTGCATCCCTTGAGAGAAAAGGTAAGCAGAAGACAGACGATCTTAGTTGACTTCCTACTGATGGAGGGGTTCTGGGCCTTCATGACTACTCATCTACTTCAGCAGGCATACCTAGCTTCAGCCTCTGCAACCTTGAGACACACTTTTTCCAGTATTAGGGATTTGTGTAGTCAAATACTCTATGGCTGAGCTAAGTCCCCAACTCCTATAAGAACACAGGAAACCGGGGTTGAGGATTTAGCTCAGTGGTAGAGCGCTTGCCTAGCAAGCGCAAGGCTCTGGGTTCGGTCCCCAGCTCCGGAAAAACAAAACAAAACAAAACAAACACAGGAAACCCTGCTTCTGTCTGGGTCTGGATCATACTCTCTACATCTCTCCCAGTTACTTGAGAGTAGAGTGGGCATCTTTAGAGAGTGATGGGGAGGGCTGGAGAGATGGCTCAGAGGTCAAAAGCACTAATCACCCTTCCAGAGGTCCTAAGTTCAATTCCCAGCACTCACATGGTGGCTCACAGCCATCTGTAATGGGACCCGATGCCCTCTTATGATGTGTCTGAAGACAGCAGCAATGTATACATAAATAAATAAATCTTAAAAAAAAAGGGATGGGGAACAAAGGTAGTTAGGAAACAGGTATTTGGAAGTATGGCTGGAGAAATGGCTCAGTGGGTTAAGGGCTTGTGCTTGCTTGCTGAGCTTCTAGAACGGTTTCCCAACACCTACACGTTAGGCAGTTCATAACTGCCTAAAACTCCAGCTTCATAGAATTTGAACCTCTCTGTCCTCCTTAGGTACCTGCAACCTTCACATCCCCACACTTCCCAGGCAATTATGCCTAGCGAAGCCAGAGGCCCCTGAAGCCGATTACATGAAGGTAGTACTCCGCTTCAGAGTTGGGAGTTAGGGTTAGTAGGGAGTTACTGGAGAGTCCTAACAACATGATCACAATTGAGGACACACTATGAAAAAGGCCATGTGCTGGTGTTGGCTTTGTAGAATTAGCAGAGTTTGGGGTCTTGTAGAAATGGAAATGCTAAACTGTGTTGGTGCTGTCAACTATGACGGCTGGAGGACCTACCTGGTAGGTATGGAGTATATGACATGATTGTGTTGTGTCTTTATTGTTTGCAACACTGTTACTGCTAAACCCATGACATCATTCTGTATATTGTTAGCCTGTGCCATTAAGACTTGTTTATGCACCTGCCTGACCCCCTGCTATGATGGGTTTTGCTGCCTGCTACCTAGCTTTTGTACTTGGTCATTTTTCTTGGATGTGGTACTCCTATGGGAAGGCTGACCTATAGGGCTAGGGCCATACAACTGTTTTCATTTCCGCTTTATGTAAGTCATGGCTCCTGAGGTCTGATTAGACAGTGTTGGCACCTATTGCTTGTGACATGGCACCGGAAGAGCTACTGTTTCCCACTGGCTGTTACTGAGCTGTTGGGACTGTAAGGTTTGAAGTGAGTCTTAACTACTGGGAGACACCCCCCATCCTCCAAGTGAGACAGAAGAACGGAATCCAAACCAAACACAAGAGGTTTATTTTACCAGTGTGTCAGTCAACACTCAATCAGCCCCTCGTGGTGAGTGACTAGAAGGTGACTTCAAATGGCTATAACAAGTAGTTTTTATACTTTTTAGGGGTACAAGTTACATCAGTAAGGTTACAGTTTAAGCTTATTGGCTAAGCATATTGACCTTTGAATCTATTGGTTAGCAAGACATGCATTCAAACTCTGTCTTGGACCAGAGGGTCAGGTGACTACCAGTCAGTACATTCTGTGGTTTTTCAAGAACATTCCTACTCCTAAGAACTGTGGGTGGAGAATGGAACTTGGCCCAGCCTTGGCCCCAGGCAGGCAACTGGTATTTTGCCTAATCTTGACCTGAGGCGGTGGGTGTAAGACTGGTGAAAGCCCCTTAGGGTCCTTCTGCTCCATGTTGGGGGTAGGTTAAGAGACTAAGTAAAAAAGCATAGGTTTTGGCCCCATTCAGGAGACCATTGCCAGAGGTGCAGGGCTTGGTGATGGCGGCTACTGATTGGAAATGAGTCCTTGGATGGTATCAGGTATCAGGAATTGAGGAAACATTAGCAGTGGCAGCTTGTTTTGAGGCAAGGTCTTACAATGCAGTTGTGGGTGGCCTCATCCTCGTGACACCTCTGCCTCTGTCTTTCAGTTGCTATGACAGCAGGAATGTACTGCTACGCCTGGCCAGGTGCTCTGTATCGCTCTGGTCACTACGGGCTGCTTTGTGTTGTGCCCTGGGCTTCTGTACCTGCAGACTTGGCGCAGTGCTGGGGTGGCCGTGGCTTTGCTTGGTATCTGTCTGTGATAGCTGTCCTGCATTATTTTTCCAACTCTCAGACCTGGCCTTTCCCATGCTGTACATAGGGTAAAGTGGAGGCCTTAACATACAGGATTGGATGTGTGGCTCAGGAAAGAACCTGGCAAGGTGGTCGTTATGGGAGAGCTACGTGTAAACCTAGACATGACCCCTGCTCACTGTGCAATGTCAGCATAAAGCAGGATAGGGTTACAGCTTTATCAATCTCCTGCCAGGTCCTTGACGATGCAGAAGAACATCAAGGCTTCCCAAGAGCCTCAGCTCTAATTCTGCATTTGGGAATTTCTTGACTGTTCTACTAACAGTGGCTGCCTTTCTCACTTTCCACATGAAAAACAACTTGTTTTGTCTTAGTCAGCAAATCTTGGAAGTTAGAAGACCATGGAGGACTCCAAGCACTACAGCAATTATTATGATTACCGCATCCCTGTTTCACACTGTCCCTACCTCAGAAGTTCTACGGAGGGATGTACTTGTGAGTTGTGTTTTTTTGCCAGTGTGTGTGATATCTGTCTGCTCTGAAACAGTTAAATGTGGCCCTAGATTTTACAGTTTTTATTAGAGACCAGGCTGGCCTCAAATTCACAGAGATCAACTGCCTTAGCCAGAGCACACAGGGAATAAAGGCCTATGCCACTATACATGCTAATTTATTTTATTGCATGGGTGTTTATATTAGTTTATATGGGTACCAACCATATGTGCGGTGCCAGAGGGGGCCAAAAGAGGGCATTGGATCTCCTGGAATTGGAGTTACAGTTCACTGTGAGCCATCATGCAGGTGCTGGGAATTAAACCTGATCTTTTCCAAGACCATGAGCAGTTATTAATTGAATTTGAAAATATAAAAGTGTGTGTGTGTGTGTGTGTGTGTGTGTGTGTGTGTCTGTCTGTCCTCATGCAGTAGTGTGAGTCAGTTCTCTCCTGCCACTATGTATGTGATCTAGAGATATAGAACCCAGTTTGTCAGGCTTGTGCACAAATGCCTTTACATGCTGAGCCACTCACTAACCCTTTGTGTTTTGAGACAGGTATTCCTATGTTGTCCAGGCTAGCCTCCAAATTTTTATCCTTGTCCAGTTTTCAGGGGAAGTCCACTACACTGGACTCAGCACAAGATTTCTCTTTTAAAAATGAGGTATCTGGGGGCTGGAGAGATGGCTCAGCGGTTAAGAGCGTCCGACCGCTCTTCCAGAGGTCATGAGTTCAATTCCCAGCAACCACATGGTGGCTCACAACCATCTGTAAAGAGATCTGATGCCCTCTTCTGGTGTATCTGAAGACAGCTACAGTGTACTTATATATAATAAATAAATAAATCTTAAAAAAAAAAAAAAGAGGTATCTTTTATTTTATTTTTTAAAGATTTATTTATTATGTATAATGTTCTGTCTGCATGTATGCCTGCCCATCAGAAGGCGGCACCAGATATTATAGACTGTTGTGAGCCACCACATGATTGCTCAGAATTGAACTCAGGACCTCTGGAAGAGTGGCCAATGCTCTTAAGCTCTCAGCCATCTCTCTAGCCCAAGCATTTTTTTTATTTTTAATGATATTTTTCGTTAAAAATTCATTTTACCTCCAGGTGGTAAGTGGCACATGCCTTTAATTCTAGCACTTGGGAGGCAGAGGCAGATAAATCTCTGAGTTCAGGAACAGCCTGGTCTACCCAGTGAGTTCCAGCACAGCCAGTACTACACAGAGAATCCTTGTGTCAAAACCAAAACCAAAAATATTTATGTGTGTGAGTGTTTTGCTTGTGTGTCTCTGCACCACTTATGGGCCCAGTACCTGTAGAAATCAGAGGAGGGCTTTAGATCACCTGCAACAGGCAACACATATATTTCAACCATTTCCTTGGTGCCAGCAATTGTATCCAGGTTCTCTGGAAGAGCAGCCAGTGCTCTTCTTAAACGCTGAGCCATCTCTCCAGCTCCCAGAATATCTTTTATCTATTCCTTGACAATTTCATATATGTAAACAATGTATCTTATTTATATTAATTAATTTATTTTTGAGACAGAGTCTCATTATGTTGCCCAGATGGGCTTGAACTCAGGAAATTCATCTGTTTCTGCCTCTGGAATTAAAGTCTTTCCCAGCAACAATGTATCCCACTCCGGAACACCTGCCTCTTACTACCCCTAGAAACCTCAACAGGTTTGTTTTGGTTACCCACTTGGTCCAATCAATGCTGCCTGTGGCATGTTGTGCATCTGTTTCACATGATATTTTAAAGAAATAACAACTTCCTATGAAGTCGCTCCTGGTCTTTCCCTTCTCTCTCCTTGCTGTGCCCTAGTACGCACCTAAAAAGCACCAAGTTTATGTGGTCCCTAGATAGGTCATTTTATACATTCTCTACGGTGATCTGGACCGGGAAATTCTGGGAATTCATTTTATTTGTTTCCATGACAACTCCAAAGCTGTGACGTTGAAAAACGCGACCGGAACTCACTTGTACTCTCCAACAACAGATAGAGTCGGATTCCTAGGGCTGAGAGAGAAGAGGCCACGCCTGAGTCTACCAGCAGTTTTGTTGCTAAACAGTTTCCCTTTCCTTGCCCAAGGCAAATTTTCTAAAGTCTCAAGGACCCAACCCTGCCAACCGCTTAGAACCGGGAAGGCGGAAGCTAACTGCCCGGAAAAGCCAGTCCGGTCGCTCTCCGGCTCATAAATGGCGTTGACTAGTTGGCGGGCCCCGCCTCTTTTCACTGAGGAAGGCCACCATTGGTTCGCTTCAAAGCTTCGTATTCTTATTGGTCAATGAGCAAAGGTCGCTGTGCAGATGGGCCCCAAAGTTTCTTTTGGTTTCCGGTGTCCCTGCTATGGCTACTCCGGATTCGCTGGCGCTGTTCACCGGCCTTGGCCTTAGCGAAAACAAGGCCCGCGAGACTCTCAAGAACGCGGCTTTGAGCACTCAGCTGCGCGAGGCGGCGACCCAGGTGCGAGTCCCTTTCCCCTTGGCCTTAGCTGCCTGCTGTGCTCCAGAGCAACGTGGGACTGGGTCCAGATCCTGATTTGCTCCGGGTGTCCCGCTCTTGCCTTGTGGGAAGAGGAAAACACTTTAAAGTGTTTGATCCTAACTCACTGGGGATGGGTCTTTTTCCCTGACCCCCCTGACTCCAGGCACAGCAGACTCTAGGGTCTACCATCGACAAGGCTACTGGGACCCTGCTATATGGCTTGGCCTCCCGACTCAGGGATACTCGGCGTCTTTCTTTCCTTGTGGGCTATATAGCCAATAAGAAGATCCACACTGAGCTCCAGCTGAGCGGTGAGACCCCTGCCTGTTTTACAAATCCACCTTCAATCTCTCCCTTACCAAGACTTCTGTTTGCTTTTTCTGTCAACTTCCCCAGTTGCTTTCTGGACATCAGGTTCTGGACAGGACCTGGGGCGTGGAGGGAGAGATCTGGTATGGATCGGAGAATTACCACAAAGAGAAGCCTGCTTCAGAACACATGCTTCCCTTTTCTATGGCCTCAGGCTTCTTTCCAGTGGTGTCAGGGCCTAACCTCTTCGGTATCTTAGTAAACAAAATAGTTACGTTTTCATGGTACTCAGGCTCTATCTATCCACTTCTTGGAGCTGACTTTGTTCAGTTAGTTGCTTTTCCTTTTTCAGCTGCTCTTGAATATGTTCGGAGTCATCCCCTGGATCCCATTGATACCAAGGACTTCGAGCAGGAATGTGGTGTTGGTGTGGTGGTGACACCAGAGCAGATTGAGGAAGCTGTAAGTCCTTTCCTGCAGGTATCTGACCCTGCAGAAGAGTGGTGTAACTTCCCTACCCAGAGCTAGAGGGAACGTGTTGGTCTCGAGAATGTTTCTGAAGAGGCATTCGGTAACCATATGGTTTGGCTTTCTTTCTGCAGGTGGAGGCCACCATAAATAGGCATCGTCCACAGCTCTTAGTGGAACGGTACCGGTTCAGCATGGGGCTGTTAATGGGTGAGTAGAATCTGGGGCAGGGAGTTACTTGCAGTTTTATCATTTTGGCTGTTTCTTCCATTTTGGCCACATATGGAAAGAGAGATAGCAGGGTGAGCAAGGAACACCTTGCTGGTGTTCTGGCCATGCCAAGGTTCTGATCCCTGTGTCAGCTGGACCTTCTTTGAGGAGGGGAAGATGTACCCCATTTTCCCTCCTTGCAGCTTCTTATATCCATACTCTTAGGAGAGGCTCGGGCTGCGCTCAGATGGGCAGATGGCAAAATGATCAAGAACGAAGTGGATATGCAGGTGGGTACCTCGCTACGTATGGTGGGTATGAGCTACAAGGATAAAGGGAAAGAGACCCTGTCCTTACTCTGACAGAGAAAGTAGAGCCCAGTGTGGGGGGGGGTAGCACCTGACTTGTGAGGGTGAATCACTTTATTGTGAAGCTCTTTCCTCTTCTCACAAGTGCATGATGTGGCCTTTATCGATATGCTGGCAAGTGATCACAAGAGGACAACGACTGAGGTAGATTGTTGATTGTGATGCTGGGCCCATATTATTTCTCTGTAAATGGCAGCAGCTGCTTTCTGGGCCCAGGGTAAGTCCTCAGAAAGGAAAAGTATTCAAGACCAGTAGAAACATGTGAAGAAGCCAGCTGGGCAGAGGCAGGTGGATCTCAGTGAGTTCTAGCCTGGTCTACATAGTGAGTTCTAGACCAGCCAAGGCTACAATGTAAGATCCCATGTCAAACAACAAAACGTGATGAGATAGATCAGGATGGGATGGGTAGGCTGGCCAGCAGAAAGGCCTGGAAGCCCTTGGTTGGTGGGGAAGGACTCCATCAGGAGATTCTTGAGAGAAGACACCCTTGTCTCTGGTATCTATCTGCTTAGGTCCTCCACCTGCTGGGGCCCAAAATGGAAGCTGATCTGGAGAAGAAGCCCAAGGTGAGGCTAGGAGTTGTCCAAGCTAACTGGGGTGAAATAGAGAGAGACAGACTTACAGCTGGAGAAGGGAGTGTCTGAACCCATTTCATCAGCAACTCTTTCCCAGAATGAATGATGCAATTTCTGTGCTTTTCTTAGGTGGCAAAGGCACGGCTGGAAGAAACAGACAGGAAGACAGCAAAAGATGTGGTGGAGAACGGTGAGGACCCTGAGGTTCCTATTCCACTCAGCTCCAGACTTCTGGTCATTCTAGCTGAAGGGCCTTACATACAGGCTTCTCCAGCCCTCCCTGTAGTCTCAAGATTGGGATTCCTGCAGTTTCCTTCATTTCCTTTGCTTAGAGGCCTGAGAAGTTTGCCTCATAGCTTTTCTCTCCGGGAATTGGAGGAGAGAGGTCACCTCAGACCCAGTTTTAGGATATAAGTAGCAGTCATGGATATTTTCCCGAGTAGGTATGGTATCTAGAAGACAAGAGCTGGTCATTGGGGGTGCACACCGTTAGTCCCAGCACTTGTGGGGCAGAGGCAAGTGGATTTTTGGTTTTGTTGCCAGCCTAGTCTCCAGAGTGAGTTCCAGGACAGCCAAGGCTATACAGAGAAACCGTCTTGAAAAATCAAAAAGGAAAACAAAAACCAGAAGACAAGGTTCCTGATTTCTTTCCTGCAGGTGAAGTGGCTGGCCAGACCCTGTCTCTAATGGAGCAGCTCCGGGGAGAGGCCCTGAAGTTTCATAAACCAGGTATGGGGGGGCGGACCTTGAAGCTCTGGGGTGGGCTGTTGATTAGCATTGGAGCCAGGCCTATAGAGTCAGGATCCTGGGCTGACAGCCTGCTCATCAGATTTGTTCTGGCAGGTGAGAACTATAAGACGCCAGGCTATGTGACCACGCCACATACCATGGATCTGCTAAAGCAGCACCTGGAGATCACTGGGGGACAGGTGTGTAGGGATATGGCCAGGCAGACCCTTGTTTGAGTGCCTAGGCTGCCTTGTCATCCATTCCCATGGCCACCCTCAGTGATCTGAACTCTGGTCTCATTGCTTTTATTAAATTCCTTTTCTTAGGTACGAACCCGGTTTCCCCCAGAGCCCAATGGAATCCTGCATATTGGACATGCCAAAGCCATCAATTTCAACTTTGGTTATGCCAAGGTAAGCATGTGTCTATGTCCCTGGCGAGTGATATGATCACTGTCTACTCCTACGACTGCATTCCAGAAAGGTATATTTTTGTCTTGCTTTTTGTAGCTGATGACAGAGCCTCTAGAGGAAAACTACATATAAGAGGTCTCGGCAGGAAATACCAGGTTTATGGGAAAAAACTAAAGTAGTTCTTTTTTTTTTTTTTTTTTTTCCGGAGCTGGGGACGGAACCCAGGGCCTTGAGCTTCCTAGGCAAGCGCTCTACCACTGAGCTAAATCCCCAACCCCCTAAAGTGGTTCTTTAGGTAGGGTTTCACTGTATAGTCCAGATGGCCTGGAATTGTAGAGATCACGTGCCTCTGCTTCCCAAGCACTGGGATTAGAGGTATATACCTGTAGGGCCCATGGAAGATACATTTATTTAACTTTTCAATTTATTTTTTGGTGGTCATCAAAAGACATTAATTTAAAAAGTAGTCCTGGGGGCTGAAAAGGTGGCTCAGTGGTTAAGACCAATTGTTGCCTTGCCATTAGTTTTAGTTCAGTTCTCACCCATATGGTAGCTTGTAAGTATCCATACTCCAGTGTTAGGGGATATTTTCTTCTGATACCTTCTTCTGACCTCTGAGGGTACAGCACACATACATGGTGTGAGCACATACATGTAGGCAAAACACTCTGAAAAAACACATACATCTGAAAGAAAAATGGTATTTGTGTGTGCAAGCACTCATACACACTCATGCTGTTGCACATATGTGGATATCAAAGACAAACCTTGGGGAGTTGGTTCTTTCCGTGATAGCCTTTGAGAATCTCAGGTCATTAGGCTTGTGTCTACTACTTTTATCTGCTGAACTATCTCATTGGCTGCATTTTGATAAGCTGGAGATCTGAGAGTGTGTGGCTGATGGTGTGGACTATAGGGTTGATGGATGTGGTCCTTTTAACTCTTTTAGGCCAACAACGGTATTTGTTTTCTGCGTTTTGATGACACCAACCCTGAGAAGGAAGAAGCGAAATTCTTTACTGCTATTTATGACATGGTGACCTGGCTGGGTATGGCTGGGTTGAGGCCTGGGCAGAGGCGGTCGGGAGTGGATCTCTTTTGTGGGCCATGGCTTTGCCAGGCAGTGTTTCTTGCTAGCTGTTCATTCTGTGTCTCTATCACTCCAGGTTACACACCTTACAAAGTAACATACGCTTCTGACTATTTTGACCAGTTGTATGCCTGGGCTGTGGAACTGATCCGTAGGTAATGTTTGCCCGTAATACTGAGCCTGGTTAGCTGACCAGATCATGGACCACCTGCACATTCATGTCTTGTCTTTCCAGGGGTCAAGCTTATGTTTGTCATCAGAGAGGGGAAGAGCTCAAAGGCCATAACCCTTTACCTTCACCATGGAGAGACCGGCCTATTGAGGAATCCTTGCTGCTCTTTGAGGTGGGGTCCCAGAAAGGCAGCTTGGTTTGTGTAGGCCAGTGTGCCAAGGATGAGATGCTCCTGTGTTTAGAGATAGCCTGAGCTCCTGTTCTCCTCAGGCAATGCGAAAGGGCAAATTTGCAGAGGGTGAGGCCACGCTTCGAATGAAGTTGGTGATGGAAGATGGAAAGATGGACCCTGTGGCCTATCGAGTCAAGTATACGCCACACCATCGCACAGGGGATAAATGGTATTCGTTGGCATGGGAGGGGTGGTGAGGTAGCAGGGCTGTGGATTATGGCAGAGGGACTGGTTGGTGGACTCGGCTGCCTATGCTTCACAGGTGCATCTACCCCACCTACGACTACACACACTGTCTCTGTGATTCCATCGAGCACATCACCCACTCACTGTGTACCAAGGAATTCCAGGCTCGGTGAGGAGGCTGAGGTTATGTAGTGGGTAGAGCTAGGGGGATTCGAGAGAGAGTGTGTGTGTGTGCATGTGCCTTAGTGTATGTTGAGTTCAGAGGACAACTTGTGGAAGTCAGCTTTATCCTTCCACCAGATAAGTTCCAGGGAACCAACTTGATTCCCCAGAGTTGGCATTAAGTGTCTTTACCCACTGAACGTCTTTGCTGGCCCTCATGCCTTTCTGTGGTCTCTTTCTGACCCTGCAGATGGCTAGCTCTAACCATGTTCTTCCATCTTAGACGGTCTTCCTACTTTTGGTTGTGTAATGCACTGGATGTCTACTGCCCTGTCCAGTGGGAATATGGCCGCCTCAATCTGCACTATGCTGTTGTCTCAAAGCGGAAGATTCTCCAGCTTGTGGCAGCTGGTGCTGTTCGGTAGGTGTGGTCACTGGGTTCACCAGAGGTTGCAGCTCTAGTGGCATGTGCTCTTAAAGGCTTTCTGACCACCCTCTTATCCACAGGGACTGGGATGACCCACGGCTCTTCACACTTACTGCCCTACGACGACGGGGTTTTCCACCTGAGGCCATCAACAACTTCTGTGCTCGGGTATAATTCAGTAGGCTTAGTGGGTGAAATCGGACTAAGTGTGGCGGTTTGTAATTATGGCTATGACTAATGAGTTTTCCTGACAGGTGGGGGTCACAGTGGCACAGACCACAATGGAACCTCATCTTCTGGAAGCCTGTGTGCGTGACGTGCTGAATGACACAGCCCCGCGTGCCATGGCTGTGCTAGAGCCACTACAAGTTGTCATCACTAACTTTCCTGCTCCCAAGGTGGGTCTACCTCAGTGTGTGTGTGTATGTGTATGTGTATGCCCAGTATCTGGGATAACAGATATCTGTCTCCTGCTGTAGCCCTTGGACATCCGAGTGCCAAACTTCCCAGCTGATGAGACCAAGGGCTTCCACCAGGTTCCTTTTGCTTCCACTGTCTTCATTGAGAGAATGGACTTTAAGGAGGTAAATGGTGTTTACTGCTATGTCTGTTTTTCTTTTTTTTTCTTTTTCTTTTTTTTTGGGGGGGGGGGGCTGGGGACCGAACCCAGGACCTTGCGCTTCCTAGGTAAGCGCTCTACCATTGAGCCAAATCCCCAACCCGCTATGTCTGTTTTTAATAGCCATCTCCTTCCTGCTTTACATGAGCCAATCCCTGACAGGGAGAAGCCTTGCTCTTGGATGATCTTTGCAGCTTCTTTTCTTTAGGAGTCAGAACCAGGCTATAAGCGCCTAGCCTGGGGCCAGCCTGTGGGCCTGAGACACACTGGTTACGTCATTGAACTGCAGCATGTTGTCAGGGTAAGAGACAGCTGCAGTCTTTTTGTACAGTGCCTGCTGGGGCCAAGCTTGTGTGGAGCAAATAGTCATCATGTTGGTCCCTGGTCTGACAACATCTTCCTCACTTCTAGGGCTCCAGTGGCTGTGTGGAATGCTTGGAGGTGACCTGTAGACGAGCTGATGCTGGAGAGAAGCCCAAGGCCTTTATTCACTGGGTGTCACAGCCTCTGGTGTGTGAGATTCGCCTCTATGAGCGACTGTGAGTGAACTTAACTAGCATTGGGACAGTCACAAGATGGGAATTGCTTGCTGTGGCTCTCTAGCAGGGCCTGATTTTCACCCTGTCTCCAGATTCCAGCACAAGAACCCTGAAGACCCTGTTGAAGTGCCTGGTGGATTCCTAAGTGACTTGAACCCGGTAGGCTCTGGAATGTGAGGTGAGGGTGGTGGGCTTTTGAGCTGGATAGCCACTTGGATTCTCTGTCTGCAGGCATCACTACAAGTGGTTAAAGGAGCGTTGGTGGACTGCTCTGTGGCTTTGGCAAAGCCCTTTGACAAGTTCCAGTTTGAGCGCCTTGGGTACTTCTCTGTGGATCCGGATAGCCATCAAGGACAGGTGCTTAATTCACCTCCCTCCACCTTGGCAGTACTGTAGGTGGCAGCTGATAAACACTCTCCCTACCTCCCCTTAGCCTTCTCCAAATAAGGAGGGAGGGATAGTCATGCATTACTTTTCAGTTAAGTCCATGCACAAAATGTTACAGGGCTCTAGGGCTCTAACTTTTTTTTTTTAAGATTTACTTTGAGTACACTGTTGCTGTCTTCAGACACACCACAAGAGGGCATCAGATCCCATTAGAGATGGTTGTGAGCCAACTGTAATGAGATTAAACTCAGGACCTCTTCTGGAAGAGCAATCAGTGCTCTCAATCACTGAGCCATCTCCAGCCCTGGCCCTAACGTTTTTACTCTTCAAAGCAGCAGGCATGCTTAGAGTTCGTCATAATTCTCATGAAACTAAGGCACAGCACAGTTATCTAGTCCTTTATCTGATATTACAGAGATACTGAGAACCATGCATGATACCTCACCTCCTTGGTGACGAAGGGCAAGAGGGCTGGTTCTGGGCCGTTGGTCATTTCTCTTCCGCTGCCTTTCAGGTTGTCTTCAACCGAACAGTCACACTCAAAGAAGACCCAGGCAAAGTATGAACTGAATACATGTGGCCCTACCTCATTCTGGAGGCTGGGGGTGCCCTCACCACCCCACACTCCATTTCAATAAAGAGTAATTAAATCCCCCTGCAGTCTATGTTGTTTGTCTTTCTAGTATCTGAGGACCCTGGAGACATGGTTTGCGAGCTGGCAGTGGTGGCTCTCGTACATCTTCTGGAAGAATGGCTTCCCCAGAAGACAGCCAGTCACAAAATCACTACTGCACTTCCTGGTTCTTAAAGGCAGGTGCATGGCTGCAATTAGGTCAGCATTTCCTATATGAACCTGGGAGCCCCAGACATGCTATTGCAGTTATCAGCTCTATGGAAGGATCTAGTTTTGTGTCTCTCTGGCTAGTCGGATCAAGAGACACATGATCCCCTGTATGATCATTCAGAACAAAACCTACTATTTAAGCATAGTTAACTAAAGTATAAATGTTGTTGTGGCCTTTCAAGTTTGGAGGCCCCAGAAGACTCCCTGGATTCCTATTAACAGTGCTGAGATGGGATTCCTGACCATACCAGCCCTTAGGTTGGACTCCGTCTCAGAAACTGACTTGTGAGGAGTTTGAAGATGAGAGTTTGCTAGGACAGGAGCAAGTGCAGAAGGCACAAAGGTCTTCCCACAGGCTGAAGGCTTTCTGGGTTGCTGTGAGCCGCTGGTGAGGCTGTAGCTGAGTGCCTGCAGCTTTAAAGCCTTGCACATTTTCCCTGTATACAAACACTAGGCTACCCAAGGCCCGCTTTAAGGTGGACCTGACTGGTGAACTTATCTCAGATGATAGCTGATGGTGGGTGTTCCTGAAGCTGTCTTTTCCAGTAAGTACATCAACACCCTGAGCGTTTCCCAGAGGCGGTACAATTGTTAAAGTTGGGCCCAGCTTAGGGGTTTGAGAGGGGGCCACCTTAACCACGAGGCTGAGCTAGGCCCGGCCCCGCCTTGCGTGGAACTGTGCAACTAGAGGAGGCGCTAGCGGGACACCGTAGGTGGGTTCAAGAAGCACGCTTGTAAACCTAGGACAGGGGCAAAATACCCCCGAGATACTGAACCCCAGGCCTAAGCTCCGCCCCGCATGGAGGGGTGTCAATGGGCGTGGTGCTCCTTCCCACAACGAGGGGTACGCTCTCAGCTCCAGCAGTCTCCCTCTAAGTCCGAAGCGTTCCCTTTAAGTCTGAGCGGTAGCTCTCGCGGGATCCGACGCTTCGACTCTCGCGAGAGAGGCATTCGGCTCCCATTGGCCGTGAGGGTTGAATGTAAGATGGCGCCCAGGGAGCTGTGAGGAGAAAATCCTGTCGGTCTTGGAGCAGCGGTGGCAGAACCGAGGCCCCAGGCGGTGAAGCGGGGCCGGAGGGTAGAGTGGAGGCAGCGGCGGCGGTGACGTCGCCGGGTGAGGGCTCTGGTGAGGGCGGGAATGCAGCAAGGCTGTGGGTCTGGGGCAGCAGGCCCACCCCACACAACGGCGGGCGGGGGCGGGCGGGCCGCTGCCGCTGGGCCCAGGCGACCTCGGGGCGGCTTCGGTACGGAGAACGTCCCTCGGCTCGCGTGCCTCCGCCCCGCGGGTGGGGGAGGGGCGAGCCTGAGGTTTGGGTGGGCGCGGCGGCACGAGCGCGCGCAGAGGCGCGCGCGCAAGAGCGTGTTTTTTTTTCGCGCGGTAACGCGCGCGCTGTGCGGTCCTCCCGTTGCGCGTAGCCGCCCGACGTGCGCGTTCCCGTTGGCTCTCAGCTGTGGCCCGTGGGCTAGAACGGCTTCCGGGGCGCGCGCTTCCCCGCGACCCCCAGTTTTGTGGCGCGCGCCCTGCTGTTGGTTTGGTTGCTCGCGCTGTCCGGAGTACGCGCAGGACGCCCCTTCCGAGAGGAGGGTCGGCGGCCTGGCTGACGACCGGCTTGCTGAGTGGGGAAGGTTGAGGGTTGGGCCCTTGCCCTCGTGACGTCCCGGGCAGCGGTGGCCTAGGTCTGCGGAGAAACATAGCGGCTTTGCGGTCTGGCTTGCGGCTCCGCTCCTCCGTGAGGCGGACAGGATTGCTTGTACTAACCGAAGAATGCTGTTACTTAAGCGAGGCCCATGTACTGGGTGGGTGCTTGGGGAGGGTGCTACTCTGCTTGGGAAACCGAGTCCTATTGGCCCGAGAGGGCATTGGGTCCCCAATGGGTTTCCTCACCTTGTACTGGTGCATTGTGCCGAGGAGAGAAGGTTAACATTGCAAGGCCCCGCTTTTCTTCCATTAGAAACCAATTCCTCCATAAGCGCAGTTGATACACGTCACCTCTGTGCGCTCCGGAAAGAGATCCTCCTATGTGTATGGTATCAAAGCCTCCGAGCTCTAAAATTCCGCTTTAAATCCTGACTTAAATGCAGCCTTTTTTTTTTTTTTTTTTGTCACCCCCGCGTGGGTGGGAGGGGCTTGCTTTTTCTGTTCTGGATAAGGGCTGGTTCTTAACCTTGATTAACTTGATCAGTGCTTTGCCTTTTTTTTCTTTGTAAATTCTGAAATATCCAACAGAAAATTCTAAAATATGCCTGTGTCACTATAAAATCTATGTAACTGAAGTCCTTCTCAGCATTTTTTTAAAAAACATTTTGATCCAGTGCTGTGATCTGCTGTCTAGGAAATTCTAGGTTTGTGATGGAGAATACGCAGCTCTTTTTTTCTAAGACAAAACATCTGCTAGTTTATTTTACAGTTTTCTTACATTAAAGTTGAGAGAAAGCAAGCTAAAAGGATTGTTGCTTTTAGTAGCAGTCAAATTGGGTAGTAATGACTTTTTAAAAATATACTGTATTTTTTTAAGAACAAAGTTAAAACTTAAAAAGAGGCTGAGGATGGAAGGAACTTCTTTGTTCTATCTTCTTCAGAATGTTAGAAGTCTTAAGAACTCAGGACAAGCAGCAGACATACATGCAACATGGTGACTGGTGAGTTAAAAATCATTCATCGCTGGAAGTATGTGTGCAGTCCGTTACCCCAACCCTTTGGTAATACTGACATTTTACAAATTTTGTCATTCATTCTTGGTGTTGTCTGCCAGATACTGCTACTTACTAGAAAACCGCTGATGAGGGAAACTGTATTTGTTCATCAGGCAACGGTCCTTAAAATCAAGTCAATGGAACATTCAGGATTAACATTGCAAAGCATCAACTAAGAACCTAAATGGCTTTCCAGAACAACAGAAACAATACAACAACAAAATCTGTCTGTTTGTTGACAATGTGTTTATAAACTTTTTATACCATTTAAGCTTTCTTATTCTGGATTGCCTTTTTTTTAAAAAAACAGAAACAGTGTTTCCATCAACTAGTATTATTTACATGGTAGATAACTTCTAGTTCTCTGGGTTTTATACTTCTCCAAGAACTTACAAAGTTCACTTCTGTTTACAAAAGCTTGTGTTAATGTTTCAAACAAAACCTCAAGGAACAGTTGAATTTTGTTGTGAATGTTGTTGTGAATTTGAGTTACTTGAAAAATCAAAAATGGGTTGGGGATTTAGCTCAGCGGTAGAGCGCTTGCCTAGCGAGCGCAAGGCCCTGGGTTCGGTCCCCAGCTCTGAAAAAAAGAAAAAAGAAAAAAAAAAAACCCAACACAAATCAAAACCCAGTTAGGGACTTTGAGTGTGGCTGTTCTCTTTCATAGCAGCTTCAAAATCAAGGATGTCTACCTATAAACTTGCATGCTTTTAATCAGTAGTGGTTTGTACTTGGTGTGCCTTGCTTCTTACCTCTGTGCTTTTTAAATGGCCACGCTTTTTCTGTGAATATTTCTGAATTGGCCTCAGAATGAGGTGTGTTACGTGAACACCTGTTCTTTACTTTGCTCTCTTGGATTTAGTTCCAGGTTTAAGACCTCTCTTAGCTTCACTATTTTCCCTATAATACTGTACTGTAATTTCTGTTTTTAGCAGGTTTTCTGTCTGTCTGTTGTTTAGTGCAGAGGATTGAACGCAGAGTCTTGCACATGCTAAGCATGCGCTTTACACTAAACAACTGCTCTGGTTCTGGGTTGTGATTTGTCTTTTTAAACTGACTTGGTTGCATGAAGAAAAAGATGTAAATTTTTGCAATCTTCAAAGGGGGAAAGAAATGGTTCTTTACCCTCACTAAGGTTTAATAACTAAAGGTGGATGAGATGTGTTAGAAAGCTGGTTCTTTTTTTCTTTGAGACTACGTTTTAGAAATTCTGACCTGTTGCAGTAGAACATGGTCATGGAACTTCTGGTCATGCCTCTTGCCTCTACAGTCCCTGGTGTTGGGATTATAGGTGTGCTGCCCACAGATCCATTCTGTGTGGGTTGCAGATCAAACCCCGAGGTTTGTGTATGCTATACAAGCACACTGTAACACCCGCCTTAAAGTTGTCAAAATACTTACACACTGTTTACAGTTCGGATTAGTGTAACTGCCTCTAAGAAATAGAATGTCATCAACCCCTTCCCTCTCATTAGTGTTTCAGTTCTTGGAGACAAACTTATTCTGATTCGAATAACAATCTCAATAATCTCAATCTCATATTCTCTCTCTCTCTCTCTCTCTCTCTCTCTCTCTCATGTCTATGGGTGTTTTATGTGCATATATGTCTGTACACCATTTCATGCAATGTCTTTAAAACTAGAAGAGATTAGGGTGTTAGATCCCTTGGGACTGGAGTTAGAGCCTGTTGTGTGCTGTTATTTGGGTATCAAACTCAGGGTCTCTTGAAGAGCAGCCAGTGTGCGAACTACTGCTGAACAATCTCTTCAGCTGGATAGACTTGTCTTTGTATTTAACCACCTTTGTATCTCTAAGGCATAGCTTTTGTTTTGAATTCCATGTAAATACACATTATGATTATTGTTTTCGAGACAGGATCTTAATATGTTACGTCTGGCTTTTCTGGAACTCACCTTGTAGACCAGGCTAGCCTTGAACTCATAGGCTATCTCCCTGCCTATGCCTCCCGAGCTTAGTTTATTATTGTGTTTCCCTGTTTTGTGCAGCTGTAGTAGTTGATGTTCATTTCTGTATTGTCTTGTGGATATTTCATTAAGTTTTCTATCTTACATTGGTAAACTTCTAAATTGCTTCGTTTATACATATCAGTGCTACTGTGAATATTTGCATATATTTGGATGTCATATACGTTATTTTCAACTTCACAAGCCAGTGTAAGTGGTTGTATTAATTTATAACCCATTAGTATTTAATTTTTTTTTTTTTTTGGTTCTTTTTTTCGGAGCTGGGGACCGAACCCAGGGCCTTGCGCTTCCTAGGTAAGCGCTCTACCACTGAGCTAAATCCCCAGCCCCAGTATTTAATTTTTAAAAATTTACTTGGGGTTTGGGATTTAGCTCAGTGGTAGAGCACTTGCCTAGGAAGCGCAAGGCCCTGGGTTCGGTCCCCAGCTCCGAAAAAAAGAACCAAAAAAAAAAAAATTTACTTATTTTATGTATGTTAGTACACTGCTGTCCTCAGACACACCAGAAGAGGGCATCAGATCTCATTACAGATGGTTGGGAGCCACCATATGGTTGCTGGGAATTGAACTCAGGACCTCTCGAAAAGCAGTCGGTGCTCTTAACTGCTGAGCCGTGTCTCCAGGCATTGATTTTAAATTCTTGGTTGAAAGTGCGTGTTATTTAAAAATAGAAACATGATGGAGTGGCCCAGGAGAGAGTTTCTTTGACAGACTTTATAATGGGTTAGCATTTGTAAGAATAGAACTAAGTTTTCCACTCTGCGTCTTTGGCAGTGACACCTTACTTTTTAAGAGGTTTGAGGCTCAAAAGAGGCAAGACTGAGGTGACTCAGACTATAGTCTCTTAGAAGTTTAAAACCGGGGTTGGGGATTTAGCTCAGTGGTAAGGCCCTGGGTTCAGTCCCCAGCTCCGAAAAAAAGAAAAAAGGAAAAAAAAAAGTAGTTAAAAGCCTCAAAAAAAACTTGGCTAGCCCAAAAGTAGTGAGTTAATTGGTTGCAGTTAGTCACAGACTGAACTTGTCATACCCTCTCTTAGTGCTGTACTTGACTAGTCAAACAAACAACAGAAGGCAGAAATGAATGACTCTAGGTGAGTACTGGAGTCATCTCTTAATACCTAAAGAGAAGAAGAAAGGAATTAGTGAAAGTGCCCTTGGAGATACTTTTTGAATAATCTTTTCCATGAATCTCACTGTGTTCTGGTCACAACATAATAGCTTGTATATTTAACTTGGTCAGGCATTGTGCTAGTACTAGCACTAGTGAACCTATCAGTCTGGTAACTAGCACATGACAGTATTGTGGGTCTGCTGACTGGAGCGTTTGTCTTCTACAGTGTCCTGCAAAGCAACTAGACTTGAGGTCTTTAGAAGCAAATGCTTGTTTAAGGACTACCTACTATGAACTAACTCTACTGTTTTCTTGTTTTCTATTGTTAATTTCATCTGACTTCCAGGTACTGGGGCTACTCAGCCTATTCTCATAGCTTCTGGATTTTAGAAGTCTTAACTTCTTTACTGCTTCTCACCGGGTCTTTAGCTTAGACTCTAAGGCACTAATTAGGAGTCTTTTGTCTCTGAGTGTTTGTCTATTGTGGAGGCTCAGCCTTTGTGTCTTGTGTGCAGCATCTTAAAGAATTTAACACCATTATTATGTAAATTTTTGGGACTGGATGATTTTGTTAAGAGTTGAAGATTTTTAGGGCAAAGCATATTACAAAAGAATTGTTTGCCCTACTGTTGTAATATAACCATAAAATAGAAAAGGATGACTTATTAAGTATCTTTCTGTCAATATAATTTATGGAAAATACAGTACAGTATTATACAAAAATTTATCAGCTAATACTGTTCTGATTTTTTTCCTTTTTTTCCCTCTTAACTAATGATACTAGGACATGTAAAATTGTATGAGGGTCCCCGTGTGGCCCCCCCCCCCCCCCAAGCTGGGGACTGAACCCAGGGCCTTGCGCTTCCTAGGCAAGCGCTCTACCACTGAGCTAAATCCCCAACCCCCATTTTTTTTAACACATCCGATGTATGTTTCTGTGTCAGGAAATATTTTCAAAATTGTATGTAGCATTGAGGCAAGAAACATCTCTCCCTCATTCCATTGTGACATGGCTTTTTTCTTAGTTTAATTGAAATTTTTTTGGAGTCAGACTGATGTGTTCCAGGCTTGCTTAAAACTTGCTCTATAGGGGTTGGGGATTTAGCTCAGTGGTAGAGCGCTTGCCTAGCAAGTGCAAGGCCCTGGGTTCGGTCCCCAGCTCTGAAAAAAAGAAAAAAGAAAAAAAAAAAAAAAACTTGCTCTATATTATAGGTTAACATGTTTTCCAAAAACAATTATGGTTATATAGATGGCAGTGGGATTTTATTGAAAAGTTAGTAGGGATTTTGTTTGTTTGTTTGTTTTTTTGTGGTTTTTTAAGACAGGCTCTCTCTGTGTAGACTTAGCTATCCTGGAACTTACTGTATAGATCAGGCTGACTTTGAACTCAGAGAGATAAAGTTTCTACCTCTTGAGCACTGAGATTAAAGGTGGGCACCACTAAGCCTGGCTCACAGTATTGCTTTAAAATACACTTGGAAGCTAAGCCTATGTGTAGGGACTTGGATTTGATTTCCAGTCCGCCAGAACTCCACAGTCGGTGATAGCTTGTCTCAAAGGAAGTGTGTGTGTGAGAGTGTGTGTGTGTGTGTGTTTCTGTCTGCCTGTCTCAAATGAACTCTTGGGAGAGTTTGCCATATATGTGATATATATATGTGTGTGTGTGTGTGTGTGTGTGTGTGTGTATGTATGTATATGTGTATATGTGTATGTATATATGTATATATGTGTGTATATATGTATGTGTATATATATATATTTTTTTCAAAACAGCATTTGTTTGTCAGGTTGAAGCTAGCTTGATGAACTTGTGTTTGTGGGATGTTGTAGTGGGATGGGTAGTTTTGAAGTTTGCAGTGGCCTGGAAACAGAGTCTCTATAGGCTACCAGCATATCCAGTGTGTTGTTTTCTTCTCTTTGTGGAAATAACTGTGTTTCTATAATATAAAGGTCTGTTGTGTTGTTATTTTTCTTTTTAAATCATGGGCCAGGTGTGATGCTATACGCCTTTAGTCCCAACACGTGGAAGACAGAGACAGGTGGATCTCCAGCCTGCTTTACATAGTGAGCTCCATGCCAGCTAAGGCTACAGAGTGAGACTCTCAAAAGGGTTTTTCTGTTTCTATATATCTACATGCAGGTGCCCACAAAAGGCAGAAGAGGTCATTGGGTCCCTTGGAACTGGAGTTAAGTTGGTTCCAGCACCTGACAGGTTCTGTTAACTGCTGTGCCATCTCTCCAGTCCCATTGTTACTGTGCTTATGTGGAGAGAAGTATTCACAATGTATGCATTATTTTAAAGAATTGTCATTGGATCATTCTGTTTGAAAGCACCCAAATATAATTAGTATACTATACTTACATGTCGTCCCACAGAAATGTCAGTGAATTAATAGCCAGAAGACTATTTGGTTTTCTTTGGTTTCACTTATTGACTCTGGGTATGTAGTTCTAGTCTTCCCAAGAAGTACACTATTTGAAAAAAATAGTACCCTTATTTTTCTTGAGTTACAGATGTGATAGGAAGAATTTTTTTTAAAGATTTGTATATTTAATTTACATATGTGAGTGCTCTGTTTGCATATACACCTGTATTACCAAAAGAGGTCATTACAGATGGTTGTGAGCCACCTTGTGGTTGCTAGGAACTGAACTCAGGACCTCTGAAAAAACAGCTAATGCTCGTAACCACTGAGCCATCTCTCCAGCCCTAAGTTTTATTCCTATGCTAGGTGGTACAGTGGCACACACTTGATGTCCCAAGTACATCTCAGCACTTGGGAGGCAGAGGAAGGTAGATCGCTTGAGTGCCAGCCTGGTCCACAGAGCATGTTCCAGGACAGCCAGGACTATCTTGTCTCGGAAAAACCATTTTTTTTTTTTTTTTATTCAACTGTGTATGTGTCTGCAAGTGTCATGGACTCTCCTGAATCCAGAGATATAAGCTGCCTCTCATGGGTGCTAAGATTTGAACCTGTACCCTCTGTAAGAGCAGCAAATGCTCTAAATTACTAGGGCATCTCTCCAAGTCCTGGAAGAAGGAATCGTAATTCTTAATTCTTGTTAAAAGTATATAAGAAGCACCTTCCATATGTGAACTATTTAGAGCTGAATGGGACACAGTTTTACAGTTTTGTCTGCCAAGAGTTTTAGAGTCAGATGGAAGACAGTAGATGGTTACCCACAAATGCGACTGTAGATATAGAGTAGAACATCTCATCAGTGAGGGAGAGGAATGACTCAGAAGAAAAAAATTAAGTTTCCAGACATCTGAGACCAACTAAGAGCCCTTTTTGGCAAGAAGCTTCCCTTGGCTTGTTACTCTATTACCTGTGACTGCTTTTGCCCTTGGGTTTGTGCTGCCTAAAAGAGGGTAGTGCAAAGACAGTGTTGACAGACAGCTTAGTAGCTACAGGTCACTGTGCTTTTGTTGTCCTGTCTCTAAACTTTTTTACATTTATTACTTACTTATTTTTGTGTGTGGATACATGCCAGGACACGTGTGTGGAGGTCAGGGGACAATTGTGGAAGTTGGTTCCTTTCTTCCATCATATATGTCATGGGAATTCAACTCAGATCATGAACAATACAGGCATCTTTACCCTTGAGCTATTTTGTTGGTCCCTTTTTTCTGAAAGTCATCAGTTGCTTTCATTGGTTTTGCAGATGACCGTGAACTTCTAGTTCTCTGGACTTGCTAAGTGTTGAAGTTACAGATCTGCAACATCTTGTCTTTTATGTAATGTTGGGGACAAAACCCAGGACTTTGTATGGGCTAGGCAAGCATGTACTCTACCAACAGAGCTATGTCCCCAACTCTTATTTTGTTTTTTTGAGGCAAGATTAAAGAATGTAGCCCAACCTGGCCTTAAACTCACGATCTTCTTGATTAGGCCTCATGAGGAATTACTGGATTGTGGTCTTCCTGGGCCCAGGTCATTTTTGTTTAAGATACTTGATTAAAAAGTGCAAAATTGATTTCCGGATTTTGGTACTTATTTAAGGAACTAGTCAATTCCTTCCAATTTGTTTTAGATTTATTTATTTTTATTTACGTGGATATGGGTGTTTTGTACCCATGCCTGTGGGTACCATGTGCAAGCCTTGTGCTACAAAGGCCAGAAGAGGTTGGCAGATTCCTGGAATTGGAGTTTAGGGGCTTGGGAGCTGCCATGTGGGTACTGGGAATACCCCAGTCTCTGTAAGAGCAGCCAAGGTTCTTAACTACTGAGCCATCTCTCCAACCCCATTTCTAGTTATTTTAATAAAATTAGTCAATATTATATGGTACTTTTTCTCAAATATTTTTCCGAGCACTGTAAGTGATATTTTATTCCTGTTTAATAGAAGGAAAAATATTGAAGTTAACTAGCTTCTAACACTCGATGTCAGAGTGCAATTTGAAACAAAGCGGTATGGTTCCAGAGAGTATGTTTTAGTCATGCTGCAAAAGAATGTGAGCAATGTATGGAAAATGAGATCATTACTTTTCCTTTTTCATCTTTGCCTTTTAAATATTTTATTTATTTATTATATATTATGATTACACTGTCGCTATCTTCAGACACACCAGAAGAGGGCATCAGACTCGTTTCAGATGGTTGTGAGCCACCATGTGGTTGCTGGGATTTGAACTCAGGACCTTGGGAAGAGCAGTCGGTGCTCTTAACCACTGAGCCATCTCTCCAGCCCTCATCTTTGCCTTTTAAAAATGATCTTTTGCTCTTTTTTTTTTAGTGATTTGTAGATGTGGCATGTAGTTCTCACTGGTTTCTGACTTGAGATTCTCTTGCCTCAGCCTGCCAAGTACTGGGATTACATGTATTTAGGGAGCAAGAAGTACACCACTAAGTCCAGGAGATTTTTGGTGTTTCTGATGGGAGGGAAAGAATATGCTCCTTGTCTCTTGGGTCTTGCTAGATGGTATACATAAACAATCTTACTATAGTAGTATTTAGTATTGGAAATAAAATGTCAGTAAGGGCCAGGTGACCAACCAAAGTTATGTAGTAAGACCCTGTTTCAAAAAAACCCAACCAAACAAAAACATGTCACTAAGTAGGAATCTGATCATAACTCCCTCCCCTTGTTTGATATTCTTTCTGTGATATTATAAGGTTATTTATTTATTTATTTGGAGTCAGGGACTCACTCTGTAACTCTGACTGGCTTGTAATTTACTATATAGATAAATCAGGTTGGCCTCAAACCTTTAGATTTCCACCTGCATCTGCCTTTTCGTCTTCTTCTTTTTTTTAAAGATTTATTTATAAATAAGTACACTGTAGCTGTCTTCAGACACACCAGAAGAGGGCATCAGATCTCATTATAGATGGTTGTGAGCCACCATATGGTTGCTGGGATTTGAACTCAGGACCTCTGGAAGAGCAGTTAGTATTCTTAACTGCTGAGCCATCTCTCCAGCCCCTGCATCTGCCTCTTAAGTGCTTCATATAAAGGTGTGTGCAAACAGGAATAGGAATGGTCTTACATGCAACATTAACTATCTAATGCTTGACTTCATAGAGAGGATGGAATTGGCCCAATGCTGGATGGAGGCTATGACTTCAGCCTATTCTGTCTGGTACTTGAATGTGCTTGACTTTTGTTTTAGTATGATAGTTTGGTTTAAGAAATGTTGAAGGCTTGGGCAGTGGTGGCACATGCCTTTTATCCCAGCACTCAGGAGGCAAAAGGGGATGGATCTCTCTGAATTCAAAGCCAGCCTGGTCTGCACAGTGAGTTTCATTCAGGACAGCCAGAGCTGTTACTAAGGGCTGTTCCCTGACTAGGGAAACAAAACAAGCAAAATGTTGGATGATGGGTATTGTACTGGCTTGCACCTGTTCTCAGGAGGCCGGAGAAGGAGGAGGAGAATTTCCTTAAGTTCAAAGCCAGCCTGGGCTACATGGAATTCTAGCACGGGCTGGGCAAAAGGGCTGGTGAAGTATTAACAACAGCAAATGAGAGGCACTTGTGTAAGCCTATGAGTTTTATCCCTGGAATCTGTGTAAATGTGGAAGAAAGGAACAAACTATACAAAGTTGTCTTCTGCCTCGGCACACTTGTCATGTCATGGCATGTGTGCCGTATATTATCTCGTACACACTCTAAAGATTAAAACAAAATACCTCATAGAGATGGGCACCAACACTCTCAAGGCAGACGCAAGTGAATCTCTGTGGGGTTAAGGCCAGCGTGGTCAACATAGCAAGTTTCAGGCCATCCAAGGGTTCATAGTAATAAAATAACCTTATTTTAAAAAACAGAAAACACCACAGTTTATTTTGGGGAAAAATAAAAATATAATAAAATATATATAATATATATGTATACATATATATTACATATATTACACGCACATCTGTATTTTTTCCATTCTCATTGCCAGAGTAATTGTGTCTGTATTTCAAGATTTCCAGATATACAAATAGTAGGGTTGGTAAGGTGGCTCAGTAGGTAAAGCCACCTGCTGCCAAGCCTGATGACCTGAATTTGATCCCTGAGACCCACATAGTGGAAAGAGAACTAACTCAAGTGGGTTGTCCTCTGACCTCTACGAATTCCTTGGCATGTGCATGTCTACACCCTGATAATTAATGTAAAAAATATAAAAATCGGTAAGCTAACAGTAGTAGAGTGTTGACTATCCATTTTAATTTTAGGAACCCTAAGGACTCTGCAATATGAATAATTCTCTAGAGAACACCATCTCATTTGAAGAGTACATCCGAGTAAAGGCGAGGTCTGTCCCGCAACACAGGATGAAGGAATTTCTGGACTCGCTGGCTTCTAAGGGACCAGAAGCTCTTCAGGAGTTCCAGCAGTCTGCCACCACCACCATGGTGTACCAGCAGGGTGGGAACTGCATTTATACAGACAGCACTGAAGTGGCTGGGTCTTTGCTTGAACTTGCTTGTCCAGTCACAACCAGTGTTCAACCACAAACTCAGCAAGAGCAGCAGATCCAGGTTCAGCAGCCACAGCAGGTTCAGGTAAGAGGAGATACTTAGTTGGAGCTGTTAGTAAACTTTTATTCTCTCCGTCTAGGCTGGCTACGGCACTCCTACCTGTACAGACGTTAGAAACGCTGGAGGCTGTTTTATTGAAGTGTGGAATCTTTCATTTTTAATGTGGACTGACACTATCTTTAGCCACTCTAAACTATCAAGACCACAGATACTTTTTGCTATTTGCTTTAGAGAGCTTGAATTGTACAGAATAGTAGAGGCCAGCACTGCATTTGAATGTGAGAGCTTCATTTGACCAAGCCTTTCCATCTTTCTGCGACAGTCTTAGCAAAAGGGACAGGAATGCCAACTTTTGACTCATTGTGGAAAGTGTGGAATTCAGAATTTGCTTTAAAATTAAAATCTGATGTATTGGTGATCTTCATTTAGTTTATACATCTTAATTCTCTGATCATATATAGAATTCTAGGTTGGCATTTTACTACCTAGTAGGTCTCAGATAATGCTAACTCTAACATTAAACTCATTCAAAATGGAGGAGTGAGTGTGTTAGCTGATATGGGGAGTTTCTTTTTTAAGGATCTGTACGTCATACAGTAGTTTTCTTGGCACTGTATTATGATTGAGCTTCATTTTGCTTTGGATGCTTTTTAAACTGGGTATTAGGAAGGATGTGAAGCATAGTGGAAGAGCAGGAATGTGTCTGAGCTAGAAGGGGTGACTGTGTAGTCACAAAGAAGATACTGTGGGAAACTGGGTTCTGAAACTAGAAGTTGGCTATAAATTTTACTTGATTTCTTAGTTAAGAACATGATCTTAATTTTTTTAGTCTTAATTTTTTCATCTGTCAGAAATGGTAAAAATACCAATTGAATGAGACCAAATGAGATAATGGACAAGAAAAGTATCTCTAGTTTCTTATAAGTTTCTCATTACTAAGGTTCAAAAGGTTGAGATTTTGGGTGTGACAGACTTCTTAAAAGCTTTGTAGCTGGGGATTTAGCTCAAGGGGCTGGGGATTTAGCTCAGTGGTAGAGCGCTTACCTAGGAAGCACAAGGCCCTGGGTTCGGTCCCCAGCTCCGGAAAAAAAAAAAAAAAAGAACCAAAAAAAAAAAAAAAGCTTTGTAATAGGGGTTGGGGATTTAGCTCAGTGGTAGAGCACTTGCCTAGGAAGCGCAAGGCCCTGGGTTCGGTCCCCAGCTCCGAAAAAAAGAACCAAAAAAAAAAAAAAAAAGCTTTGTAATACTCAAGATAATTCAATACTATCACCTTTAACATAATTTTCCTAAAAACTCAGGTTTATAAAAGAAGTAGAAAATTTTTTTTTCTTTTCTTTTTTTTCAGAGCTGGGGACCGAACCCAGGGCCTTGCGCTTGCTAAATCCCCAACCCCTTTTCCTTTTTTTTTTTTTTTCTTTTTTTTGGAGCTGGGGACCGAACCCAGGGCCTTGCGCTCGCTAGGCAAGCGCTCTGCCACTGAGCTAAATCCCCAACCCCTCTATTTTTTTTATATCTTATTTTTATTTTTTATTTCGAGATAGGATTCCATACGGTATTCCATGTTGTCCTGGCTACCTTCAAACTCAAAACATACACTTGCTTCAACTTCCTTAGTGCCTGGGATTACAGGTGTATTGCCATGCCAACTTCATTTCCCTCGTGAGTGATTGTAGAGGGTAAGAAAATTCCTCACAGTGCCAGGGGAAGAATAAGATTAGAACCCACTAAACCAGGTAAATTGCCTGTGGCATAAGTAGTGACCTGAGTTCCATTGCTAGAATCCATAGATGAAAGAAGATCCAAAACTGTCATCTGCCTTCTCCTCGTTTGCACTTTGGCACGTGTGCATTCATGTATTACACATGCCACAACAGACATGTTTTAAAACCTCTCCAAATTTAACCATGAATTACACTTGAGTTAACTCAAGTGTAATTCATGCTCTCTGAACGCTGAGGAAGACTGACCCTACAAGTAAGATCCTGTCTGAAAGAAAAAAAAAAAGCAAACCACTGAGTCTTCTGACCATGATGACCCATGCCTGTAATTCCAGCTCTTGGAAGGTGGAAGCAGGAGTATTGTGAGTTCTGGGTCCATCTTGGCCAAAACCATGAAATCTGAAAAATTGCTAAAAATAAAGTACAGATACAGAATAAGGTAACAAGAGAATGCTGCTTTAGGAGAATTTTTGGGAAAATGGAACATTTCCTCTGAATTTACCAAGCTGAGATCTAAAGGCTACTCAGAACAATCCCCTACTATAAACAGCCAAAGATTGAGTACTGAACAAGCATTTTAAAGCATACATTCATTCCTCAAGAACGGGGTGGGGGGGGTCATGGGGGTCATTCTAGGATCCCCTGCAAGCTCATATTAAAATGGCATTGTAAACCAACACATATATTCTTGTGTTCTTTCTTTAAGTCTTGTCTAGGTTAAGTATATTATCCAAAACAGTACTTATGTGCATGAGCTGTGTGTGTGTGTACCTGTAGAGGTCAGAGGTTGAGGTTTACTTATCCTTTACTACCCCCACTCCCCCACCCCTCACCCCCGTGACATTCTCTCTCATCTGGAACTCACTGATTGGCTAAACTTGCTGTTCAGTGAGACCTTGGAACCCCCTGTTTGGAATTACCTAGATGTTATACTTTTCATGTAGATGCTAGAATTCTACACTCAGGTCTTCATGCTTGCATAAGAAATATTTTTATTTTTTACCCACTGACTTACTCCACCTGTCCCTCTAATACAGTCTGAATAGCTGTTATATTACATTGAGGTAGTAATAATCAAAAGAAAATTACAAGTTGAATGTAGTTATAGGAAGTTTTTTGAGACATAGACCCCATTTCCAGGGGAACAAAAACTGAACCAAAAAAATTATATATTTATTACATTCTGCTGTGCATTGAAGGTAGAACTCGAGCATGCTAGGACTCTATCCCTAACCTTCCATTTTACCTTTTAATGTGAGAGTAGCTGTCACTAAGTTGCCTGATATGACCTTGAACACCTTATGCAGGATGGATCTGCTTCCTTTAGGTCCCTCGGTAGCTAGGATTATGAACCTCTGCTGAGTACAGCTTTGGGGACTGGTGACTTGAAGAAGTGTGCCTCAGCATTCAGGGCCTCCCTTCCCCACATCATATACTCATGCTAATAATCCTTTAAGTTAAAGTTGTATATATTTAAATACTTAAAAACACTTAGTTTTTATTTCTGGATCACCTCAGACTTTTGCATTGGCTTATAGTTTTAACAGTTATTGTGCACATGCTAGTTTCTACTCTTTGGAGTGAATGATCTTTTTGTTTTGTTTTTTGTTTTTGTTTTTCAAGACAGGGTTTCTCTTTGTAGCTTTGGCTGTCCTGGAACTCATTCTGTAGGCCAGGCCAGCCTGAACCTCAAAGATCCATCTGTCTCAGCCTCCTTAGTTCTGGAACTAAAGGTACCACCCAACCAGTGTCAAAAACAGGACTTGACTTATTTGATTTATTAATTGTGCACATGTGGGCATGCATGTTGTATATGCATGCATGGCTATGTATGGAGCACATGTGGAGGTCAGAGGATAATTTTGTGGAGTCATTCCTGGCCATTTACCTTGTTCCAGGCTTATGCAACAAATGCCTTTTATCTATTGAGCCATCCTACTGGCCACCGCTAGGATTTTAAATGTGCTCAACATAAAGAGTTAATGTGTTTGAGGTGATTAAAATAAGAAATTAGGCCTGTTATGGTGGTGCATGCCTTTGATCTAAGCATTCGGGAGACAGAGTCAGGTAGATCTTTGTGAGTTCAAGGCCAGCCTGGTTTACATTAGTGAGTTACAGAACAGCCAGAGCTATGTAATTATACCCTACCTCAAACAAAAACAAAATGCATGCATGCAGGCTTTTATGTGGAATTTGGTGAGTGTAGCAAATGTTAGAGGTAGAGTCAGTGTTAAGAGGGCTTGTTCTGGATTCCTCCTACCACTGAGTATACATCAGAGGCAAGAAGAGGAAAACATACTATAGAGAAGCAAAAGGGAAACTGTTAAAAGTAATTTCTGAAGCTAAAATAGCAAGTGGTTTATAGTCTGAGAATATTTGCACTTGTGCACCTTCCTTTTTTCTTTTGTGAAGGTGTTATGAACTTGATATATTGCATGTGCTGGGCAAATACTCTTTAGCTAGATTTATGTTTAGAACTCATTGTGTGCTGTGATAAAAGACCTGCTCCACCATGCCTAATACCAACTCTTAGTATATAGCTGAAGCAGTTTTTTTCCAAGTAGTCCTAAAAAAAAATCATGCCTTATTTTCACCATAGAGAATTCTGTTTTTGTTTTGTTTTGGGGTTTTGTTTGTTTGTTTGTTTGTTTGTTTGTTTTTCTAGACAGGGTTTCTCTGTTTAGTCCTGATTGTTGTTGTAAAGTAGGCTGTTCTTAAACTCAGAGATCCTTCTATCTTTGCTTGTGGAGTGCTGGGGCTAAAGGTACATATCACTACCACCCTGCTCAGGATTCTATTTTTTTTTTTTATTACATTTTTTAAATTTACTGTTTCTGTATATATGTCTGTCTGACTGTTCTTCACGTGAGTACCAAGAATCAAAAAATATTCAGGCTTGGCAGAAAACATTTTTCTCAGTGGGCCATCTTGCCTGCCGTTTATTTATTTTTGGAAGCTTTATTCTCACCACTGAACCATCTCTCCAGCCCCATACATAAAAATTTGTATAGTTTGACATTGAACCAACTCTCAAACCCTAAACGTTTCCTAAATACTTTAAGTATACCACTTATGCTTATACCACTTTACTAATGGACAAAGAACCAAGAAAACAAAGTTGCGATGTTTTTACTTGTATCCTGTTAATCGTGTCTTACTTCCTGGGATGGATATATCTGAGTTAATTCAGTGTGATGCTGAGTTTGGTTTGAGGTATTGTGGCTGCAGAAGCATTGACTGATACGGCACCCCTTGCTCACATTACACAGGGTCCTGCCGAAAAGTTTTCTTGGAAACTGGATTTTGATGCTGCCTGCCTTTTCTCACCGATGACTCTTGTTCCTGCAGGTACAGGTGCAGGTACAGCAGTCTCCACAGCAGGTCTCAGCTCAGCAGCTTTCCCCGCAGTTCACCGTTCACCAGCCTGCTGAGCAACCCATCCAGGTCCAGGTGCAGATCCAGGGCCAAGCACCACAGTCCGCAGCCCCCTCCATCCAGACTCCATCACTGCAGAGCCCCAGCCCCTCGCAGCTGCAAGCAGCCCAGATCCAGGTGCAGCACGTGCAGGCAGCGCAGCAGATCCAGGCTGCAGAAATCCCAGAGGAGCATATCCCACATCAACAGATCCAAGCTCAGTTGGTGGCAGGCCAATCTCTTGCTGGGGGCCAGCAGATTCAAATTCAGACCGTGGGCGCTCTTTCCCCACCACCCTCCCAGCAGGGCTCACCCAGGGAAGGGGAGCGGAGGGTTGGCACAGCCAGTGTCCTTCAACCAGTGAAGAAACGCAAAGTGGACATGCCCATCACCGTGTCCTATGCCATCTCAGGGCAGCCAGTGGCCACCGTGCTGGCCATTCCACAAGGCCAGCAACAGAGTTACGTGTCTTTGAGGCCAGACTTACTGACAGTAGACAGTGCCCACCTGTACAGCGCCACTGGGACCATAACTAGCCCTACAGGAGAAACTTGGACCATCCCTGTTTATTCCGCCCAGCCCCGGGGGGACCCTCAGCAGCAGAGCATTACCCACATTGCCATTCCCCAGGAAGCCTACAATGCAGTTCACGTCAGTGGCTCACCCACGGCTCTGGCAGCTGTAAAGCTGGAGGATGACAAGGAGAAGATGGTGGGCACCACATCCGTAGTGAAGAACTCCCATGAAGAGGTAGTGCAGACCCTTGCAAACTCTCTCTTTCCAGCACAGTTCATGAATGGCAACATCCACATTCCAGTGGCTGTGCAGGCTGTAGCAGGCACGTACCAGAATACGGCTCAGACTGTACATATATGGGACCCACAGCAGCAGCCGCAACAGCAAACTGCACAAGAACAGACACCACCACAGCCACAGCAACAGCAGCAGCTGCAGGTCACTTGTTCAGTAAGTAAGACTTAAATCTGTAGAGTGTAACAGAACTCACCTATAGTGTCTGAATTATTTAATTCCATCATGGGGGAGGGAAGAGAGAGAAACAGTAGATGGGGAGGTGGTTATCATTCTTGGAATTCAACAAAATGACCAGTTATTCTTTGTAGTTTTTAGAGCGTGTTTGGGTAAGATGCTATCTTAGTTAGGGTTTACTGCTGTGAGCAGACACCATGACCGAGGCAAATCTTATAAAGGACAACATTTACTTGTGGCTGGCCTACAGGTTCAGAGGCTCAGTCCATTATCATCAAGGCAGGAACATGGCAGCATCCAGGCAGGCATGGTGCAGGAGGAGCTGAGAGTTCTACATCTTCATCCTGAAGGCTGCTAGTGGAAGACTGACTTCCAGGCAGCTAGGATGAGGGTTGAAAGCCCATGCCCACAGTGACACACCTTGCCTCCTAATAGTGCCACTCCCTGGGACAAGCATATACAAACCATCATATTCTACTGAATATGAATCTGGGGGCCATAGCCTAGCCATAGCATAGTAAGAAAATACATTTAGTTCAACTTCCAAAGCTCCCATAGTCTATAGCAGTCTGAACAGTGTTAAAGTCCTAAGTTCAAAGTCTTCTGAGATCCATCCAATCACTTAACTGTAATCTCCAAAGCAAGACAGGAAACCAGCTGGGCAAACCCCAAACTCTGCATCTCCTTGCCTGGTTTCAAGGTGGACTTCAGATCTCCAACTCCTTTTTCATCTTTGTTGACTGCAACACATTTCTTTTCCTGGGCTGGTTCTACTCCTTGCTAGCAACATTCCTTAGCAGATATCCTGTGGCTCTGGTATTTCAAACATGTTTGGGCCTCCAAGGCACCTTCAGTGTTAAAGCTTCTTGATTTGATACCGGGATCCACACATGATCTTCTGGGTTCCTCCAAATGGTTGGCATCACTTCTCCAGTTCTGCCCTCTGTAGTACTCTAAGCTCAGGTTGATCCACTCCCTGCCGCTGCTGTTCTTGGTGATCATCCCATGGTACTGGCATCTCTACTATGCTGGGTTCTTCACTGCAACTAGGCTTCACCAATAGCCTCTTCATGGTGCCAAGCCTCACATCTTTGCATGGCCCCTTCAGTCCTGGGACATCAACTGCAACCGAGGCTGCACCTTTACCAATGGCCTTCCCTGGCCTCTCAACAGTGCCAAGCCTCAGCTGCTCTCCATGACCCTTTCAGGCCTTTAAAACCAGTACCACCTGGGTGACTCTTACACATTACCAAGTACAGCTGCAGCAGGTGGTGCAACCTGGGCTATCTTTGGAGCACAGCTTCTTTGTGTTCTAAGAAAATACTTCCCAGATTTCACCTCAGTTAAATTTCACCTCACCGGGGCTGGGGATTTAGCTCAGTGGTAGAGCGCTTACCTAGGAAGCACAAGGCCCTGGGTTCGGTCCCCAGCTCCGAACCAAAAAAAAAAAAAAAAAAAAAAAAATTCACCTCACCACTAATTTCTTAGCTCCAGCTAACCAGCACCAATTGTCCCAGCAGTCCCTTCTGTTGACTCTAAATCCAGAGAGCCACATGGCCAAAGCTGCCGCGTTCTATTACATTATCACTAGCTTTGTTTTCCAACTCTTTCACTGCCTAAGCATATACAGAAGCATACACAAACCATCACAGGTGTCTATACTATTTCTTTGTAATGTCCTGTGATGGTGAGTAGAGTTATGCTATGAAGAGTGGAAGACCCAAAAGTGTTAGGTACTGTTCATGGGTTACTTATACAGCTGTAGTTGAACCATTAACTTAGCACACACAAGTAGTAAATTCCTGATAGAGACCTTGTAAGATAGCTTTTTTTCTTTAGTTATCTTTGAATATGGTATAAATAAATTATAAGAATACCTCTTAGTAGGTCTGTTGAAAGGAGCTGGATGTGAGGGTGTACACCAGCAAAACCTGCACTTGGGAGGCAGAGGCAGGAAGATCACTGAGTGCGGGGGGCCAACTTGTTCTTAGCAAGTTCCAAGCGGTCCTCGGCTACATAATGATACTTTGTCTAAGAAAACAAAGGTGGGGAAAATGGCAAAAGTAAAATTAGCAACTGGCCCATTGTTGCACATACTTGCATAACACCAATACCTCAGTAAATGAGGCAGCAGGATCTCAGGTTCTTTAGGGTCAGCCCAGGCCACATAGCAAGAATGTCTAAAACAGGGCTGGAGAGATGGCTCAGTGGTTAAGAGCCCCGACTGCTTTTCCAGAGGTCATGAGTTGGATTCCCAGCAACCACATGGTGGCTCACAACCATCTGTAAAGAGATCTGATGCCCTCTTCTGGTGTGTCTGAAGACAGCTACAGTGTACTTATATATAATAAATGAATAAATCTTAAAAAAAAAAAAGAATGTCTAAAACAGAACAAGACAGTTTCTTCCATGTTTATATCACTGAATAACTTGTGGGGAAGACAATTAATTGCGAAATGACCCTCAAGAAGAACAGGTGAGAATGTGTTGAACTCCACAATTACAGTGAGTTGGGGAGAGTGGTCCCTTAAAGCCTTCATTCATATTTCCTGTCTTTTAAAACTATATTCCTAGTGAAGCCTTCCTCTTTTGACCTCACTTTCCCCCATCTGTTTCTGACTCTTTCCAGTCTATTTTATTCTCAGTGCTCTAGGCGTTATCCGTAGAGAACGATCTCTACTTTTATCCATTTTTCTGTGGGGGTTTAACTGGCTCTCTTGCCTCAGCCTCTCAATTACTCGAGGCCACATGTGTGTACACTGCTGCATCTGGCTTCAGTTGTGGGTTTTTGTTGTTAAATCTTGTTTTTTCTTTTTTTGTTTGTCTTTTTGAGATGGCTTGTTTGTTTGTTTGTTTGTTTTAATGGCTTCTTTATGTAGCCCTGGCTATCCTGGAGCTCAATCTTAGACCAGGCTGCCCTTGAATTCAGAGATCCACCTCCCTTTGCTTCTGGGATATTAAAGGCGTGGCCACCACTGCTCGGCTGATTGATTTACTTTTATTTATTTTATGTATGTGGGTGTTTGGTCTGTATGTATTTCTCCGCACCATGTGTGAGTATTGCTTGTGTACCCAGAGGAGGATGTAAAATCCTGTAACTGGAGTTACAGATGGCGTGAGCTGCCATGTGGTACTGCAAACTGAATCTGGGTCTTCTGGAAGAGCAGTCAGTGAGGGTTTGGTTGGTTGGTTGGTTGGTTGGTTTTTCGGGGGGGGGTTTTTGTTTTGTTTTTGTTTTTGTTTTTTCAAATAGGGTTTCTCTGTGTGTAGCCTTTGTTGTCCTAGAACATGATCTGTAGACCAAGTTGTCATTGAGCACAGTATCTGCCTGCCTCTGAGTCTTGAGTGCTGGGATTAAAGGCATTGGCCACCCTCGAAGCTAGTGTTCTCCAGCCCTGTTACCACAGTTCTTAACTGGGGAAAAGAGCGCTTGTGAACTATTCTTGTACAGAAATGTTAGAAACACAAAAAGGATGCTGGTATGGTAGAGCACATCTGAAATCCTAGCACTTAGGAAAAGGGGGGCAGAGGCAAAGTTCAAGGCCAACATTGGCTACATAGAGTTCTAGGCCAGTGTACAGTACATGAGACCCTGTCTTTAAAAAAAAAAAAGATAGGGCTACGGAGATAGCTCAGTAGTTAACAGCACTGGCTGTTCTTCTACAGGGTCCATTTCAATTCTTAGCATCCTCATTGTGTGTCTTACAACTCCAGCCACACAATGAATCTGACCCTCTTTAGCCTCCAGGGGCACCTACTAACATGTACACATATAAAAATACAGATATACACACATAAACAGCTTTTTAAAAATAAGGGGACTGCAGCGATGGCGCAGCACTTAAGAGCGCTGGCTGCTTTCCCAGAGGACCTGGGTTTGCTTCTCAGTGCTCACATGGTGGTTCAGAACTGTCTTTAATTTGGGTTTCATGGCATCCGTTGCCTTCTGGTGTTAGCCACCCCACCTACTCCCTTAGATTTGTTTTGTTTTGATTTGATTTTAGTTTCCTAAAATAGGCTTTTTTGTGTAGCTTTTTTGGCTGTTGTGGAACTTGCTCTGTATACTAGGCTGGACTAGTAAGACAAGTTATGTTATTTTCATCCAAGGAGACTCATGCAAATACACATCAGACACAACCACTAAAACAGAGTAACCTTTGCTATTTCACAGACCCAGGTATAAACGGAGAGAAGTAAAAACAGAACACAAAGGGTTAGGTGTACAAGACAGCGTGGAAATACACTTGTTTTATTTTCAAATTATGGTAGAGCTGAATGTGTGGCTTGATGGTGTGGCACATACATTACACAGACAGAAAAGGTAAAAAGTATATTCAGTAGTGATTACTGACTGACCATGAGCAACTGATAAACTATCATGCTCTATTCTGTTTTTTTCTTTCTGAATATTTTTCCAAAACAAAATTTTGGGAGAGAGGGGGAATCAAGACAGTTTCTTTGTGTTGCACTGGCTGTCCTGGAACTTAAACTGTAGATCAGGCTAGCCTTGAACTCAGAGATCTGCCTGCTTCTGCTTGTGGAAATACCAGGACCAAATCATATGCACATCTTGGAAGGACAAAGAACAGTGGTTCTGCTCGCTTGGTCACTCTTAAAATTTATTCCCCTGAGACAGGTTCTCTTCACTGAACCTAAAGTTCATTATTTTGGGCTAGGATGATCACCAGTGAGTTCCTAGGATTCATCTGTCCCCTGGTCCAGTGTTGAAGTTCCAGACATTCTTGGCCATGCCTGCCATTATTTATGGGTGCTGGGTTATCTCCCCAGCCCCTCTTTTCATTCTTCAATTTTATTTTATGTGTACGGGTGTATTCCCTACATGCATGTCTGTTCACACACTATGTGTCTGCCTGATAGTTTTAAGATTCTTAAAGAAAGGCAGGACATGGTGGTGCACACTTTTAATCCCAGCATTCAGGAGGCAGAGGCAGGAGGAAAACCTCTGTGAGTCAAAGCCCCTCTGGTCTACATACTGAGTTAAGGGAGAGCCAGGACTATAGAGAGACCCAATCTCAGTCAGTGTGTGAGTGTGAGTGTGAGTGTGTGTGTGTGTGTGTCTGTCTGTCTGTCTGTCTGTCTCTCTCTCTCTCTCTCTCTCAGACACACACACACACACAGTTGGGCATGGTGGTGCACACCTTTAATCCCAGCACTTGAGGCAGAATCTGGCGAATCTCTTGAGTTTGAGGCCAGCCTGTGTACTGAGAGAGAGAGAGAGAGAGAGAGAGAGAGAGAGAGAGAGAGAGAGAATATATGAATATGGATGAATATATATTGAATATGAAAGAATGAAAGTGGATTATGTTCTTAGGGGTGAGAATATGGGTTTGAACTTTATGCTAGTATGGTGTCACGTGCATGTAGTTTCAGAACCACTTAGGAGGCTAAAGGGGGGGGGGATCACAAGTTTGTTTGTTTTTTTTTTTTTTTCTTTTCCTCTGGAGCTGAGGACCGAACACAGGGTCTTGCGCTTGCTAGGCAAGCGCTCTACCACTGAACTAAATCCCCAACCCCTGGGATCACAAGTTTAAGGTCAGTCTGAACCTGTTCTGTGTGAAAAAATACAAGGATTTTATAAGCTGGAAAATGACCATGAAGATTCTGAAGTCTTACCTTTGATTGTTTTACAATGGCAACCTTTTGTCTTACTTGTCTTTGTAAATGGTTGTTCTAGACTAAAATAATCTCCGGGAACCCCCCCCCTCCCCGCCCTCCCGCCCAAGCTCCTCCATGCTGGGATTATAGGCATATCATTCCCACCTCAGCAGGAAAACTTCTTTGGGATGGGGGTTTTCCTAAACTTGCTATTAGTTCAGGGTGACCCTTTGCTTCTACTTCTACAGCCTCTGCCTTTGCATTTCTTGGATTGCAGATGGGAGGAGCTACCATATGCAGACTCCCAAGGTGCTGGACACTGCCTCTGGGGTATTGCACTCACCACTGCTCCAGCTTTGCTGGTGTGGATTGCAGTCCCTCCTCATAGAGGGTCACTCAGATCATAGTCTGGGAGTAGAACTTTCTCAGGTTCCAACCCAGATGTGTTCAGTCGCTTTATACACATCTTAATAAAGTGCCTAAGTGTTTTATTTGCATAGTGAAGTTTTGAAGCAGTGTTTGAAAATAAACCTCTATTTACTTAGGAAGTTGTTTGTTTTTCTAGAGTGTTTTACTGTGTATCCTTGGCTGTCTGGAAATCCAACTGTCACTGCCTCCTGAATGCTGGAGTTAAAGGCGTGTGCCACCACTGCCTGGCTTACTTAGGGAGTTTTAAAAAGATTGATACTTGGCCTCTGCCCTTTGAGAGGTTCTAGGGCATTTTGTACTATTGGTGTTGTAGGGTTTTTTTTTTTTTTTTTTTTTCTTTGTGTTTCTTTTTGGCAGGGTGTGGTTCCAGATAGGGTTTCCAGATAGCTCTGGCTGTCCTGGAACTCATTTTGAATTTGAACTTATAAAGATCCCCCTGCTTCTGCCTCCTGAGTGCTGGGAATAAAGATGGGCACCACCACTGCCCAGCTCCTTTTTCTTTTCTTTGTTTTTGAGACCAACTCCTACGTCCTGGCTGGCCTTGGATTTGCCATAAAGCTCGGACTGGTCTCAAACTTGAGGGCGCTCTGTACCCTGCCTGAGCCTCTGAAGTACTGGTAGTGCAGTCATGTTCTGCCATCCTTGGTTTATATTGGTGTTTTGAAACGAGAATCAAGAGCTAGCATGATGGCTTAGTGGGTAGCAGCACTTGTTCCAAGCCTGACATCCTGAATTCAGTCCATTCAGTCACTCAGAACCATCTAGTAGAAAGAGAAGTGGCTTCCACGAGTTTTCTGACCTCCACAGGCCCATCAGTGACATACATGTACCCACACACTTCACATGCACATTCATAACAGTTCTGAATGTCATAAACATGTTCAGTGAGAACTCGGTACAGTCTGAGCGGAGGAGTGCTGCACTGACTTAGTTACATTGCTACCTTTGATGTCCCTGTAACCAGATAAATTCTGCAAAGCATGAAAACAAGACAGCAAGAAGAGTTGGTTTGGGTGGTTGGTATTGTTTTCCCAAGTGAATAAGCAGTTAAGTTTGGTTTTCTGGTATTTTTTTTACTAAAGGTCCTAATGAAAAATATTGACAGTCTGATGGTTTCCCTCTCATAGGCACAAACTGTTCAGGTCGCTGAAGTTGAGCCACAGTCACAACCGCAGCCTTCACCAGAGCTTTTGCTTCCAAATTCACTGAAGCCAGAAGAAGGGCTAGAAGTATGGAAAAACTGGGCTCAGACCAAGAATGCTGAACTAGAAAAGGATGCTCAAAACAGATTGGCCCCCATTGGGAGTGAGTGTTTGGGAGGGAGAGGATGATGGGTGTGTCAAAATGTAAGTACAAGAAAAACAATCCAGGCAGGTAGCACCCCCCTGGCTCTAAGGACTGAAGAATATACTTGGAAGTATACTTTGTGTCAACGATGAACAGGATACAGTCTTCACCTCATGAATGAGCAGGGTTCATAGGATCGCCTGAGACCAGATTTTTAGATCTGTGTGTTTCAGAACGAAAGAAGAATGGCTTCTGGAGGACCTGGGAGCTGCCAGTGGGTTGTATTTAAGCCTGTCTAAGCTTGGACTCATTTACTTGCTCATAGTACAGAGTGTGGTTGCTGGAGTTTTCTACTTACATTTCTTGGCTCTTAGAGTAAAGAATTTATTGGTGAAATAGCATATGTTAGTATATTAATAGGGAAGTTCTGATCACAGATCTAAGTGGACATTTCTAACCTGAACCCTAGTGGGCAATATCCTCTCTGAGCCCTCCTTTCAACAATGTGATTAACCAGTTAGGGCAGCACTGTCGCCATGCCAGGACTCCCATTCACCTTAGGACTTGTATTGTAGGGCGCCAGTTGCTACGATTCCAAGAAGATCTGATCTCATCTGCTGTGGCTGAATTGAATTATGGCCTTTGTTTAATGACACGAGAAGCTCGGAATGGAGAAGGTGAACCCTATGACCCAGATGTACTCTACTACATTTTCTTGTGTATACAGAAGGTAGGAAACAGATCTTCACATAAACATATTTGAACTGGAGTCCCACTGAATGTTTTCACTTTAGCATAGTTTGCTTAAATGACAAGATGTGAAGAAAAACTGGTGGCACAGCTTTAACCCAGCGTGTGGTGGCAGAGACAGGCTGGCCTTTGAGTTCCTGCTGGCCAAGCCCACGTAGATCCTGACATTTGTTTGAGTTTTGTTGAGACAGGAAATCTCTGCATACCCTTGGCTGTCCTGGAACCCAGAGATCAGCTTGGTTCTGCCTCTTAAGTCCTTTGATTAAAGGTATACACCACCATTGCCCGATTTATTTATTTATTTTTTTCCGGAGCTGAGGACCGAACCCAGGGCCTTGAGCTTGCTAGGCAAGCGCTCTACCACTGAGCTAAATCCCCACCCCCACCCCCACCCCCTTTTTGTAAATAAAGGCTTAGATGTTTACTCTAGAAAAGAATATATACAAGGATGCCTAATTCTGAGAGAAGTCAGCCTCCTTTCATCCCTTTTTTCTTCTGATCCTAACCCATAACTACCTGACTTATTTTATGTGATGTCTCTATTCACAGAAGGCTGCTGTAGTATTGTAATCTCCCTTTACAAAAAAGGAAATTAAAAGATTTGCATGTGCTAGGGCTGGAGAGAGATAATTCAGCGGTTAAGAATACTTACTGCTCTTACAGGACCTGTGTTCAGTTTCCAGCATCCACATGGTCGTTCATACCCATCCCTAACTTTTGTTCTAGGAGATCCAGTGCTTTCTTCTAACATCTAAGGGTACCAAACATATATGCAGAGATACTCACCATACATAAATCTAAACAAAATTAAAACTGAACACAGTACCCTGCCTTTAATCCCAGCACAGGGGTAGAGGTGGGTGGGTGGGTGTTGTGCAGAGGCTGATAGATCTCGGTTCAATTCCTGCTCTTTCTACTTTGTGAGTTTTTGAGTCATTTTATTTTTTGTGTGTGTGAGTAGGCATGAACAACTACAGGCAATCGTGGCTACATGGATGTTAGAAACTGAGTCTCGTCTTCTCTAGGAGCTGTTGTGTTCTTAACTGCTGAGCCATATCTCTATTTCCCTCCCCCATGGTTTTGACTACAGGGCCTTGCTTATGTGGGATAGTATTCACGAAAGATCCCTTGTTGGCTCAGCTCTCAGGAACATAAGAATCTGCTCGTGTAATTTAAGGTGTGCTATGGAAATGACACAAGCTGGACAGTTCTGACTTAACTACTTTTTTGTTGTTAGAGAGAATGGGTAGGGTAAGGCGGTGGTGTTGGTGGTGGTAAAAAAATGTTTTGTTTTCCTAAAGGCTTTGCTCAAGAGACTACCTGTAACATTTGTTAATTACTTTTCTTTTAGTATCTTTTTGAAAATGGAAGAGTAGATGACATATTCTCTGATCTTTACTATGTTCGTTTTACCGAATGGCTACATGAAGTTCTGAAGGACGTGCAGCCCCGGGTCACTCCACTTGGTAAGAATGTCCCTGGTCTTTGAATCCTTTTTTAAATGTGAATTGGTGTTTTGCCTGCATGTGTATCTGTCTGTTGGAGGGGGTTGGATCCCCTGAGACTGGAGTTAAGAGTTGTGAGCTGCCATGTCATTTCTGGGAATTGAACTTAGTCCTCTGGAAAGAAGCCAGTGCCTTTAACCATTGAGCCATCTCTCCAGCCCTCCACTTGGGCTTTAAGAGGATTGGTAGCTATGGATATGGTGGCACACATCAGCGAGGCAGCAGAGTCAGGTGGGTCTCTAGGAGTTCTAGGCCTGCCAAGGTTTCAAAGAAAGATCTTGCCTCAAAAATAAAAACAAATAAAATAAAATAAATAAAAAAAAATAAAAATAAAAATTGCTCCCCCCCCCAAAAAAAAAACAAACCCCCAAAAAACAAAAAAGAAACTCAATAAGAACAAAAATATGGATAGCATTTGGCTGGCTGCAATTACAATTGGAGGAAAGGGTCTGTGATTCACAGGTATGAGTCTTTGGTACTTTCTCTGTTAGGAAGGGAACATTTCACCAGAGGCTGTGGCTCTTGGGGCTTGCAGAACTGGTTGTCATGTAATTACTACCAACTTTTCTACTTGTCCAAATTTATTAAGAGTCATTGCCAAGAATGATATCTATCTTCTACACCTATCTACACCTATCTTTGGGAGCCTAAAACAGGAAGATTGCTTGAATCAAAAGATTTAAGATTGGAGTGGGCAAAATTGTGGCACCATTATCTGAGTATAAGCAAGTGAAGGAAGCGGTGAAACTCAGACCATCATTGCCTGCTATCAGAACATGTTGCTCAGTGGTTAGAGTACTTGTTACAGAGTGTCAAGCCTCTGTTCCTGGCACCCACATAGTAACTCAGAACCATCTGTGACTCAGGTTCCACTAGATCCTATACCTTCTGTCCTTGGAACTGAAATTACACAGCTGTCAACCATGTAGGTGCTGGAGATTGAGTCTAGGTTTAGTGCTTTAAACTACCCATACGGCCTCGATTGCTGTGAACCAAACTTGAGTGTTCTGAAAGTGCAGAGTGTATTCTAACCACTGAGCTGTCTCTCCAACCCTCAAAATGCTTGTTCTAAGAATGCGTTTCTCATTTACTCATCCCTCTTTTTCCCAAAGTCTTTGGCAACCGTTGATTTTTTTTTTCTTTTCTTTTTTTCGGAGCTGGGGACCGAACCCAGGACCTTGTGCTTGCAAACGCTCTACCACTGAGCTAAATCCCCAACCCCGATTATTTTCTTATCTCCAGAGTTTTGCCTTTTCTAGAATGTCAGAGATTTGGAATTGCTGCTGCTGTTGCTTTGATTGGTTGGTTGGTCTTACTGCTTTTCAGTGTATCACTGTGTCGTGAGTCCTGGCTAGCTTGGAGCTTAGAGATCTGTCCACCTTTGCCTCCAGAGTGATAGGATTAAGGGCATGTGTCCCCTTGGAACATAGAGTCACCTGGTTTTGCCTCCAAAGTGTGTCATCATGCCCCACTTGGAATGACCTCATTATTCTCTTGTGATTGATTTTTCAATTAGCAATGCACAGTCAAAGCTCCCGTGTGTCTTTCTAACTTTCTTTCTTTCTTTGAGGCAGAATCTTACACACCTCAAACTATGTATGTAGCTCAGGGTGACTGAGTTTCTGATCCTTCTGTCTTTATCTTGTACATTCTGGGGATACAGGGGTGTGCTACCATCTCTAGTGTAGTACTAAGAATTGAACCCTTTGTGCATGTCAGACAGCTACCAACCATAGCCACCTTCCTATTCCAGGGTTTGTTTTGTTGTTGCTACCCTTTTTTTTTTTTTTTTTTTTTGAATGGCATGTCTTTTAATTCGTATAGGTGTTTGGTCTGCATGTCTTCTGTACCATGTATGTATGTATGTATGGATGGATGGATGGATGGATGGATGGATGGATGGTAACCACTGAGTCCAGAAGAACACATCATCCCCTGGAACTGGAGTTACAGCCAGTTCTGAGCCTCCATGTTGTTTCTGGAAATGGAACCTGGGCCCTCTAGAAAAACAGCCAGTTCTCTTAACTGCTGAGTCATCTTTCTAGCCTCTAAGATAGGGCCTGTGCTGGTCTCAAATTTATTACGTAACTCTTAACTTGTTTGTTTTGTGGTTTTGTTTTTAGACATGGTCTCAATATGTAGCTTTGACTGTTCTGGAGCTCACTGTATAGACCAGGCTACTCAGCACCTCACAGAAAATACCTGCCTCCGCCTCCTGAGTCCTGGAATTAGAGACCTGCAGCACCCCTGGCTGTGATCTCTTAAGTACTCAGCTCCATACCAGGCTCCGCAGTTTTGTTCTTCATGGTTTATGTTTGTGTCAGTTACGTGGTGGGTGTCGTCTGGGTGCCGGGGACCACCAGTGCCATATCAGGAGCTGAGCCTTACTTACGTGTGAACCGTCCAGTTGAGTACTTGAAATTGAACTCACGTCCTCTGGAAGAACAGCATGTGCTTTTTAACTATTGCACCATCTCTCCAGCCCCTTCTCAGTTCATTCTAGTACTGAATACATTCCCATTTGTGGATATATCACATTTTACCCATTCAGGTTTTGAAAGACAGCAAGTACTAAGTGCTCTTAATCCCTGAAGACAACGTTCCAGCCTGTTGGGGCTTTTTTTGGTTGGGTTTTTTTTTTTTTTTTTGTTTTGTTTTGCTTTGTTTTGTTGTTCCTGATTTGTTTTTTTTTTTTTGAGACAGGTTACTTTGTGTAACCCTGGCTGTCCTGAAACTCCTTCTGTAGACCAGGCTGGCCTGAACTCACCTTTGTCTTCCTCTGGAGTGCTGGGATTAAAGACGTGCACCAGCACTGCCTGATCACATCAGAGCTTTCTGTGAGCAAATAACTTGAGGGGAACAGACAGACGGTGCTGGACATAGAGCTACCCAGATAGGAGAAAGTTAACTCACACAGAAGTCATTTCAATAAATGAGCCTAGAACTAGACATTTGTGTTCAGAAAAGTTCATTTAAACTCAAGCCTAAAACTTTACAAAATTAACTGAAGATTAATCACAGACCTAAATATAACATGGATTTATATTTTATGATCTGACACCCTCTACTGGACTTCTTAATCACAAGCAACTTAGGTAGCACACAGACACAGATGCAGGCAGAGCACCCGTTCATGTTAAATAATAAAATAAGCTGGGATGATGGCTCTCTGAGCAAATTGTTTGGTGCACAAGCAAGAAGACGTGAGTTCATATTTCTAGCACCTCTGTGAAAGGCTGGGTGGGACCTGTAATCCCTCCACTGGAAAACATGCAGGCTTACTTATAAAGTGTAGCCGCTTTGGTGGATTCCAGGTTTAGAGGGAGACACTGTTTCAAAACATAGTGTAGAGCGCAATTAAGACACTTGATTTCAACTTGCGTCCTCGGTACATGCCATCCTGCATGTGTGCACATTAACTAGGGAAAAGTCATGTTCACCTCTGATTTGGTGGTGACTTTTTAGGATATAATAGTAGAAGCACAATCTGGGAGAAAAGTTAGCAACTTGAACTTAATATTTACAAATTGGGGCTTGAGAGGTATCTCTGTTTTTGAAGGTACTTGCTGTTTTTACAGTGGACCTGGGTTCAGTTTCCACCACCCATATGGTGACTCATAACTGTCTGCAACTTTAGTTCTAGGAGATTCAATGCCTTCTTCTGGGGTCTGTAGGTATCAAGCATGCATGTGATATACAGACGTGCATGCAGGCAAAATACCCACATAAAATAAAGAAAAGTTTAAGGGAAAAAAGGTTATAATCAGTGTACATCTGTCTGTAGATTGTACTGCTTTGGAGTCTTAAGACAGGAGGATCACTTGAACCCATGAGTTTGCAACCACCATGGTGATGTACAATACTAGTAACTCAAAAAGAATTTAACTTAATTTTTGCAGGATACTCTTAACAGAATTAAACTAGACGTGATTCATGCCCATAATCCTGAGTACTTTGCAAGTAGAGATGGGATCAGAGCTTCAAGGCCAGCCTGAACAGTGTAAATAGGGTTACTTGCATTTGACCTTACGTTCAAAATTACCCCTTTAACCCCAAAACAAAACCAGACACTGGAAAGGATTGGAGAGATGGTTGAATGGTTGAAAAGAGTGCTTACTGCTCTTGCAGGATCATGCAAACACCAATACACATAAAAGTAGGGTGTGTGTGAGTGAGCGAGCGTGCTTGTGAGAGAGAAGAGAGAGTGAGCTATGTTTATGTATCAAAGAGTAGGTGTTGGAATCTTTCTAAGGCTGTGGAGATGACACAGTTGATAAATCTTGCAAATATAGGGACATGACTTTAATATTCCAGAACCCACTTAAAAGCACCAGGGCATGGTAGTGTGTGCTAGTAACCCTTTGCTAGGAATACAAAGAGGATTCCTGGTACTTGCAGCTCAATTGGTTGTTTCTAGACCAATTAGAGATCCTGTCACAAAGGAGATAACGTGCATTCCCAGTACTTGTTCAAACACATGGATTTATGGAGACCATACTTAGCCATATCATAATAAGAAAATACACTTAGGGGTTGGGGATTTAGCTCAGTGGTAGAGCTCAAGACCCTGGGTTCCGTCCTCAGTTCCGAGAAAGAAAAAAGACAAAATAATAAGAAAGTACATTTAGTTCAACTTTCAAAGCCCCCATAGTCTATAGCAGTCTCAACAAGTTAAAGTCCAAAGTCACTTCTAAGATTCATCCAAACACTTAACTGTAATCCCCAAGGCAGGTCAGGAAACCAGCTGGGCAAACTCCACACATGTCCATGTCTGATGTCAAAGCCATCTTCAGATCTCCACCCCATTCCATCTTTCTTGATTGTAACAAACTTTTCTCCTAGACTGGTTCTACTCTCTGCAGCTTTCCTCAACATATATCCTTTGGCTCTGGTATGTCAAGCACATTGGGGTCTCCAGGGCAACTTCAGTGTTCTGAGCTTCTTGTTTCAATGTCTGGGATCCACACATGACCTTCTGGCTATTCCAGAGGGCTTGTGTCATTTCTTCAGCTCTGCCCTCTGTAGCACTCTAAGCGCAGATTGATCCACTTCACTGCTGTTTTTGGTGATCATCCCATGGTGCTGGCATCTCCAATACCCTGGGGTCTTCTGCTGCAATGAGGCTTCACTAATAGCCTCTCATGGGCCCTCTTCATGGCGCCAAGCCTCACCTCCTTTGCATGACCACTTCAGTCTTGGGCCATCAACTGCAACTAAGGCTGCACCTTCTCCAATGTCCTTCTCTGGCCTCTCTCACAATGCCAAGCCTCAGCTTCTCTCTATGACCCCTTCACGCCTTCAAAACCAGTACCACCTGGGTGACTCTTACACATTGCCAAGTACAGCTGCAACACAAGATACCTTGCTATCTCTGGAACACAGCCTCTTTGTGCTCTCAGAAAATACTGCCCAGAAGACTTCACGTCAATGAAGCTGGTCTCGATCACCACTAATTTTTTACCTCCAGTTAACCAGCATCTGTTGTACCAGTAGTTCCTTCTGTTCTTGAGTCTAAAACCATAGCCACATGGCCAAAGCTGTCGATTTCTTCTGCTTCCTGTGGCTGGAACATGTCCCCCTTATTACACCTTTCTGTTTTCCAAGACCCTCACTGCCTAAGCTTTGACAATCCTGGATCTTACTCTATTGATTGATCTTGAACTCAGAAATCTGCATGGCTCTGTCTCCTGGTATTAAAAGCGTGTACCACCATTTGTGGACTTCAGCTTTTTTTCATCTAGAATTTGTTCTGTCCCAGACTGGTCTGCCTGTTTCCTAGAATTAAAAGTGTGTCTCACCATGCCTGGACCTAAGGTTACCTGGGTTGGTATCTTGCCCCAAGGTCCCATTTTCTTAATCCTAGAACATACAATTCAGCTTCATCCTACTTTCTGGTATCCTTTTAATACTTTGAGCCATATATTTTATATTTTTCCTTTCTTTATAAAAGTGAACTTTAGTAACCACACAAAAAAATTTATAGCAGACTGTTTTGAGTCTTCATTTTCAAAGCAATTTATCTAAATCTTTTCACCTTAACCTCAGGTAGACTCCTCAGACAATGGCAAAAGTCAGCCACATTCTTCATCAAAATACCACTAAAACAGTCTGTAGGCCACATACTAAAATTCTTCTGCACCGAAACCTCTTGGGCCAGGTCTGCACAGTGCAAGTCACTCACAGCAACAAAGTCTTCCATTTTCCTACTACGATAGCTCATTAAGCTCCACGTAAAGGATTCCACTAATTTCCAAATCCAAAGTCCCTAATCCACATTCTTCCAAACAAAAGCATGGTCAAGGCCTATAACAGCAATACCCCAGTCCCTGGAACTAATTTCTGTCTTATTTTGGCCTTTACTGCTATGAAGAGACACCATGACCAAAGCAATTCTTTTTTTTTTTTTAAAGGAGTATACATTTTTTTAAAGATTTATTTATTTATTATATATAAGTTCACTGTAGCTGTCTTCAGACACACTAGAAGAGGGCATCGGATCTCTTTACAGATGGTTGTGAGCCACCATGTGGTTGCTGGGAATTGAACTCATGACCTCTGGAAGAGCACTCGGGTGCTCTTAACCACTGTGCCATCTCTCCAGCCCCGACCAAAGCAATTCTTAGAAGGACATTTAATTGGGTTGGCTTACAGGTTCAGAGGTTCAGTCCATTATTAAGGCAGGAGCATGGCGATGTCCAGGCATGCTTGGTGCAGGAGGAGCTGAAAGTTGGTGGCAGAGTTATTCAGGAAGAGTAAATATGCAATCATTTCCCTGAAATTGCTCTCATGAGATGGCTTTTCCTGAGGAGAAAGCTGTGTTGGGCTGTTGATATTATGTTGAAAGGCCTTCCAGTGTGATAGGAGAGGGAAAGCCACCCCCATTTTTACTGGGCTGTGATCTGTAAATGGCACAACAGACTGGCATGTGATCAGACACAGGCATCATTGGACAGTATAATTTCAACACTCAGAATTAGAGGTTAGATAAGATTGTAAGTTCCGGGCCAGCCTGGGCCACATAGCAGCCTAAGCATCAGGGAGAGACTCTGACCTAATCAATCAATCAATCAAAAGAAAAATGAAACGATCTAGAAATGTCTTTAAGAAATAAAGTGCTTTAAAGTAATAATAGGATGGTTTTATTTTTGTTTTGTTTGTGTTATTCTAGAAGTGTTACCTTCACTTCCTGACATTATTATATCATTTTAAGTCTTTAGACATAGCCTGTGTCCGCTCATCTGCTAGCCTGTCCCTAGTATACAAGCACTCGCACATCTTTAAAGGACTTCAGCACATGAAGGTTCCATGGTGGTCAAATCAAAGGGTGTGTTTCTAGTTTTCAGGCTCAGACTGTTGCCCTTTTGAACCCTGTGGCTGTAGGTTCGCTTGGCTATCAGAGTAGTAAGTGCCTTTTGGAGGAAACTTGTAGTTTAAGTATCAGCCTTCCCTTTTGTTCATAAAATCGCTTTGCTAACCAGAGGTAGTAGATGTATATGGTCTTTATATTCCAAATTTCTGTGCCATAGACAGCCTGAAAATATGATCTAAGTGCTAGAGAGATAATTCAAGTGTTATTATAAGCACATGTTGCTCTTGCAGAGAACCTAGATCAACTCCCAGCCACCACCACGTGGTGATTCACAGCCATCTGTAACTCCACTTCCAGGGGATCAGATAGCATCTCCTGACCTTCACAGGCATCAGGCATTCACACAGTGCACACACATCCACAGGGGTGGAGCTCTCAGCATAGAAGAAGCAGAGCTTGGGTTGTAGCTTTAAGTAATTTACTTTCCTTAACCACAGTCCTTTTGTGCTAATCATCTTTGATTGGGCCAATTAGGAAGAAATGATTTAAGTACAACAGTTTTCTATCACCTTGAAACTTAATTAGAAACAAGTAGTCATTATTAGGGCCTACCACAGAAATTTGATTGCCACCCAGGGATCTGTGTTTTTGTTGTTTCTTTTATTTATTTTATGTATATAAGTGCTCCATCTGCTTATATACTTCTTGTCAGAAGAGAGCATTGGATCCCAGTATAGATAGTTGTGAGCCACCATGTGGTTGCTGCGAATCGAACTTAGGACTCTGGAAAGTAGACGGTGCTCTTCCAGTCTCCATTTCCTGGTGGCTCTAACCACTGAGACATCTCTTTAACCATTTTTTTTTTAAATAATTCCTTTTTATTTTTTATGGGCATCAATGTTTTGTTTGCAGGTATGTTTTTATTGAGGGTGTCTGAGCCCCTGGAACTGGAGGTACGGACAGGTGTGAGCTGCCCTGTGGGTGCTGGGAATTGAACCAGGGAACTCTGAAAGAGGAGCCAGTGTTCTTATGAGCCATCTCTCTAGCCCTGCATCTGTGTTTTAGCTAGCTTTAGATTATACAGTCTAGTGATATTTGCCCTGATTTAAGACTGTCCCTGTGTAGTCCTCATCCCATCTGGTCCTGGTGTTGGTGGACCTGTCATCAAGTTGTTGCAGTGGTGCTCTGTTCCTCCTAGGCTATGTTCTGCCCAGCCACGTGACTGAAGAGATGCTGTGGGAATGCAAGCAGCTTGGGGCACATTCCCCTTCGACACTGCTGACCACCCTCATGTTCTTCAACACCAAGTAAGTACTCTAGGAGCTACTACAGTAAAGACGGGCAAACCCAGGAGGACTTCTGCACTCCTCTCATACATTTGAGAAATGTTGAGCTAGTTTGAGTTCCAGTTGGCCACATTTGTGTGTGGTGAATGGTAAAGTGCAAACAGCCTTGCCAGACCCCCTTCAATCTATATTGATATGGTTCTTTCTCTGGACAATGTGCTTGAGCATGGCCCTACCTAGATCCCGGGAATGAGGAGTGGTTCATTCTGAGTCACTGATGGGCAGACGGTGAGTTATCGTCTCCTCCTGGCCTCCCTCTCTTTTCCTTGCCTTGTACTTGTGGTCCAGGTACTTTCTGTTGAAGACAGTAGATCAGCACATGAAGCTGGCGTTCTCCAAGGTCCTCCGGCAGACAAAGAAGAGCCCCTCGAATCCTAAGGATAAAAGCACTAGTATCCGCTACCTGAAGGCCCTCGGAATACATCAGACTGGCCAGAAAGGTAGGGATACCAGGCAAAAGTGCATATTGTGTTCTGACTTTGTCCTATGGGAATGTGTGTGCAAGTTGAGGTTCTCTGGGCAGCACAGCTGTTTCCCTCTCAGCACTTTCCACTCCTCATCCCTTTCCTCTCTAACCCAGCCTCTCTCTCCTGGGGTGGCTGAATGCCTAAAGTTAGTATGTAGGTTTGCACCACCATGCCAGGTCTGTCCTGTGTGTGTGTTGGTGTTTGTTTACCCCACACGCATGCTTGTCCTTGGCACAGGTGCCACCATACACATGGTTGGAGGATAACTCAGTTTTCTCTTTCTTTGTGTTGAATACTGGGTATTGAACTTGTTCTTTTGTTTTTTTTTTTTAAATAGTTACAGATGACATGTATGCAGAACAGACAGAAAATCCAGAGAACCCATTAAGGTGTCCCATCAAGCTCTACGATTTCTACCTCTTCAAATGGTGAGGAGGCTTTGTACACTAACTATACCTGTGTGTGTGTGTGTGTGTGTGTTTGGGAGTATGACCTTGAACTCCTGATTCCAGACTAGAATGACAGACTGCCTCCCCATGACAGACACAATAGAAATACCTCTGGGCCACCTCTTCAATCTCAGTACTGCAGAGGCAGAGGCCAGGCCCTCACAGAGAAACCCTGTCTTAAAAACAACAAAAATAATAAAGATGAACACAGATAGTAAAAGAGAAGTGAGGGGTGTTGCTTAGGATTAGATTGATTATCTGGTGTGCCCTGAATTGAGTCCCCAGGACTGCCAAAGAAGTAACTTTTGAGTTCCAAAACAAACTCTTCTTTAAAACCCAGGTTATCCTGAGGCTCACTTCACTTAGATCAGGTTGGCCTGAGACTTGAATTCACACAATCTACCTTCCTCTGCCTCTTGAGTGCTGGGAGTAATGGTCTGTTCTACCACACCTAGCCAAAGAAATAAGGTTTGTTTGATTTGCCAAAATGTGTAATTTATACACTACCATATATAGAAGGGATCTTGAACTTTGATAGCCACTTCCTTTGAGACATTGTCTTTTCTACATAGCTTTGGGTTGCCTGGAATTTAATCTGTAAACCAGGCTGGCCTCAAACTCACTGCCTTTGACAGTGCTGGGATTAAAAGTCTGCATCACCATGACAGGCTCTTGACAGGATTTTTCATAGAGGAGCTATACAGGTACAGAGGCTTTTTTCTTTTAAAATTATATAGTGAACATGGTCCACTACTCTGGCTCAATTTGTTACTGGTACCATCAGCATAAGGGTGTGGGGGTGTTCCTTTAAGTTTCTGATTGTTTTCTTGTCACAGCAGGTTGGCACATTCTTTTCATATCAATGTCAGAAGAACTGTTGTGGTTATGGGTCTTTGTACTTTCATTAGAATAAAACCTTTGGTCATTCCTCACTATTCTATAAAAAAAACACACAATGATCCTCTCGTGTACTTGCATTGCTAGTTCATGTCTGCTGCTTTAAAAGCCGGTACCCATACTTTACGTCCAAGGGCGTAAAGTTTTCTCTTTCCTTGACATTAGTAGCTCAAATAGAAATATTCAGATTGCCTGCCTTTGTTCTCTGTCAGGAACCCACCCACTTACTTAACATCTGTACCTAAGATAGAGCTGCCACATACTCATTAAATCTTTGAAGGGATGGGTGAGTGGGGTGTTAGATGGGCTGAGTGTGCTGAGGACTGCAGAGGGGCAGCACTGTAGGCAAAATGAGCCCAGAGAAGATGGTTGTTGGTGTTTGCTGCTGAGTTGTAAACAAAGTGATTAAACAGCTGGAGCTCGGTCTTCTAGATGGTGAGATCTGCTGCAAATGGGGTAGATAGACTCAGAGGAGTTCAACCTGAGATTGTGTTTTGGAGGCAAACTGGAAGGGTTAAAATGTTGCTGTTACTTACTGAGCTCATTCTTCAGCCCCCAGAGTGTGAAAGGCCGAAATGACACCTTTTACCTGACTCCTGAGCCTGTTGTGGCTCCCAACAGCCCGATCTGGTACTCAGTCCAGCCTATCAGCCGAGAGCAGATGGGACAGATGCTGACCCGGATCCTGGTTATACGAGAGATTCAAGAAGCCATTGCCGTGGCCAACGCAACCACCATGCACTGAGGTGCCTCAGCCACAGGAAAAAAAAAATCCAGGAAAAACCAGACAGACTTTTACACTAAAGGAGAGGCCTCCATTTTTTTCTTTTTCTTTTTCCTTCAATTCGTAGTTCTAATGCTTTTCAGGCGACTTCTGTTAAAAATGTAAAAGACAATGTTGCCCTCTTTGCATCTTCATAAAATGGGCAGACCCCCTGGTTCATGGGTATATGGTTTTCCTAGAACTTGATGTCCTAGGAAGTGGTTGGCTTTTACCTTTCTTTTCCTTTTTTTTCTTTTGTCTGGGCTGGAGTGTGGGGGAAGGGACTTGGACTGTATGGAGAAATATAGGCCCTTCCCTTCCTCAAGGCAGATGGAGCAGCCGATGAATCAACCCTCCTGCAAACCCCCACCTTTCACTCTGGACCGGCAGGCTTAACCACTCGGAGCCACGATTTTTCTTTTTTTTCTTTTTTTTTTTTTTTAAATGCTCAGACATAAACTTAGCATCTTGATGGAATAAAAATGAGGGGAACTTCAATTATGATTTTTATTAAAGACAATTTCTATTACACCCTTCTTTATGACAAGTGACATAGATGTTAAAGTAAAAACTTTACCATGCTTTTTTTTTTTTTTTTTTTTTTTTTTTTTTTTTTGGCCTAACATTGAGGCCTTAAACCTGAGGCTCCTGTGCCTGATGGAATTCTTGTAACATACACTTGTGTATCATATAAAGATACCACTCTTTCTCTTATGTATTCTTATTCTAGTTGTTTATTAAGAATGACAAGCACGTCTTTTCAACAAGCTACTGGAGAATGTGTCTTTATTTGGGGGAGGAGCTTTGCGGGGGTGGGGGGAAGTGGAGACAAAATTGAATGGGCCTGGATCTCCGAGGGAGGGGCGCAGGCCGGGCTGGGACGGGATCAGCCCTCTGGCCTTAGTCCCTGTAAACGGGATAAGCACGCGTTTATCCTCCGCTAGCTCCGCCTCTACAGGGCGTGGCACCATACGCACGCCCTACGCCCCGGCGTCAGTGACGCACGCGACGTGTGACGGAGTAGTCTAGTTTATATTGGCGCGGTCCAGAAGGCAGAGGCCTCTGCGGCGCGGTCCTCTGAGGCACGCGTCCGTGTTCCTCGTTGGTCATGGCGGACTACCTGATTAGCGGAGGCACTTCTTACGTGCCAGACGACGGGCTCACCGCACAGCAGCTCTTCAACTGCGGGGACGGCCTGACCTACAAGTGCGGGTCTAGGGCACTATTGTGGGCGAGGAGAGGGGGGCCGCATGCCGGCGAGAAGGCCGGATGAGGGAGGGCTTCGCTGAAGCTCTACGGATGGGGAACAGGTCCCGGCAGTTACCTATCACCGGAGAATAACTTTGACATTGGTGGAGCAGGGGCTGGGGTGGAGCGAGTGCTCTCAATAGTCCTTAAGACTTGAGTCTTGAGACTCGGTTCTCTGGATATATAGAATTGTTACGTGTGCAGTAGCACTAATGACACCTCGGTGGCATCCAACCAGTGACGTCTTGCTTGTGCCACACGTGCTCAGCAGCTCCCTCCTCAAGAGTTTTAGGGGATGATGGGTGGAGTTGAAGTTTCTTGCTGTCACAAGATTGAGAGTCCTGCCCATTTCCCTCTTCCAGTGACTTTCTCATTCTTCCTGGATATATCGACTTCACTGCGGACCAGGTGGTGAGTATAATAAGGTATTGGGTTTTCTGTTGTGTTTTCGAGACAGCCTACCAATGTAACTGTGGCTGCTCCGGAACTGGTTAGGTTGACCAGGCTAACCCCTAATTATTAGTGTCAGACTCAGACCTCTGTGGTTTCTGAGTGAGTACTGGTATTAGAGTAGGCAGGTCCCACTATGCTCACGCTAGGAACTGAGTTGGTAAACATCAAGGGGAGGGGTAAGATGCTGTCTGTTAACGTGAACTCCTGCACCAGAGGGGCTTGGGTGCATGGGGTAGTCTTAGTGGGATGGTCTTCCCGGAGATCATGCGGATCACCCAGGGCTCCTGTTATGGACGCTGTATTTTCTTTTGCTGTTCCTTTATCTCCTCAGGACTTGACCTCTGCTCTAACCAAGAAGATTACTCTGAAGACCCCCTTGGTTTCCTCACCTATGGACACTGTCACGGAGGCTGGAATGGCCATCGCAATGGCGGTGAGGCTTGTGGGCCATGGGTGCCGTCTTATAGCCAAAGATTACACCTCTTAGTTTATCACTTGTGTCTCTTGTAGCTTACAGGAGGCATTGGCTTCATCCACCACAACTGCACACCTGAATTCCAGGCCAATGAAGTTCGGAAAGTGAAGGTTAGAAGGGCAAAAATCATGGCCAAGAGTTCCTGGGAATTACAGGCGTGGGGTGGGAGTGGAGGGTTTGTTTTGCTAAGCGTCCTCTCCTCGTGCTGTGAGGTTCAGTAAGGAAGACCTAGACCCCATGTCGTAAGCTGGTGCACAGTGCTTCCAGAGACCTCTGTCCTTGTTTGAGGGTTTGATTTGGTTCTGTGGCTCTGCTGTACAGGACAGTTGGGCATGGGCCTGATGACAGTGATTTCAAAGATGCAGTGACCTTCTCACCATACCTTCCAGAAATATGAACAGGGATTCATCACTGACCCTGTGGTCCTTAGCCCCAAGGATCGTGTGCGCGATGTTTTTGAGGCCAAAGCCAGGCATGGCTTCTGTGGTATCCCCATCACAGATACCGGCCGGATGGGGAGTCGATTGGTGGGCATCATCTCCTCGAGGGACATTGACTTCCTCAAGGAGGAAGAGCATGATCGCTTCTTGGAAGAGGTAGGTGCTGCTGCCTGAGGAGAAACCAAGGTCTAAACTACTTCATTGCAGTTTCTGCATCCCTTTCCCTGCAGGGACTCTGGTGACTAAATGTCGGCTAACATTTGTGCTTCCTTTTCTTCCCCGTGCTCTTCTGTGGTCCTTCTCTAGATAGGTCGTTCCCTATCCTGTGATCTTCAGAACAACTACTGAGTGCCTGTCAGGAGGGGTGGTTTGGGTCTATGTATGTGATCATGGTGGCCTTTGATAGTTTAGTATGGCTGTGGGCAGGGGGGATCCTGGTCTTAACTGGTCTTTGCCTCATGACTAACCCTAGATCATGACTAAGAGAGAAGATTTAGTGGTAGCCCCTGCCGGCGTCACTCTAAAAGAAGCAAATGAAATTCTGCAGCGCAGTAAAAAGGGTGAGTCCTAACCTAAGGGTGGGAAGGGGCTCGGAACGTATATTCAGGACCCTGACTCATGTCCTGCTGTCTTCAGGAAAGTTGCCCATTGTGAATGAGAGTGATGAGCTGGTAGCCATCATCGCCCGGACAGACCTCAAGAAGAATCGTGACTACCCACTGGCTTCCAAAGATACCAAAAAGCAACTACTGTGTGGGGCAGCCATTGGCACCCATGAGGATGACAAGTATCGGCTGGACTTACTGGCCCTTGCTGGTGTGGATGTGGTAGTTTTGGTAAGCTCCAGTAGAGGTGGGGTGGCTCTCTACAGGTGGTTTGCGGTATCATGGTGTATCTAGAACTTCCTTTCTGTTCTAGGACTCTTCCCAGGGAAACTCCATTTTCCAAATCAATATGATCAAGTACATCAAGGAAAAATACCCCAATCTCCAGGTCATCGGAGGCAATGGTAAGAGAGGACAGGACTAAGTGGGCGATGAGACGCACGCTTTCCTCCCACCTGGACCCTCATTTCGCCCTTCTGTTTCACTGTAGTAGTCACTGCTGCTCAAGCCAAGAACCTCATCGACGCAGGTGTGGACGCTCTGCGAGTCGGCATGGGAAGTGGTTCCATCTGCATCACCCAGGAAGGTAAAATGATGCTCTGACTGGGGCCGGCGGCTCTTAGGGGAACTACACTTGAGTCCTCCAACATGGGCAACTCTAGGGCCAAACCGGCCTCTTGGATGGGTGACACGGCTGGAAGCAAGACAAGTTCTTGTCATCACCTGCCACTCCCTGCCTAGCCTGGCCTCCTTGCTCCTGCTCTGTGCCCTCTCTAAACTCTGGTCTGTTTGTTTTATTTAGCGGCTCCCAAGATCCCACCAGACATAAAGTCCCACAGCCCCAAATGCCCTTCTACTGTCTCGGGCTGCTATAGTAAGTCCGGCCCGGCCCACTGGCCCGGCCCAGCTGCCCACTGCCCGGCTGCTTGGTTGACTGTAGCTGTAGCTCCCAGGGTTTGTGGTGCTGTTGGGTGGGCAGGGCAAACAGATGTACAGACCATGGTTTGGGGGCTGCTTGAGATCACAGCTCCTTCCTAGGGTGCTCTTAGAGCAGGACCTCCTTCCTGAGGCAGGCCCTGCTCTGTCCCATACTCTCCAGTAGGCATGGCTCAACCACCACTATTTGAACTTGTTCTCTTCTGTTACTCCTGCCCTGATCTTGCCTGAGCTGTTCACTGTGCAGGAAAGGCAAGGCCCTGACTTGGCGTCTCTAGATACTAACTGCACGGTGACTCTAGCCCCGTCTGATACCAGCTGGGCGGGGCTTCCCGGCTGCTATAAACTGCATGTGCCTGAGGCTGCCGTGGGCCCTGCACACATGCACGAGCACAGACAGAGGTGAGGGCAGAACAGTGTGTAATGTTTAAGGCAGATGGGTAGTAGCCATCCCAAACACATCTCTTCATCAGCTATCACTCGGTGTAGGTCTTTCAGAGTCCTGTGAGTGGCCCCTTGTATCCCCATCCCATCTGTCTGTCCCTCCCTCTCTCGACAGTGTTGGCCTGTGGGCGACCCCAAGCAACAGCAGTATACAAGGTCTCTGAGTATGCCCGTCGCTTCGGTGTCCCTGTTATTGCTGATGGAGGAATCCAGAATGTGGGTCATATTGCCAAAGCTTTGGCTCTTGGGGCCTCTACAGGTGAGACCTAGTAATCTTGGGGCCTGGTGGGGTCCCCTTTCATGCACTTCTCAGATTCTGCCCCTAGCTTACTTGTCTGTCCACAGTCATGATGGGCTCCCTCTTGGCTGCCACCACTGAGGCCCCTGGTGAGTACTTCTTCTCCGATGGGATCCGGCTGAAGAAGTATCGTGGTATGGGCTCTCTTGATGCCATGGACAAACACCTCAGCAGCCAGAACCGATATTTCAGGTAGGACAGGCAGACAAGTCAACCCACCTCATCCTGCACTGGTCTCACTCCTCGGCAGTTTTGTTCATGTCCTGCCTCTTCCAACAGTGAAGCTGACAAGATCAAAGTGGCCCAAGGAGTTTCAGGGGCAGTGCAGGACAAAGGGTCTATCCACAAGTTTGTCCCTTATTTGATTGCTGGCATCCAGCATTCCTGTCAGGACATTGGTGCCAAGAGCTTAACCCAAGTCAGGTGAGCTTGGGTAGCTGGGACTTCAGTAGAGGGAGTGGTGCCCAGTCAGCTACTGTCTGCACCTAATGCCTGCTGCTTTTCAGAGCCATGATGTACTCGGGGGAACTTAAATTTGAGAAGAGAACGTCCTCAGCTCAGGTGGAAGGTGGCGTTCACGGCCTCCATTCGTAAGTAGCCCAGTGCTTGGGTGGAAGCCTCTGCCTACCTGAGACATCTTCCTTCCTCCTAAACTCAGCTGCCTTCTCCCTACAGGTATGAGAAACGGCTCTTCTGAAAACAGATCCAGTATATGCCTTGAATTTTTCAATAAAAGTTTGAAAAAACAAGTGGCAACTGAATTTTGAATTCTTTTCATTCTCACCACCATCGCACATGTTCAGAGTATGATCTCGTTTGTGACAGCCTTGGGCCATGCCATGTGTAGTTCAGACCTTAGTTCTACTTCTAAAGAAGTCAGAAAAGCTACTGGGGTCTCCTCAAATCTGTACATGAGCAAAGTAGATATTGAACACTGCATCCTGGTTTTTATGGGCTCAGAGAATTGTCTGAGTGAAAACAGCCCTTACTTCCCCTCTTCCCCAGTCACCAGCCAAACCCAGCAACACAACTAATATATAAGAAGATCATAAATTATTATCCTGGGTGAGCATGACAGCTAGTGTGCCAAGAGGGGGAGTAGGGAAGGCACGGGGAGATCACGAAGCTCAGTGCCCTCCTTGACTGTTCTGGATGGTTCACTCTGTGGTTTGACCAGAAGAGGCAAGTGCAGTCTCTCCAGGTGGGGGGATGAGGGCAGCTCCTGTCACTCGACCTTCGTGGCACAGGAAGTTGAAGGTGGCACAGGCGTTAGGCTGCAATGACAACAGAATTAACAGTGCCTGGGCTGAGTAGGCCTCAACTAGGTAGAGTTTTCATGTCCAAAGACCTACCGTGTCCTGTATCTCCACCGCAATTCCCCGCTGCCTCATGGCCTGCAGGACTTGAGAGTGCAGCCGCTCAGTCTTGTTTCCGGTGCCCACCACAACAATCTCTAAGGAAAGTGTAGGCAACCAAATGTTGAAGGTCTGATACAGAAGGTACCACCTAGGACCCAGTGCTCCCTCTGCCCCATACCTATCCTAGGTTCCAGCATCCAGAAAATCGAGAAGCTCTCTTCAGTGATATCCTGATGAGATCCCACCTGTATGGAAGCAGGGGCCATTCAACACGTCAAATCTATACACGCTTTACTCAGCGGCACAATAAAGCTAAATTTGCTAAGAGGGAGTGGCTTTTGGCACTACGTATAAATTGCAGTGTAGGGGAAGGCTCACGTTCCACTGGACCACGGTCTGTGGGAGCAGCGCACAAGGTCCAAACACGCGGTTTCCGTTGATAGTGAAACCTCTGCTATTGTAGCTGTCGATGTATACGGCCTGAGGGAACTCGTTTTGCAGCAAAGAGATACGCGTCCGCTGGTATAACTCATCGTCAGCCGGAGAAAGCCGGTGCCCCCGACTCGGGCTCCTCCTGCGGAGGTCTAAAGTCAGGAGCTCATGGCCAGGCCGTACTACTGTGCGGGACTGAAAGGTCGGAGGCCACGTGGTCAGAGGCTGGACAAGGGATGCTTACCACAGCCTATCGACGTACCGACCGAGCGTCGCAGGTCGCGTTCGGTAAAGGCAGCGAAATCCTAGAGCAGTGGCCATAGCTGCAACGGCGCGTAATGACCCGGTCTCAGGGGCAGAGTTGTCTGTCTCAAATCGGCCACAGCGCCCCCCTGCGTCCCGGAGGGCAACGCGCACCTTAGCTGTCGCAGTGGGCCAGAACAGAGAGCCTCTGTCCCCTAGTGCGGTTCTTATGTCAGCACCTGTCGCCCACCCCGCCCCAGGACTCCTGCGACAGTCCCTAAGGAGGAGGGGGGAAAACACCTGCTAGTACGGGTGCCCTCAGGGTATTGTTTAGGCCACCGCCACGGCCTGTTCCTCGGATTCTCAGCCATTATTCGGGCTCCCAGGGACCAGGGCGGGGCAGCTGCGCACCTGGTCCTGTTATGAACACCTGGCCAGGGTGTGGTGCCAGCCTCCAGGCCCTTAATCCCAGGCTTTGGAGAGCCGGGCTCCGAGGGCGGGGCGGATGGCTAAGGTTTCCCTAGCTAGTCTCGAAATCGCTGCTTTCCCCAACCGTCACCCTCGCGACCGTTGGCGATGGCGCAGCGCTCCATGAGAGGCGTGGCCGAGAGTGGATTGGTTTCCCGGCAGCGCGAGGGGGTGTGGCCAGATGGTTTCTCCTTAAAATGGCTTCAAGTCTGGGGACAGCTAGAGCCAGCGGAAGGGCACGCCGTGGCAGTGCTGGAGTAGCTGTTCGGGTGGAACTGACTGGGCCAAACCGGACCAGACGTGAAGTAGACAGCGCCTGGAGCACCACCCGGTCCTCGCGCGCTCTGCGTGCGCGTACCGAGAGTCTCCCTCCCCCTATCTTGAGCTGAGTCTAGGGCCTACTGGCGCATGAGTCCTTGGCGTCCCGCGGCATGGGCATCTGCGCACCGGTTCTGTCCTGGCCTCAGAGGAACTTTGTCGCGTTCTCTATCCGCTGGACTAGACGGGTGGGATGCTCAACACTATTGGGGCTCGGTTGTGGGGTTCCTGCAGGGCCGGTTGCAATGGGTTTGGGGGAGGCTGTCCTGCCGCTGCTATGTGGGCCAGTTTGGCCCCTGGCACTTCGTGAGCTGGCAGCGTCACCGGACAAAGGGTCCTAAGCTTTGGGGTGTCCCAGAAGTGGGCACATGGGTTTACTTCCTCTCGAGTCCCACGGGATCGCTTTCCCTCTTGACGGATTCCGAGCCCGCCCGGTACAAGTGGCTCCTGCCTGGGACTCACAGGGCTAATCCTGTCCTCCTGATCTAATCCGGATCAGGACCTCGTCCCGGGGGATGCCCCCACCTTCTATTGTTCTGGGGCCCAGGTGAGCGTCTCATGCTCACTAGACTGGTTTAAAACACCTACTCCTAGTCAGCCCACTGGGAAGGGATGGGCGGGTTCCGGTTTGGCCTCAGGGCGAGTGACCTGGGGAGCAAGAGCCCTCCTCCAATGGCTGGACAGCGGGCAACGGAATCCCAAAAGCAGCTGTTGTCTCCAGAGCATTCCAGCTGCACTTGGATTTCGTTCCCTGCTCTCCTGCCTGAGCAGCGCCCTGGCCCAGATAAGGTGGTCTCTATCCTCAGAAACACTACTGGGCCATTCTGATCTCCATCTCTCAGGTGCACCCCCAGGCTGATGGTGACAGGCAGAGACGACGAAAAGAGCTCAGGCTGATGGCCCTCTCTGGAATCCCTGGAGAATTCTGACGAGGGAGGTCCTGGGTCCTCTCTGTAGGGCCGCAATGGCGGTGAGTCCCACAGGGCCGCCCAGCCCGCAGCTCGCTAAAGATAGCTCTTCACTTCCTGGGGAAAAACCACCCCAACCGTCTTCATGGAGGGAGAGTAGCAAAAATCACCAACTTTGCCAGTGGGTCCCAGCCCTGGTAGCAACTGAACCCACAGCATGGAAAGTGCTTTGGAATGACACGATCACTCCCGTTGAGTGGGCACCCAAGAAGCCATCGGGAATATCGTGTCCGCCCAGTGCTCTTTCGGCACCTCCCAAACAGGGCCTCATAGCCCTGGCCTGGCCGAACTTTTCCTCTCTCTAGATTTCACTCCTCTCCAGAGCAAAGTTCACCAGTTGGATTCATTCATTACTGGGGGAAGTGAAGTTTTACGTTCCTTTGAAACGAAAGCGTTTGGACAGACAAAAGCTTCCCTGCCACATGCTCCACCTGAGATCTGCTTATTTGAGTCCTTTTTTTTCACATTTCATTGTCTTAAACTGGCCAGTTGCCTAAAGACTCAGCCGGAAACACCAGTTTAAAGGAAAAACCATTAAAGGCCAGTAGTTCTGGAAATTATGATGACTCTTAATTCCTCAGGCATCAAGATGGGCAATTCTATCAGATAGGGCTTTTACTGAAAATAAAGACATCCCATACCGCACCCGAGGAAAGGTGTGCCAATAATATGAAAGAACTCAAATTTTGTTTTGTTTCTTTACTTTTTCAAGTAGGCGGTAAAGGGTCTTTAAGGAGCGGTGGCGCACGCCTTTGATCCCAGCCAGCATTCGGGAGGTAGAGGCAAGTGGCTCTCTGAGTTCAAGACCATGCTGGTCTACAAAGTTGAGTTCAAGGACAGGCATGGCTACACAGAAAAACCCTGTCTCGAAAAACAAAAAAGGTGTCATTAATGGTAAAGCTTTCTTCCTTAGACATTTCGTCTAGTGCGTCTGACCTTTAATTTGTTTAAATGGTGCGGAAAAAAAAGCACAAAGATGTGAAACTTTGGTGGCAATGTACGAGTCTTGACTGGTAACAAAGATCCGTTACCAAATTAATAATTCGGGGTGACGATTAAAAAGTAAAAGGAAAAAAGAACCCTCAGATTTGGGGGCTAGGGCTCACGAATACAGGAAAGGCCATCGGGAGGGAGAGCTGGAGGCGTGGGTAGAATGTAAGCTCACTTAGCATGCTCGAGCGCGCTGGTCCACTGGGGAGAGTCCACTGCCGGATCCCCGCCCCCGCCAAGCGAACCTCCCGGAAGCTCTAAGGATAACTTACTTCCTGTTCCACTTACTCTTCCGGTCTCCATGGCGACCGGGCGCCTTGGGGTTGGGGAGACGCTGCAGGCCCTTAACGCCGCTGTAGGGCCTGGTAGCCCGGTGTGGTTTAAGGAAACGCATGCCCGACACCTTCGTGTCCGAGACTTCTTGGCACCGCGAAGCGCGCTACAGGCGCGCTTCAGGGACGGGCAGGTGGGTGCGCGCCGGTCGGGCATGTCTAGCCGGAAACACGGAACTACGGTCCACTTTACCCACACATCTGCCTGCAGGTGCCAGAGTGCGTGTTCCGGGCGGTCTCCTGCCTGCAGGGTCCGGGAGTGGCCCCTGTTCTGCGTTGCGCGCCCACACCCGCGGGCTTATCGCTCCAACTACAGCGGCCCGCAGTCTTCGAACATGTACTCGGTGCCCTGGCCTCCTATGCTACTCCTGCCAAACCCGCCTCACCAGGCCCGCGCGTTATCCTACACTGCCCGGCACTGCGCTGTAATCCAGATACGCTCCGATTGAGCCAGCTGCGTGCTGTGCTAGTGGCCGATCACCTAGTACGGGTGCTGCGCGCTCACGGGTGAGTGTTCGAGGCTATAATGGCAAAAGACTGAACCTTTGGGGACAGAAACGGGGGGAGTCATGGTTATCTAAGCCTGGTTCGCAGGCTGAGACAGCCTCCCTTGCTTTGCAGGGTACGTGTGTGCACAGTGCCCCCGGTGCGGGACCCACACATGTCAACTTTCCTCCAGAAACTTCGAGTGGAATGGCCCTCTGCCTCAAAGAACACCTCGACCGAAACACTGAGGACCTGTGTTCTTGCAAAGTTTAATGTTTCTAAGGAGGAGACACTGCCCCCTGGCGTCCTAGGCCGACTGTGTCTGAAGGAACTGGTAGAACAGAGACATGCTGCTGGCTATGACCCCAGCATAGATCACTGTTTGGGTAAGACAAAAGCCAGGACATGGGTGGGCTGGTCTCTCTGCACTGCCAAGCACTTCAGCTCTGTTTTCTGTAGTGACTGAAGATCTGCTCTCTGTGCTGTCTGAGCTGCAGGAGGCTGCGCGCCATTGGCCAGAGGATGGCCACCCAGCTCCGGTTAGTGGCTCAGTCGTGACCTCTGCCCAAACTGATTTTGCACATCTGTATAGTAACTGTCCTATCTCTATCAGGTTGGGGGTCCAGATGCCGGTGTAGATGACTGTGTGGTTATACATGTGGTGAGCTGTGAAGAGGCATTCCAGCAACAAAAGCTGGATCTGCTTTGGCAGAAGGTGGATGACCAGGTTCCTCACAGGCAGGTTGGTTACCAAAGGTAAACCACCTCCAAGCTCAGAAGGCCCTTGAAACCCAAAACGCCTGACGTGTCCTTAGGGGCCCCCGAAGCAGTTGCAAGTGTCCTGTGACTACATAGTTTTAAGAGAAAGTGTGACTGTGTCTTGAGGTACTAAGTAAGGCTGGTGGGTTACAGACTGGGAAAATCAAGGTAGAGAAGCAACTGATGTAGTTCCTTGGAGGCAGGAGGACAGTGTCAACTGGGCTGAGCCCTTCCAATCTTTCACAGAAGCACCTGGTGTGTGGCCCAGTGAAAGTAGCTGGTGTGCCTGGCACCCAGATGACCGCCCCCGAGTACCACAGGTGAGTTTGGAAGGGATGCCCTCCATAGCCAGGACAGCGGAGAGGTAGGTCCAGCCTTCACTGGGACCTTGCTTACTGGTTTGCTTGCTTTTCTAGGCTCCGACATGCTCAGGTGTGCAAGGCCTCAGCCCAGAAGCATGGTGGTGACTTGGCACAAGGTATACCTAGGAGACCCGGCTTGTGCCCTGAAGTGGAAGTAGGCCGTGAATACCTCTACCCTGTGTTGTCTTCACTGACTGGCCTGTTTCTCTCACCCAGACCCGGCCTGGACCGAGACCTTTGATATTCTCTCCGTGGCCACCATTAAATTTGAGATGCTAAGCACAGCTCCACAGGGCCAGGTAAGCCTAGGGTGCCCCCAGCACTAAGGCTGAGGAGGCATTGTATAGAGCCAGTGCCCTCTGCAGCTACATTCCCATTCCCCAGCTCCTCCTAGCCCACAGCACCATCTCCACAAAGGGCACGAAGAGTGGGACGTTTGTCATGTATAACTGTGCCCGCCTTGCCACGCTCTTCGAGGGTTACAAACACGGAATGGAACAAGGTCTGTATCCCACTTTCCCGCTCGTGAGCAGTCTGGATTTCTCATTACTCCATGATGAGGTGAGTGTTACTCGATGAACGGCCACAAGCAGAAGGCTTGGGCTGGTCTTCCGAGCACTCTTGTCTCCCACAGGGTGAGTGGCTGCTGCTTTTCAACAGTGTCCTTCCCTTCCTGGACCTCCTGAGCCAGACTGTGAGCCTGGCTAGCACCCCAGGGCTCCACATCCCTGTTCGCACGGAGATGGTAAGGCACAGAAGACACTACACACACTATTCTTTATTCTGGGTTGTGACACAAGAAAAAAGACAACAGCTCAACGATTCAACCTCTGTCTCTAGGTGTGCAAGTTCCTGGTGCAGCTCAGCATGGATTTCAGCTCATACTATAACCGCGTACACATTCTAGGGGTGAGCATACAGCAAGGGAGGGTCTGTGGGAAATATGGACAAGGGCTCAGGCTCGGGAAATGAGGATGGGCCTGGTTGCTTTTCTTTCAGGAACCTCGGCCACACCTCTTTGGTCAGATGTTTGCTCGCCTACAGCTTTTGAGGGCAGTACGTGAGGTGTTCCACACAGGCTTGGCCATGCTGGGCCTCCCTCCGCTGAGCCACATCTAAGGGCCCAATAGCTGGGAATGTTTATAAAAGCATCAACTGGGAAAAAAACAAGACCTCACAGAAACCTCACAGATGTTGGGCACTTAAAGTCAGAATAAATACAGTTTCATCCTATTGTGAAGAGTGAGGCATATTCTTGGTCCACCTATGCAACACCCTACAGGAACCCATGGTACTGCCTCACCTCCTCAGAGCACATAGAGCATGACACAGACAGCTGATCCCTGCTCCGCTGTCTGTGGTCAAGCCCCAGGCTCAGTCCTCCAACTACTGTGGTAACTCAGTCATACCAGTTGTAAACCTCGAGTCCCTGACCCGCAAGAGCACAGCGGTGGCCAAACTCAGGGTTCACAGGCCAGCAGTCCATGTCAGCCACATCTGGCACGTGGTACACAGTGCTATTCATGAAGGTGGGCTCACCATTTCCAAGACGCCAGAAGGTCAGCCGTTGGTCTATGGAGGCTGAGACCATCAGCTTGGGACTTAGGATCTTGATGCCCGTCACATGGGCAGCATGTGCACAGGGGACAGAATATTCATCTAGGACACATAACTGGGGCACCAACTCAGCCTCCCCATCAGCCTCTTCCAGCTCTGGCATCTTCACAGCAAGCGTGAAGACATGCAGGGACCCGTCCTCACTGCCACTGGCCACAAGATGATGGCCCTCAGGTGTAGGCAAAGTGTGCAGGCTGTTGACACCACAGCTATGGGCCTGGACGGTCAGGCAGGGGGTGCCCATCTCTGGAGGAAAAGAGTGGCTGTTAGACTCCTGCTTTCATCTTGGGGGAGAGGTGGTGAGGGGTGTCATGGTACTTACGGTAGGGAAGCCCAGGGTGTGCTGGAGGCTCCAGGGTAGTAGAGCCTCGGTCCATTGCCGTGGTGAGATCCCAGAAGGCTATGCTGCCATCTGTAGCTGCACTGCACAGGATCAGCCTCCTGGAAGCCAGGAGAGGGCAGCCAGATCAGTAAAAAGGACAGAAACAACAGGAGCCCTCACCCGAGCCATAGCGCACTGCCTCTCACCGACGCTGGTTGGGTGCCTCATGTGTGAACGAATGGACCTTGAGGACACACCGCTTATGGTGGAAAGTCTCAGCAAGGAGATGCAGAATTCGCCCAGAGTCCTGCAAGAGAAAAAGCCTGGGGCGAGGAGGATGGTGCATCAGAACCCATGCTGGAGAGCCCACACCCTTTGTCTCCAGCGGCCCTGTGTGCTCACCTCACTGCCCCGTCACTACAGGCTGCAGCCACAAGGGGGCCGGGGCCAAGGCCAGGCCTATCGGAGTCAAGCTCACAAATGGCAAGAGACATGTACCTGCAGGGGGAGGGAGCACGGCTGTCAGGGGCAGCCCGCATGCACACCAGAGAGAGGACTGGAGCGTCCCTGTAATGGTCCCACGCCACACCCACGGCAGGGAGGCCACAGTACCTGGTCTCAGGGTCCACCTTGATCATCCGGTGCCGGTTGCGCTGCCGGTCCCAGTACTCATCTAGCCGGTGGGATGAAAGGTGCATGATGTGGCAGGCAAGGCGGCTTGGGGTGCTGGCATCCGGAGTGATCATGAGGCTGAAGCAGTGCATCTCGGCTCGACCCCCTGCAGACACTACCTGAGCCGTGAGCCCTGGGTGAGAATCCTGTGGGCCACCTGGGGTGCCAACACCCCACACTGCCAGGGCTCGCACGGAGGAGATATGGTTACAGACAGCAGTGAGGGCGTGGGCTGCGCCTGTGGTGGTGGGAAGTGCTAGCACACAGACAGTAGTGTCCTCACTGCCTGTTATCACGATGTCAATCAGACCAGGCCCCTCACTGCCAGGCTCCAGGGAGTCAGGATGCTCCAAGTTGGGTACCTCAAATTCAGGGCCCAGGGTAACAGTGCCCACACGCTTTACACATGTGATTTCCCGGCCATGCAGACCCTCCCGGAGAATCACGTTTGGCCTGATGCAGCCTCCTAGAGCCCGATAGAGCATGACATCACCATCCTTAAGGTAGGCAAAGGCCATGGCTGCCTCAGTATCAGAAAAGGCCCAGGAGCGGTGCCCTCCCCCGCAGTTGACGATGTGCAGCTTCTCATGGGACCGCGGGCTCCACACTACAAACTCGTTGGCATGGAAACCCAAGACGACCATACTGCCATCGGGCGCCATCCGAAGCCCAGCTATCCAGTTCATGCCTCGGCAGGCTTTCTGCCTTAGGACTGGCTGGAGGCGGCCACCATGAACAAAGAGCTGGTAGTAGGAGCCATCACGCCCTGTGCTGTATACGTAGCCACCGTGGCAGGTAACTGAGGTCACACCCTGTTTCCCATGCAGAGAATGCAGTGAAGAGACCGGGCCTAATCCTGTCACAACGCTCTCAGACCCACCGCTGCTGCTACCGGCTTGGGGCGCCTCAGCTGCAGTGATAGCCTTGGGTCCCACCCCGGGTTTTTTGAACAGACATGGTCTGGCAGGAAATAGCAGCACAGAGCCACGGCGGTCCCCACAGACAAGGAAGTCACCCGGGGGTAGGAACGCACTACACGTGTGCCATCTCTGCTTGCTTGGGGGAAGCAGATACCGGCACCGTTCCTTGACAAAGATAGCTTTGCCAGTGGGTGCAGCCGAGATCTCTAAGCAAGCTACTACCCCACCAGGGCCCGAGGCCAACAGCAGAAGCTCTTCATACCCACGAAGGGCCCAGCTCAGGCTGTGCACCTTCCCCTGGAACAGGTTCTGGTCAACAGCAGCAGTGGGGGTGTTGATGGGAACGACCTTGACAAGACCCTCCCCATTGGCCAAGGCACAGAGTCCAAAGCCCTCAGGGCCGGGAGCCGCCTCCAGCAGGCAGTAAGACTGAAATCGATTGTCCTCCAACAGCTGCTCCCAACATTTGACCTCAAGGTCATAGAGGTACAGGCCCCCCACATCAGTCACTGCCAGCACTCGCCAAGAACCAGCCAGAGTCACAGCCTTGAGGGCACCTGGCCGGCTAGGGGATTTGAAGCTCAGAGATGAGACGCCCAGGCCTGGGTAGCCTCGGCCTACCAGGTGCCAGAGCCGAATGCCTGAGTCGTCTCCCCCAGTGATCACCCAGGTTTGCCTCTCATGCGCAGCTATAGCCCGGATCCCTCGGCCCTGGTGGCCGCGAAAGGCCTGAAGGATCTCACCTTCGTGGCTCCACACCAAGCAGACACAGTCCTCTCCGGCACTGATAAGATAGTTCTCTAAGAGCTTTACCTGCCACACACGGGCACTATGCCCAAAGCAGTGGCCAATATTCTGAACCCGACCCCCAGGCACCCGGAGGTCGCCCACTTTCCAGATACGAACGCTTCGATCCTCCGAGGCAGTTGCCAACAGGCCCTTGCTTTCCAGGTATGACATGCTAAAGATGACACCCACGTGTCCACTAACCCGCCGGTCAGGTGCCACAGGTTTGTTGTCTGGTAAAGCAGTTGCTGGATACCACACCAGGAGCTCGTTGGAAACGGCGCCTGCCACTATGGTCAGTTCCTTCCAGGTGTCGCCGATCAGGCAGGCAGAGGAGAGGGTGCACCTGTCTGTGCAGGGGACATCCTGCAGCATGCACCCTATCACTGGATCATAGAGCACCACTGAGTTGTGGCCCAAGGCCAGGGCTACGTTACCCTCAAGCCAGCGCGCATCCCAGATCCAGTCGGACATGTTCCACAGGCCAGAGCGCCAGAGCTCTCGGAGATGGCTTTGACCCCAGCTTATTTTCACAACTCTGAGGCCCTTGCTCCCAAACACTGCTATCATGGCCTCAGAGTCCAGGTCTCCTTTGGGCTCTGGTCGCACTCGGAACCCATGGATGAGATAGTGACCAAGCAGGTTCTGGACTCGTTTCACCATCCGGAGATGCCCACCAAAGTCCAAGTTGTACACCAGTAAATCAGGCCCCTCACCTAGACAGAGGTAAAGAGCCACATCAGGACCCAGCAGCTAACTCTGGGACCCATGAGATGAGCCGGCTACTTGTTAGCAGATCGGTTCAGAATAGACCAGCACACAGAATTCTATTAAAACCTTTGCGGCTTCAGCTGGGCCTCTACTCAAATGCCCACGCCCCTCAGTCACTTACTTGTGTGGTAAGGCTCTCTTAGGGAGCACAGGTTGGCCCTGAATTCAAGATCCTCTTGCCTTAGCCTCATGTCTGCTGGGACTGTAGCCTTCACGCCTGGCTATCCATCACCCTTAATGCACAGTCACTGGGATTTCCTCTGGTGCACATCCTACACGTCAGATGGGAGCCCCTTCGTCTGCTCTAGTCCGAATTCTCAGTTTCATCCTCCTCTACACGCATCTTCCTGATTCTGCCTCTCTTAGGGAAAAGGCTGTGCCAGACCTTTCCGCTATTCAGCCTATCGTCAGAGTAATCCCTGTACCCTGTAGTCAGAGGTGATGGTGTGTGTGTGTGTATGTGTGTGTGTGTATGTGTGTGTAGGCAGAAGCAGCCCACACTCTGCATGCAGGCAGGGGTGAGGCTTGCGTTATGGCCCGACCACTGGACAGCTGTGACACCATCCCTTGTATCATGAAACTGAGGCTTAGAAGCAACAACAAAGAACCCTTGGAAGGACGGAGGAGGTGCGGCTATTACGAACCTAGACAGCATTTAACACAGCAGAAACAAAGCTAAGGTCTTCCAAGTTACACACATTCCTAGCTTGTGCTTAGAGGGGCTTGTCCAGGGCCTTCCTACTGTACAAATTCATATACTTCCTGGGCAATCCCTTACACCCCATAAATGTGTGTAGAACCCACAGACCCAGATGAACACACGTTTTCCAGAACGGGACTCTCAGCTCCCTTTTGGTCCTCTTGCAGTCGCTTCCCACGATCTCATCCTCCACAGACTTTTCAGGGCTCCTCATCCCAGTAAACATTACCAGCCTCGGTCCATTCCCATTCCCAGCCCTTCCCCTCCCCCAACCCGAACCCAGAGAGCTCAACAATACTCCTCTTTTAATGTTGTATATCGTCTCTTCAAATCTCCAGATTTCATTTCCTGAAGATTGCTGGTCCCACCTCACTGGAGCAACCCAGTATTTGCGTGCGCATCGTACACCCCTCCCCCCTTATCCATCTAGAGTATACCCTCGCCACAAGACAAACATACAACCCTGCTGGGGCTAATAATGGCTGACCCAAGACCTAACTGTCAGTGCCAAGGGCCCTTATAAAACCCAACGCCACCATCACCAATGACTTCTTCAGGCCTTACTGCTTCCAGAACACTTGGCACCTCAGATCTATCTCAGGCCTTTATAACCAGACACTGGGGCATGTGATTACTAACCCAGTTGGCTCAGAACCCCAACCATCTCAAGTCGAACCTCAGCCCCGGTCTCTCTGGATACTGCTCTACTCAGAAAGCAATTTTTTGGCCCCCTCATCTTTGGGGGAGGAGCTTCACCCTCCTCAGAAGCCACACTCCTGCCACACCCCCTGAGGCTGCCCTTTTTTTTCCTCCCCAGGGGTTCTGATTATCTGAGTTCACCTACGGGTGCAACGCCCCTCCCCCAATATGGAACGACTGCGTCCCCCAAACCTCCCCGCGTCTCTGCCCACCCTTTCCACGCTGGCTGCAATTTATGAAGAGCTGCCACTGCTACGACAGACTTTTGTCTCCCGAGCCCCGCCCTCCTCCCTCTGGCCTGTGTTTCCCGCCACCTCCGAACCTGCCTTATCCCGCTGCCAGTCCCCAGCCCGCTGCCCATCCTCCTCCCTAGGGCATCCCTTTGTCCGGTGCGACCACCCCAGGGGAGAGGCTAGTTCTTCTCCCGCTAGCACGATCAGAGCCGACCAAGCCTCACCCGCCAGCAGCCTGTCCCCAACGCACTCCAGACCCGTGACCGGGAGGAGTATGAGCTCGGAGGTCGCCCGCGGCCAGACATAGTCCCCGAAAGCGTCCATGACGTTCCTTAAGCTGCTGTAGCTGCCTCGGACAAGAAGAGAGCTGCGTTCTCGCGAGAACCAGCAATCTGGAGAGCCGTGCTGCAGAGCTCCGGAGCCTTAGCTACAGGTAGCAAAGCCCTGGCGCTCGGCTGGGGACGTCCAATGACGACCCTGTGCCCCACGCGATCCCGCTCCTGATTGGCCGGATCAGAGAGTCACACCCCCATGTGAGACTAGCGGGGAGGGCGACGGGCCTCCCCTCCCCCAAGCGGGCGCTTAGCTCGCCGGCCCCTGGCTGGAAGCCCTGTAGTTTTATTTAACGGAGCAGCATGGAGGCTGTACACCAATAAATAACGTGAATGTAGGAACTGCGCCTTTCATCGCGGCTGCAGGCAGGGAGGGATAGGGCAAGAGGTCAGCCAGAACTTCAGTCTGCAGTAGGACAGAGGACCTGCAGGGTCTTTGACGTTGGGCAGCGGGTGACTCGCATCAGGGCCTCGTGTCAGAGCTCCGCGCGGGCATCACTGTAGGCCCGGTCCAAGGCCCACTCGGGCTGCGAGTCAGCACCACCTTCCCGAGCCAGACGAGCCATCTCCTGCTGGAACAAGGCTTGCCGTGCTCGGCTTGGGTCCACATTGATCCAGTTGTTAGCGATCCATTTGGTTCCGCGGGTGACCAGGCATCCCCCATGCAACGAGTAGTCATCCACTTCACCCACCCAGCCTGGGGTAAGAAGGCGACATGAAAAAAGGACAAGTTAGGGAGGGAAAGCCCTAGATTGGCCCAGCCTGAGTTGTGCAAACATCTAATTCCCACAGAAGGACTTGGCATCTCACCCACTAAGGCATGGTCAACATACTGGCCCCCTAAAACCAAGCTTCCTTGCTTCTGAGCCTGAGCACTTTCCAGCCTGGGTTGTGGAGAGAAGTTTCCCTGCCCCAGACAGTAGGAAGGCTGGTGCATAAGGAAATGGGAGGAGATAACCCAAGATGGTGTACTAGTGCTACTGTGTCTTAAAATCACTGGTTATGGCAGACAGAAACAGTCCTTCAAGGTAGCAGAAGGGAGAGTAAGTCTCCTCAGAGAAGCCCATGACCTGGCCATAATAGACCCTCTCACCTTGCCCATCAGGAAGATAGTTGTACCAAAAGACTGCAGTTCCTTGCTGGGGCTTGACCCGAAGGTTCCCCTTGTCACAGTGCCTTCGAGTGTCTCGGAGATCAACGTTGTCCTGAATCAGACTCTGTGGGCAACAAGGTGATGATGGCTTTGGACTGCCAGCCATTGCATGACCAGGCAGCCAAAGTTGGCTGGAGGGAAGACAGACAGATGTGGTCTGGAAGGGTGTGTATACACTTGCCCAAGGCGCTACCAGCCCAAGAGTAATAGAGTAGCCCATTGGCCCTTACCATTTCATCGTAGGTCCTGTTGTCTGCTACAGGGAAGACAGTCTCGCCCCCACCGGTGACATTGTTCAAATAAAACAGCACTGTCATGTAGCTGTAAGGCAGGGGGGCTGCTGAGCGGATCCCCAACTGTGGGTTATGATATTCCCACTTGTGGCAGGATACCCGGGGGCCACAGGGTCAGGCTAGGCTAGCTAAGATGTGTCTAGCCCTTTTCCCTGCAGAGCCGTTCTTCCTGGGTGGCCAGGATCACAGGTGCACTGAGGTAAGTTTGTGACCTTATGCCAAAGATCTGGCTGGGAAGAGTAAGCTTTTAGAAGCTGAAATACTGTTCAATCTCCTTGCAACTGGGAGGACTAAGCCAGAAAGTCAGGAGAAAACTTAACTTTGTGCAGGCAGGAGGGCACAACTCTGGACACGGAGCCTGAGACCTCCAGCGAAGGAGTCAAATCATTGCTCAGAGGGGCCAAGTTTCAGTATCTGTGATAGCTAGATCTGTTTTCATTTGAATAGATAGACACTATGGCCAGTAGCCACCACTTTCCTGTTACTCCATAAAGGAGAGACTTGGGGGGAAGGTGGGGTACAGCTGACCAGGATGGCCCAGTGTAGTCTTGGTCTCATACTTCTCAAGGTGCCCAGTCGGGCAACTGAAGCCACGCCCCCCCGTGGGAGGTACTTGCCGACAGGAGGTCTCGAAGGGTACAGATTCATTGGCTACCAGCTTGGTATGAGAGCAGACGGTCTCTGGGTACACAGGTCCGCTGTCCACATGGGCATGGTAGTGGCCTCCCTCACCGTATCGTACAACCTGTAGAGGCTCGCTGAGCTCCACGATCTCTGGCGAGAGGCGAGTGAGGCGCAGCACCCTGGTAGGCAGCAGGTATTCAGCAAGATGGCCACCCAGAGGAGCTGACCAAGGTGGACCCTGGGCCAGCCACAGCTTTACCCTTGCCCACCTCCCCTGGAGATCCCATGAGCCATGCTGGATGTGATTTCTAAGAGCAGGAAGGCTGAGCTAGGAATGTCATTTAATTGCAGTGGGCTTGCCTAACGTGTACTGGGTCTTAGATTCAACCCTAGCAGGCCAGAAATGTGGTCTGTGCCTGTATCCCCAGTACTTGGGATTCGGAGGTAGGAGCAGATAGCAAGTTTGAGGTGAGCCTGGGATACACGAGACATCACACACACACACACACACACACACACACACACACACACAAAGACACTCACAAAGACACACAAACACACACACATACACACATAGAGACACACACATATATGCACACACACACAAAGATACACAGACACACACACATACACACATAGAGACACACACATACACACATAGAGACACACACACACAAAGACACTCACAAAGACACAAACACACACACACACATACACACATAGAGACACACACACATATATGCACACACACGCACACACAAAGACACACAGACATACACACATACACACATAGAGACACACACATATATGCACACACACACAAAGACACACAGACACACACACATACACACATAGAGACACACACATACACACATAGAGACACACACACACACAAAGACACTCACAAAGACATACAGACACACACACATACACACATAGAGACACACACACATATATGCACACATACACAAAGACACACATACACACACACACACACATATACAGGAGAGAGAGAGAGAAAGAGAGCGAGAACGAGCGAGCGAGCACAAAGGATCTGATCTGTGGTAGTAATGATTTACATCCCAGGCTGCCAGACACAGAGATCTCCAACTAACAGAGAAAACAAGATGGCTGTATACTCAGGAGGAGGGGAGCTGACTCTCTTCTCTGGAATAAAATCGTTCATTTAAAAACTTCTGTTTTTATTTTTTGATTTTTTTTTTTTAAGGTAGACTCTGAGGTAGGCCCATGTGGGCCTAGGGCAATCTGTAGCTTCCGAAGCTTCAGTCTCTGCCTCCCAAGTTCTGGGCTTGGAGATGATCCCAGCAAGACCTGGTTTCCTGCAGCGAGATCACATGTGGCTTTTTACATGGTAGGCAAGCTCGTGACCAACCAAGCCATGTCTTTAGCCTCATCTTCACAGGTTTCCTGAGACAGTTTCATGCCCAAGTCCAGGCCTCAGCTCCAGACTGCAGGATGACGGGGGTGAGGTCTTAGCCTAGCTTATGAAGCTACATGTTCAAGGCCCAGGGCTTCTCTGAGCAGAAAAGTTTTCCTAACTGACAGAAAATAAATACTTGATTGATTGCTTTTTCTTTCAGACAAGGTTTGTCTCTGTAGCCCTGGCTGTCCTGGACTTGCTTTGTAGACCAGGCTGTCCTTGAACTCATAGAAATGCACCTGCCTCTGCCTCCTGAGTGCTGGCATTAAAGGCGTGCACCATCATGCCCGGCTTGACTTATTTCCACAGGTTGTTTGCCCACAACCAGGCCAATGTGCCTTCATTAGCTGCCCTGGTTTTCAGGGTTTCAAATTCCTGCTCTAACAATTGAAATTTAATCCTAAATTAGTTCATCAGTTTCCATCACTTTGGCTCTGGCAAAGGACTTGTGTGGCGACCCTGCCCCAGGAAGAGTGGTCCCGGATGCTCACCTCTGGCGGATGGCACGCATGACGTGATGGGCTCCCTCGCCCTGGTGGAGCCATGTGTGGTGGCTGTTCCTCACCAGCTCGCTGGATTCTGCCTTATGGCTCCTCATGTACTTGTGGAAGTCTCGAAGGTCCATGTTGGAAAATTCCTGCAGACTCAGCACTCCTGCGCAGAGCAGTCTCATCAGTGCCTGCCTCGCCAGTGTGGAGGAACACAGCGGCAGGCAGCACCTCCCTACCTACCCCAAAGGTAGCGGCAGCCCCTGGCCTCAGGCACTGGGGGGCCATGTGTCCCCACCTGGACTCGGGTCAGATGAACCTGGTTTCTGTCACATCGGGCCCTGAGGGAAGACCCAGAGAAGTTTGTTTTCTGTTTAAACCTTGATTTGGTCCCGAAAACCCAGACAGCCAGAGCAGGGTCTCCATGGGACACTTGGGCCACATGACCAAGATGGCCCCAGGCTCTGCCACCTGCCCTGTAGCAGTGTGAGTGAGCCATGTTCCAGCCTATGGCGTGTGAGGAGAGAGAACTCTCTTCCACACTGTAGTGTGAAAGCAGGGCTAGTCAAGTTCCCTCAAGTCCTATCCTTGGTGGTACCCTGTCGGCCAGCCCTTCTGGCTACAATACCAGTTACCCTAGCAAAAAAACAAAACAAAAAAAAAAAAACTCCTGTCCACTCCACAGCCGAGAAGACTCCTCTGTTCCTGCTCAAACCACTGAGCAGAGCTATCCCTCTGGGGCTCTGGCAGAGTGGGTGGCTTTGCTGTAATTCTTCTATCCTTTGGCCTGGATTCTACTCAAAGTAGCCTGACATTATAGTAAAGGGATGCAACAGGCCCCCAGCCGCAGGCTTCATCTGAATTCTCACTTGAGGTTCACGAGACTCTGCCGGACGCAGCCAAAAGGGTCTCCAGGATCTGTCATGTAGACGGTCACCAAGGAGAAGGACGGCTGGCTTTTCACCTGCTTCCCAGGAGTTAAAGGCAAAGCTGGGTCCTCACCTCCCTACCTCTCTGCACTTTCAAGCCCCCCCCCCCCCCCCCCGGGCTCGGCAGCTGCCTGCTGCGGGGGAAGGGCCCACACTTTCCAGGGACGCTCTTGGGAGGAGATGGCTCACAAGCACAGAACAGTGGAGGGCGAGAGCTCACCGTCACCATCGGGGTCTGCCTTGATAGCAGAGTACATCTCCTGAATGTTCTCCGGAGTCATCCACCGTCCATTTCCCAGGCGAGTCTGGGCCAGCACCTAAAGCACAGGGAGGCCCTTCAGTGTGCGGTTCCCCCTAGTAGCAAAGAGTCACCTCAACAGACTTGCTGTGGGGCTAAAGGTTTCAGCGCCCGGGCATGAGGGAAGAAGAAACAGGAATGCCGAGGTCTCTGTGCAGAGGTTCAGTGGGGTGAACTTTCGGCCATGAAGGAAGCCAGAAAGGAGGTACACATGCCTGAGGGCCAGGTCCATTCCCAGACCTGCTGAAGGTGGAATGAAAACAGGCCCATGTCACCCTTGGACACCCACCCCAGGTGAGGGAAGAGCAAAGGCCTGGCTATGTATGATGAGAGGGCAGATACCAGGAGGACATGTGCCTGGGACCTAAGGACCACGACTCTCAGGAAAAGCAGGTCCAGTGTGAGAAGTCCTTATGTGAGGGTGTGGGAGCAAGAGACGCAGCCTGATGGTCTTTACTCCATCGTCACCTTTAGACATGGCAGCAAGGGACTCAGCCCACAGAAGGGACACTACTCAAAAGCCCTAGTGATAACCACGTTCCCTACGGACAGACTTTCTTGCCATCCTCTGGAGTCTCAAGGGCAGTAAGGGACTGTCAGAGAAAGAAGTAGGATAGACCCTGGGCCAGGGTCTGTCCAAGCAAGCCTGGGGTAGCATTTGACTGCAGAGGCCAGGGCTAAGCTAGACAAGTCATGTGGCAACCAGAACGGTAATTTTAGGCATCTCCTCCAGGACCTGGTCCCGCCCCAGGGTCCTAACCTCTCGGAGTTGCAGGCGACCGTCGTGGTTCTGATCCAACAGCTGGAAGAGGTCCAGCTGGCTGACTCGCATGGCGCTCATGGCCTCCTCATACTCCTCAGTGGGCAGGATCTGGCTTCGCTGTAACCCTTTCATCTGTGCCAGGTGGATGATAAGGCGGCACTCCTCGTCACTCAGGAAGCCTGGGATTTCTGCCAGGAGAGGGCAGGGGTCGGTGATGCCGAGGACTGAGCTGGAGTACGGGGCACCAAGTACTCCCCTACTCCCTACACGGTTGATTCTTGGGTATTTTCTGTCCCCAGGTGGCCGCCAGATCTGGAAAGTGAGCTAGGCCTAAGGTAGAGACGCACCGATCTATCTACCGCCTCAGCACGGAACCGAAGGCCACGGGGTGAACTTGAACAGCAGAGGGTTGACCTTTCCTTTCTTTTTCCTTTTCTGACGGTGCTGGGGATTGAACCCAGGACCTTGCACATACTAGACAAATGCTCTACCACCGAGGTACACCCCAACCCCCAGACAACTTTGTCGTTACAGTGGCTCACAGAGTCCAGGATGACCTCAGCCTTGCTCTGTAGCCAAGGATATCCTTGAACTATCCTGGTCTTCTACCCTGATCTTCTGAGTGCTAGGAGGTGTGCATCACAAAATTCAGCTTGGCTTCTTCTTGGGTATGGAGCCAGGGAGGTCACACTCTGTAGCCCTAGCTGGCTTGGAACTTGCTATGTCAACCAGGCTGGCTTCTGCCTGTCTCTGCCTGCCATGGGCCTGGACTGAGGCCTTGTGCCCCCACACCTGGCTGTGGATATTTAACGTTCAGTGGGATCATGGCTGCTTCTTGCTTTCAGTTTTCCCTTCGGCATCATCCAATACTGAGAGCAGCGCTTCTCAGCTCTAAGCTCTCCCTGCTGTTTCAAGCCTTTAATACAGTTCCTCATGTTGTGGTGACCCCCATCCATAAAATTATCCTTCTGTTGCTACCTTATAACTGTTTTTGTCTGCCACTGTTATGAACTGCAATGTAATTTATCTGATATTCAAAGGGCTCACAACTCACCGGTTGAGAACCATTGCTCTGGGCCAACCAGAGGGCCTTACTCGTGTTCTGTTCAAGTATTAGTACTGAGAATCAGTGGGTATCACATAGGATGTGCCAGTCTCTTCGTACTTTGAGAAAAGACTGCTGGCTCTAGGACTTTGCTCTACGTCCCCGTGTCCACACACAGGTGGCACTGGCAGGCGGTTTGAAGGGGCTAGACCCTGAACCTCAGATGTGAACCTGCATCTCACAGCCCAGATGCTTTCTGCCATCCACCTCCATAACCTTAAAAGAAAGAGAGAGAAAAAAAAAAGGGCTGGAAAATGGCTCAGTGGTTAAGAACACCGACTCCTCTACCAAAGGTCCTGAGTTCAAATCCCAGCAACCACATGGTGGCTCAAAACCATCTGTAATGGGATCTGATGCCCTCTTCTGGTGTCTCTGAAGACAGCAACAGTATACTCATATAAATAATAAATAAATAAATCTTAAAAAAAAAAAAAAAAGGATACCCTTGAGAGCCCAGAGGCCAGCAGAGAAAAAGGCTGCCCTGCTTCCTGCAGAGTATCTTGTTACTCCTGTCATGCTTTTAGGATGACATGGCATTACTGCCAGGAAGACTGGCCCTACAGCAAGATGGGAGCCATTTTTAATAGTGACCACAGCTGACCACACTCTGCCGATGCTGCTCTGAGCCTTCCTCACAGCTCCATAATCTCTCCAGCACGTGAAGAAGAACCCCAAGCAGAGAGATCAGTTCTTTGTCCAGAGCCACCCCGATGTTATACCCAGAGCAGAAACAGATTGGAGAGCAGACTTAACTTCCAAAGGTGGGCGTTGGGGCCCCAGATGTGGTAACATTGAAAATAGAACAGCATAAAGACCCCCATCTGACCCGTGGACAGTGAAAGGGTGTGAGCCGACGCTGGCTGCGCAAGGGCTGGGCTCGGTTTCTTATCAGTTTTCATCTCTTGGTTGCTAAAGACAGAGAACTTAAATAGAAAAGAAAGGGGGTGGGGTGGGGCTGGAGAGATGGCTCAGTGGTTAAAAGCACTGACTGCTCTTCCAGAGGATCTGAGTTCAAATCTCAGCAACTGCATGGTGGCTCACAACCATCTGTAATGGGATCTGATGCCCTCTTCTGGTGTGCATGAAGTCAGGGTATTCATATATATAAAATCAATAAATCTTTAAAAAAAAAAAAAAGGAAGAAAAAAGGGGCTGGAGGAAGACAACACAGGCCCAGAGCCCGGATTTCTTTATTATTAAGTACGAGGAATCTGCAAGTCCAGTGGAGATAATTTAGCCCCTTCCCCTTGATGATAAAGCCCTGGATTGAATCCTAAGCACAGCATAAAACTGGGCATGGTGAGACACACCTGCATGCAATCCCAGTACCTGGGAGCTGAGGGAGGATCACAAGTTCAAGGTCACCTTCTGCCCCATAGCAAATTCAATGCCAGCTTGGGCTACAAGAGACCATGTCTGGGACAAAACAAAACAGAAAAGGCAAACAGCTAAGTCAGTAAGTCGAGACCTAATGAGGCAGGTGCATGGACCTGAGAGTTTTGCAAAAACCCTCAGAACTTTCTGTGTGGGCAAAGCCCTTAATCCTAGCTCATTAAGACCAAGACAAGGAGACCCACAGAGGGCTTTGACACTGATGGCATCGCACAGTGACACAGCATCTGGCATCTAACAGAATGCAGGACACTTCCCCAAGCCATGCCATTGGGCCATGACACTGGACACCCTGAGATGTATCTGCCCCAGCCCGTGACATAGCAGCCAAGGCTATTCAGTAGCAGATGACTCGTTGCCCCACCCTGCCCAAGGGATGCCACCCAATGCCCTGTGAGTCTTCCCCTGCTCTCTCTTTAACACCGAGTGCTTTGAGGAAAAGGGCAGAGGCTCCCAGGGGCAGAGTGGGTAGGATGTGGTCCCCTCCTGCCAGGGCCTGCTCTGGAAGCTTTGTCTTCACCTATCAGTACTGGGGGTTGATGTGGGGAGGGGAAGAAATGAAGGTTTGTTTTTGCCAGTGTTCCTGGCAGAGGGAAGCGAGTACCCTGGGACAGAGACCTCTGTGCATTTGAGTTCTTGGTCCGTTACCAGAAACTGTCAAAAGTCTCTAGAATGTCAAGCTAGAGGTATAGCATTGCCATTTCAGAGTAGAGGCCTGGACTCCTTGCCAGGAAGTCATGGAAGTTCTGTCTGCTGAGGGATGCTGGCAAGGGATGAAGCCTAAAGGTCACCAGGCGGACCGTTCCACCCCAGCTCAACTTCGCCTCCAAAAGGCATTTGCTCAGCTCCCTCTGGGCAGAGCAAGCCCCTCCCGGAGCTGTAGATTATCAGTAGCAGCGAGAACAACGGGAGAATGGAGTTCTTTCAGAACCCAAAGGCCAGGACAGGGTACCAGGAGGGTGTGCCCGAGGCTGTGGTGTCTAAGAGCTTTCAGTAGGGGAGGGGGTGCCGCGGTGGGGGTGGGCTGCCGAGGTGGGGGTGGGCTGCGTGTTCCATCTGGGTTGGAGGTGAAGATCCAGGGTACAGGGCCCTCCCTTAGCCCTCTCTGGGTGGGGATGACTAAGACGCTGGTGGGGGAGGTGCACTGGAAGGCTGGAAAAAAGCCGGCGTTACAGGGAGGAGGCAGGAGATAAAGGGGGGAAGGGCTGAGGTATGAGCTGTGGCCCAAGCAGTAAGCCAGGCTGCAGAGCTGTTGCTAGGTGACCACAATGTTGTTACCCAGCAACCACAGAGTATTCCTTGCCACAAGGCAGTGCTAGGAGCACAAGAGGCTCCACTTGATCACCCCGTTTCTCCCACACCAGAGTCATTAACATGTTGCAGCCAGTGACAGGCCTTGCAAGCCAGCCGTGTCGCCTTCATAGCCTGCTGTGGCTTTTCCCGGTGAACTGTGTTCCATAGAGACTTCGAGGGGGCCTATGATCTGTGTCACAGGGGATGTCAAGACCTTCCACCCAGAGTGGCCACAGTGAGCCTTGGCCTAATGTCTCCACTATATTCAATGTCATCGTCAAACCACACCCCTTTCAAATCATTCCTGAGGGGATCACATAAACTGGACTTAGGCTGGGGAGGAGCCCCCACGGGCTGCTGTGGAGGGCACAGGGGTGGAGGTTGGGCAATGACCCTCATCCTCATTTTCGAGACACCTCCCCGCACTGTGCAGATGGCAGCTCTAATAGGGACTGGGAATTGCAGCCTCAGCCAAGGCGTCCTGGACAGTTCCATATCAGTGAACTCGGGAGAGTTCTGAGTGTGTGGCATGTGTGTTCACGGTGTGTGGGGGTGGGTGCTCGGGTAAGTGTGGATGTGTATGAATATGGAGGTCAGAGCACAGGGACAAATTCAGGCGTCTGTCCTTGCCTTCCGGCTTGTCTGAGATGGGCCTCTTGTTCAGTTGTCCACCACTGTGTAGGCCAATAGGCTATGGGGCCCTGCAAGTCCAATATTCTCCTGTCTCCCCCGGAGCTGGGGACTGAACCCAGGGCCTCGTGCTTCCTAGGCAAGGGCTCTACCACTGAGCTAAATCCCCAGCCCCCTATTCTCCTGTCTCTAACTCTCATCTTGTCATCAGAATATCAGGACTACAGGTGTGTCATAGTGTGCCCAGCTTTTACGTGGGTTCTGTGAGCTTCTCTGGCAGGCAGTTTCCCACTGAGCCATCTCTCCAATCCCCCCCTCTTTATGCATCATATACATGTGTGTGACACCTGACACATGTAAGAGGGAGACGCACATGCTGTGCCTGAATAGAACAAAAACCATACTTCCTAGAGTGGTGTGGTACCGCTAGAATGTTAATAAACAAAGAAGGACAAGCTGGGAGTGGAGGGGGGCACCTGCCAAGCCAGCATGTGGAGCGTAGAGGCAGGAGGATCAGGAGATCAAAGTCATCCTTGGTTACACAGAGTCCCTGGCTTCATGAGATTCTCAACAAACAAAATCTCTAAGGAGAATGGCTTCCCTGGGAGCCTGACTCAAGGACAGAGCATCACCCAGGGCAGAGCATCCTAATTAGCTATGTGGAGAGGACAGAGAGAGTGACATCCTGGCATCAGTTTCAGTTCCATGACCCCAGTCTACAGTGAAGGGCAGACCGGCACCACCGCACAAACTCTGGCTAAGCGCACTGTGATTTGGACTCAAGACTAGAATTGTTGAATTTGGGATCCCTACCCTCACCAGAGTTGATGTTCACCAAGTAACATGGCTGTTCCTGGATGCCATGCGAGCTCCTCAGGACTGCATACAGGAAGCATTAGCAAGAAGGTGCAGGGGGCCACCTGTTGGTGACTACAGTTACCATCAAACCTTCAAACTGGGGGTTGGGGATTTAGCTCAGTGGTAGAGCGCTTGCCTAGGACCTGGGTTTGGGGACCTGGGTTTGGTCCCCAGCTCTGAAAAAAAAGAACAAAAAAAAAAAAAATCAAACTGTGGCTAGCTGTCCGCGGGTAGTCCCATCCCTGGTGCCAAGGACAGGGGCTAGAAATTCTGCCGGGTCTGGTGGCATACACACAGGTGACCCCAAGCGCTCAGGAGAAGCAGGGGAATTGCCAGTTTGAAAAGAACGTTATTTACTTTACGCGTATGGGCATTTTGCCTTCGTGTCTGTCCATATACCACATGTGCATGGTTAGCGGCTGCAGAGGCTAGAAGAAGGTGACAGATCCCCTGGCAGGGGGACTATAGAGAGGTTGTGAGCCCCACTGGACCTGGGTCCTCTGGAAGAACAACAAGGGATCACGACCATCTATGCCATCTTGATAGCTCCAAAGATCATTAATCTGTGGGTAGGACCGGGTAACGGAGCAGGAGCTCTCCAAAGAGAGATAAACTGGGGCTGGGTGACAGCTCAGTCAGTGGGGCAGGCACCCGCCTGGGCAGCCTGAGGGCCTGAGCTCCATTCATTTGTTTTGAGACAGGCTCTTCCTATGCGGCCTCCACTCTACTTGCCTCTGCTTCTGTGTGCTGGGATAAAAGGTGTGCAAACCATGCACTGCTTAGAGCCTGTGCTGGGAGCTCTGGCACCCAAGTAAGAGGCTAGGCCAGGGTGACCCTAGGTGCTACTGGCCAGCCAGTGAGTTACAGGTTTAGTGTGACGCTGTGTCTTAAAAACCATGGTGAAGAAGCTGGCGAGACAGCTCAGTGGGTAAAAGCACTGGCCACAAAACCCTGAGCACAATGCCTGGAACCCACGGGGAAGGAGAGAACCAACACCAGAAAGTTGTCTTCTGCCCGCCACAGGCATGCTCTGGCGTGTGTGCCTGGATTCATGTCCAAACACGTATATAATACTAATAAATAAAAATCGACATGTAATGTTGACCTCTAGTGCCTGTATGTATACGCAGACACACGTGCATATACACACGTATGTGTTAGACATGGTGGCTCATACCTGAAATTCCAGATTTTGGAAGGGGAAAGCAAGAGGATTATCATGGGCTAAAGTGAGTTCTTAGTAGTGGCCTGAGCCACAATGTGAGAGACTACATTACTAAGAAAGAAATCCCACTGCCCTGGGAAAAAGTCAAACATGGTGTCATACATCCTTGATTCTTGAGCTCCTGATATGAAGACAGGAGGATCACCAGTTGCAAGCCAGGAACTAGCTAGTAGCTGGGGCTACACAGTAAGACCTTACCTCAGAAAGCAGAGTGGGAGGGGCCGGCTAGGATAGAGCAGAGCCACTGTAGGAAAGCATATCCCCAGGACCGTGACAACCATTCAGAATGGTTTGACTTCAGTGCGCTGTAGTGGTGCATACTATTTTTTTAAAGATTCATTTACTTATGTTTATGAATGCTCTATCTGCATGTACAGCTCCATGACAGAGGAGGGAACCAGATCTCATGACAGATGGTTGTGAGCCACCATGTGGATGCTGGGATTTGAACTCAGGACCTCTGGAAGAGCAGTCGGTGCTCTTAACCACTGAGTCAGCTCTCTAGCCTGTGGTGTTGTGGTGCCTGCTTTTAATTCCAGAACTCTGGAGGCAGAGGCACGAGGATTGCTGTGAGTTTTAAGCACATCTACATAGCAAGCTCCAGCATAGCCAATATTACAACAACAAAGGTTCTGTTTCCACACAGGCCTGTACCTCCTGAACATGGGAGGAAGACACAGGAGGATCCTGAGTTTAGGGCCAACCTGGGCTACATAACAAGTTCTTAGTCCATGTATGCGCTAATTAACAGGAAATATAAACAAGCAAGATAAAGCCAGGATAAAAGAGGGAGACCAGGGGCTGGAGAGATGGCTCAGTGGTTAAGAGTACTGACTGGGGGTTGGGGATTTAGCTCAGTGGTAGAGCGCTTGCCTAGGAAGCGCAAGGCCCTGGGTTTGGTCCCCAGCTCCAAAAAAAAAAAAAAAAAAAAAAAAAAGAGAACGAAAAAAAGAGTACTGACTGTTCTTCTAGAGGTCCTGAGTTCAAATCCCAGCAACACATGGTGGCTCACAGACATCTGTAATGAGATCTGATGCCCTCTTCTGGTGTCTCTGAAGACAGTTACAGTGTACTTATATATAATAAATGAATAAATAGGTGGGTGGGGAGTGGGGGGGTGGGAGACTGGAGCTTCTGCATTGAAGCTCCACAGAGATGAGAGGTCCTTGTTCCAGTTCACATCCCTTGGTCATCTGGTATGTCATGAGCTAAGAGCCTGCCTCTTGGGGATGACAGTGAACACCAGGCCGATGGATGGCAGACAGGCGAACACAGAAGACAAACATACTCTGCTCTTTCCTGAGATGAGATTTTTTTTGGACCATCCAATTCCCTACACAGAAGCATGCTGGAGCTTCCAGGCTTTAGACAGCTCTCCTCCGTGGTTTCCCTTTTCCAAAACTAGATTTCTTTTTGTCTAGAAAGAGGGTCTTATGTAGCCCAGTGTGACACTTTGAATTAGAATGCCCCCCCCAGGTTCTTGTTTAAACACTTGGTCCCCGGGTGATGGAGCTATTTGGAGAGGATTAGGAGGTGTGGCCTTCTTGGAGGCGTGTCATTGGGGGTGGTAGACTGGAAACTTCAAAAGCCCAAGCCAATTCCCAGTGAGCTCTTTGCCTGGAGCCTGTGGGTCAGATGTAAGCTCTAATTCCTGCTCCATCACCATGCCTGCCTATGGCCACAAGCCCCAGCATGATGCTCATGGACTCACTCTCTGAAACTTTTAAGCCCCAATAAACTCTTTCTGCTCTGTTGGCTTGGTCATGGCGTCTCTTCACAGCTAAACTCTCAGGCTGGCTTTGAACTCCCCATCCTCCTCTTGCATCAACTTCCCAAATGCTGGGATTAGCAATTCACAGTTATAAATTAATCCCTGAATGCTTCCAGGGATTAATTCCAGGTCCGCAGTCCAATCCCTACTGTGTTGTTGTGCCTGGTGCTGGATTAAACCTATGGCCACTAGAGATAGGCAAGCGCACTATCAGGGGGACTCCCTACTTCCCATGTGTTTTTAAAGCTTGGGAGTTTTGGTTGTTTGTTTTGTTTTGAAGATTTCTTTATTATATATACAGCCTGGATGTATGTCTGTAGGCTGAAGAGGGCACCAGATCTCATTACAGACAGTTTTGAGCCACCATGTAGTTGCTGGGAATTGAACTCAGGACCTCTGGAAGAGCAGACAGTGCTCTTTACCGCTGAGCCATCTCTCCAGCCCCCAGTGAGTGCTCTTAACCACTGAGCCATCTCAAGCTTGGTTTAAAACTATTTTTATGTGTGTTGGCTGCGTGTATGTGTACCACATGTGGTGCCTGCACCCTAGAAGTGCTGGGTTCTCTGGAACAGGGGTTAAAACCAGTCATGAGCTGCTCGGTGGGTGCTGGGAACAGGTCCTCGGCAAGAGAAGCCAATGTTCTTAACGACTGACAACCTCTCCAGCCCCTTTGTTTCGTTTGTTTGGTTGGTTGGTTTTGGGACTTGGTCTCTTTGGGTAACTCTGACTGGCCTGGAACTATATTTTAAAACCACGTTGGCCTTGAACTCAGAGATGTATCTGCCGTGGCACTACCCACCCCCTCATCCCCAGTGTTGGGATTAAAGGAAACCACACAGCCTCCAGTGTCTGTCTGTCTGTCTTGGTGTTGTTTTGCTTGTTGACATCCACTCCTGATATGTAGCCAAGGCACAGACTTGCTGTGTAGCCCAGGTTGGCCTCAAACTCAGGATCCTCCTGCCTTTCTCTCCCACATTCAGGAGTTATACAGCATTCCTGGCATTGCCAAGAGACTGTTGTAACCTTTGAAAGTTTTGGCAGAAACTGGGACCCATTTTGATGGCCCCAGCAGAGAGGTTTACTATCCTTTCGTCTCTTCTGCTTCTTGTGACTTACTCTTGGGGACTTCAAATCTGGGTCTTTAATTATCTTCTTTATAGAACAAGCTGCAAATTCCGAGGACTCTAGCCTTAAGGTCCACCTCAGCTAACGCAAACGTGAATTAGACATACAGGCTGGTAGCTAATGGGAGAAAACCCAACTCTCGAACATGTCTGTTCACAGGCCTAGATCTCCCTTCCTCGAGAGCTGCCAGGCTGGGTCTTCACTGTCCCTCAGGAAGGCCTACTTCCTCTACCAGAAGTCTCAGCCCAGGGTAAAATTCCCCCTCCTCTGTGGTCACTACCATATCACATCCAGTTAATTGTTTATCCTGGTTTCTTTCTCGTTACAGCGTCAGCTTCAGAAAAAAGCTGTTTCCAATACCCAAATTAGGACCTGACACAGGCTTCATGTTCTTCACGGAAATGTTGATGATGACAGCTCACAGCCTTGTAGGGCCCTTCTCACAACAGCATGCATGGGACACTGCTATTTATAGCTCTTATCCAGAACAGCAGCCAGGGCCCTCCCGGCTCTACAGTAGAAGCACACCCCTGACTTCACCGCAGACCCCTTCTTCTTTTAAAATTTTAAGACGTTTTTCATTATTTTCTGTATACTAATGTATTTCCTACACGTGTGCCCGTGTACCACATGTGTGCCCGTGGCTTGAGGAGGTGTTGAGCCTCCATGTGGATGCTGGGAATGGACCCCAGATCCTTTGTAATAACGAACACTCTCAATCACTGAGCCAACTCTCTAGCCTCTCCTTTAAAGAGGAGATTACACAGGGACAAATAAATGCAATCTTCTCTTTAAAAGAGAAGAGGTTGGAATTATTGTTGAAATTATCTCTGGGCAGTCTGTGCTGCTAACCTGTCAATCGGGGCAGGGTGAGAGACCGATAACCACGGCAGAGGAAAACTTGTGGGAGTGGCTTCTTGCTTTCCGCCACGTGCATCGCAGGGGTTGAATTTAGAGAGTCGCGTGGGCGCAGTCATCTCCCCGGCCCAGAGACCTAAACTCTCTACAAACTCCCCTCCCCAGCAGCCAAGGGTCTGCTAATTCATACTGCCAAGGCCACGTGTCTGTACAGAGTTTGATTTTGTTTTGTTTTTGTTGTTGTTCTTTTAATACAGGTTTTCTCTCTGTGGTCCCGGAACTTAATCTGTAGACCAGGCTGGCCTTGAACTCAGAGATCCACCTGACGCTCCTCTGAAGTGCTGGGATTAAAGGCAGGTGTCAACACTGTCTGGAGAGGGTTGCAGAAATTTAACACTGGCAAGGTCTGTGAATACAGTGCTCCCACCATGTTGACATTGGCAGTCTTTGGAGGACTTTGGGGTCTTTACAACACCATGGTTTTGTGTTTGAAGCCTATCATTTAATAAGAACTCAGAAAACAGGAGCTGTGTGTGATGTGGGTGGCTAAAAAGGGTCACCCTAAAAGGCTCTGCCCATGAAGAGTGAAAGACAAGAATCCTAAGAATCTCAAATACTAGAAGCCAGAAGCTGGGCCTTTGAACCGTGTCCCTCCGAGGGGCTGCTGGCTTTGAGCAGTTTAGCAGTTTATCCCAGTACGGTCAGCCTGATTCTCATCAGACCACAGGATCGGTTTTGGGAATGTGATCTCCCGAGAGGCCCCTAGGTCAGCTGGCACCTGGTTATCAGTCTCTCACCCTGCCCCGATTCTGGAAGGTGACAGATTAGTAGCACAGATTGTCTAAAGATAATTTCAACAAACTGTTTGAACATTTGTCTCAGGGTGATGCTGCCCAGCCTATGATGGAAGGATCCACTGAGGGGGTCATGGTGCTGGGAGGCAAGTGTGGAAAAGGGACCGCTGTCCTGTTACGGAAAAGGGACCTCTACTTTAGTAATCCTCTGGATTCAGAGAGAGCCTCTGCGAAGCAGCCATGTTCAAAATAGAAAACACTCGGTCAAAAGAAGCCTCGAGGTGGACGCTGCAGCTCCCCCACTCCCCCTTCCCAGAAGTGTCCTGCAGACTTACCGAAGAGCAATGGCTTGAGGCTGAGGGTTCGGATGAAGTGATCCCTGCCCGCGACCACCTGGACTTTCCGCTCATATCCCACCTAAAGGAAAAGTACACAGCAGGCAGCTGGTGTGCCAGGCCGCACTGCTCAAGAAAAGTCCCGTGTCAGGGCGCGACAGTAGGAAAGTAAGTAGGCGCGCGCGTGACCCGCACACAGTGATGCGCGTTGGGGCAGCGTGGTGGCCCAGAGCTGAGCCACGGTTCCTTCTGGCTCCGCTTGGCAATGCTTAAAGAGCGAGCGGCTCAGCGCGGAGGCGGGAGGGGGGTGAGGATGTTCTTACCTTGATGCCCTCCAGCCGGGTGAGGGGACCCAAGGTTGGCACTGGCTGGGGGCTCTGCTCACGGCGCTGGGGTCCCGGGTCTGTGCTTTCGTCCCCGTTGCTGTAGTGCACGAAGAGCAGCAGGGCCAGCACATTGCCCAAGTACAGGTGCACGAACACCATCAGTACCAAGAAGTAGGCACGGGAACAGATGCCCCGTGGCTTGCACAGTGGCCGCACCGGTGCTTCTTCACCATCGCCTGGTCTGGTCGCTGCCCCGGAAGGGCGATGCTCCGGTGGCAGCGGCCACTGAAGATTTGAGGCCTCCTCGATCGTCTCAGCCACAGGCCGCTGCACGGTCGCCACCGCTGCCGCCATGGCGCCCAGGTCGCGCGCGCGCCCAGGGGAGGGGCCGCGGGGGTGCTCGCGCTGCGCAGTCGCTGGGACCAGGACGGCGGAGTCAGCGCGCACCGCGGTCACTAGGAGACCGTGCTTTGGGATGCTGCGCCTACAGGGAGCCGCACCCATCGACCCATCCTGAGATCCTGGGACCTCGCCCGCACCAGGCTAGTCGCTCCCGGAACTGGATACACTCCATCACAGAAGGCCACCCGCAAATGTGGAGGCACACCAGGGGAGCACCGTTAGGACAGACACCATTGCCATTAGCAGTTTCGGAGAAGATGTCCCCTTCCCTCCTTCCAGAAAAGTGTAGTGGGCATTTTCTCACTCCTGGAAGAGGGGAATCAGAGTGATAGAAACAACGCGGAAGCAGCGTCTTATGACAGAGTGGGCCGCCGAGGCCAATGACTGCACACCCGACGATGAGATTATAGAGCAGCTCCCACGAGTTTAACTAGAACATTTTATGTATACGGAGCGGCCGTGTATGTGCGTGTACATTCCATGTGTGCCTGTATTTGAAGACAGACAGGGCAGTGGAGCTGGAATTACAGACGTTCGTAGGTCACCATGTTGGTGCTGGGACTAGAACCTATATGTTCTCCAGGAACACTAAGAGCTTTTAGGGGTCTTAACCGAAGAGCCTCTCTCCAGCTTCCTTTTTTTTTTTTTAATTAAACATTTTTTAAACAAACAAAAACAAAAACAAACAAAAACAAAAACCCAGGCAGGGTCTCATTTAGTTCAGGCTGGCTCATCAAACTCGAATGGAGAGGAAGATAAATTTATTCTCCTGTCTCCGCCTCTCAAATGTTGGAGTTACCAGGCGTGCACCACCATATTCTTGCAGCTTTCCCCTACGACCTTGGATATTCTTTTTTTTTTTTTTTTTGGTTCTTTTTTTTTTTTCGGAGCTGGGGACCGAACCCAGGGCCTTGCGCTTCCTAGGTAAGCGCTCTACCACTGAGCTAAATCCCCAGCCCGACCTTGGATATTCTTGAAGGCCCCTTTTCGGTCAGACTTGCCCACCCAGGAAATCCTGCAAGTCAGGATTTACTTAGGTAAGAAGCTGCCCAGTGTGCCCAGGTGCTGTTGGTGCGCTCTTGCCTTAAAGCTACTGGAATGGGAAGAGGGAGGGTGGAAGGTTTTTCCCTAACCAGGACACCCTGGCCTCTGAAGTAAATAAAACTCAGATTATAAAGCATTGGCCAAGGCATTTTGAAATCTGCTCTTCTCGGGCTGGGCTACCCTCAGGAGATGTGCAGCTGATCCCTCCCCCTTTCCAATGCAGTAAAGTACTAAACGTGACTGCTCACTCCCTTCCAACATTCTACAATGGCAGGCTTCCTCAGGGTCACTAAACGCCACAAGTTTTATTAGCGAATTTAGTCAACCTCAAGGAGCACTGTTAATCCTCTTAAACCACAAGAGGATAGGTACTGGAGTTTTCTGGGTCAGAAGGGAAGAGGTAGCAATGTTGTTGATTCAGCCAAGAGAGCAGGGGTGCTATGGAACAGTCAGCACCAATGGTCCTCCATCTTCATGGGGAGTGGGAACAGAGATCTCTGGTGGCAGATCTGGCTGTCCTTACACAGAAGCAAAGGCAGTAAGGACATGGCCTCTTGCCCCAGAATTTATTTTTAGTGTGTGTGTTCATGGCAGCTGAAGGCTGATACTGACACTCTTTCTGCCGTATTCATTGAACAGGCTTTCTCACGTGACCCCAGCGCACACCAACTGAGCTGGGTTTTTTAGTTAACTTGCTTTGAGGATCCTAGACCCCACCCACCCACCCCCCAGTCCTGGGACTATAGGCTGACTGCAGTGCCTACTCAGCCTTACGTGCAGGGGATCTGAACTCTGGACCTCAAGGTTTACCCACTGAACCATCTTCCCAGCTGCCTAACATTAATCCACAAAGGAATGTTGTTGCTACCATAACATTTTGTATGGAATCTGGGCAGTACTGGTGGTGCGCACCTGTAGTAATCTCACTTAGGAGGTGAAGACAGGCAGCCTAGGCTTCACGGCATCATCCTTTCTCAAAAACGTTAATGATTTAAACGGACAAACCCCTACTGCCCACTTAGGAATATTCCAATCTCTTAGTTGGGTGTAGAAGAACACGCCTGTAACCCCAGTGCCCGTGAGGCAGAGCCAAGAGGTTCTCTCCCAAATTCCGGGCCTGATCTACAGAGCAGATTGCAGGCTCCCCCCTCTGTAGTTTTCTGTATTTACTCAGGTCAGGAGCCAATTTCTTGTGTAATAGGGACAACAATTTCTAAAAACTATACTCGTCAACTGTTGATAAACATTAGTGTTTATAAGACTCATTTTAAGGGTTGGGGATTTAGCTCAGTGGTAGAGCGCTTGCCTAGCAAGTGCAAGGTCCTGGGTTTGGTCCCCAGCTCTGAAAAAGGAAAAACAAAACTCATTTTAACATGGCATTTCTTTTCTCTCCTCTTTTGAGACACGGTCTTACTATGAAACAGCCTAGGATAGCCTTGAATTCCTGATCTCGGACTCAGCCTCTGGGATTACAGATGTGTATGTGCTACCACACCTGGCACTTTACCAGATACTGTGACTTCTGGATATTACTATGTAGTATATCCGGGGAATCTTATAGAAAAAACAAACAAAAACGTAGAAAACTCTAGGTAGCATATGCAGGCCAGGAAAAGTGCAAGATCTCCCGGAACTGGACTTGCAGACAATTGTGGGCCATCATGTGCCTGCTGGAAATGGAACCCAGGTCTCATTAAGACCAGCAAGTGCTGTAATCTGCTGAGGCATCTCTCCAGGCCCTACGAAGACATTCTGTTTTTTTACATTTAAGTGCACGTATATGCGTTTGTGCTATGGAAGACTGGGTTCAGAGGACAACCTGCAGGAGTTCCTTTTCTCCTCCTGCCATGAGGATCCTGAGGTTCTTCCTCAGCTGTCAAAAACCTTTACCCACTGAACCAGCTTGCCAGGGACATCATGTGTAAAGATCACCAAAAGTAGTGTGAACACCATGTTACCCTATGCCCACTGATTTTCAAGGATGCCCTATCTTAACTGGTTCAAATTTATTAGTGGGGCTGGAGAGATGGCTCAGCAGTTAAGGGTATTTGTGGCTCTTGCCCGCACCCCTCCTTTTAGACAGCAGGCATATCTATAATAAAACGTCACAGTACACATGCATAGAAAACACCCACACACAGAAAACAGGAAATCCCTAGTGACCCATTCTGTCATAAAGCTGAAGGCACTTCTGGGGGTAGTGTCCTCTCACACCTCGCTGTGTGCCCACAAGAGCACACTCAAGGCCAAGACCAGCCATGTGGGGTTGGGCCCCCCACAGTGCTAGTTTACCTCTTGTGACGGGTTTGTATATGCTTGGCCCAGGGAGTGACACTATTAGGAAGTGTGGCCTTGTTGGGGTAGGTGTGTCATTGTGGGTGTAGGCTTTTTCTACCTGAAGTATTTTCCTAGCAGACTCCAGATGAAGATATAGAACTCTCAGCTTCTCCTGTACCATGTCTATGTGGAGGCTGCCAGGCTCCCTCCTTAAAGATCCTGGACTGAACCTCTGAACCTGTAAGCCAGCCCCAATAAATGTTGTCTTTCTAGGACTTGCCTTGGTCATGGTGTCTGTTCACAGCAGTAAAACCCTAAGACAACTCTCATTAATGCTGCTTGTAAGCCGGACAACACTTCCAAACCCATTTCCAGTTTTGTCCCCTTTTGTTTAAACAGACAAATTCCTTTTTTTTTTTTTTTCTTTTTCTCGGAGCTGGGGACTGAACCCAGGGCCTTGCGCTTGCTAGGCAAGAGCTCTACCACTGAGCCAAATCCCCAGCCCAACAGACAAATCCCTACTGCCCACTTAGGAATATTCCAATCTCTTAGTTGGGTGTAGTAGAACACGCCTGTAACCCCAGTGCCCGTGAGGCAGAGCCAAGAGGTTCTCTCACGAGCCATATGTCCTGTGTACTGTGTTTCTACATCTGCTTCTGGAGGGACCCGAGGTCTTTAATGGCGGGACTTGGGTCATTCTTCAATCCCAGGATGCTTGTAGGGAGTGGCTCGGGCTCAGTTTTTTGCCAAGGAGAGAACTAACATTTCCAAGTTACTTCTTCCCGCTCTGCAGGGAGCACCTCGAGCTGCTTTCAACCCGAGAAGAAACTTCAAGAAAAGCAGTGCTCAGTCTGGCTGGGCCCTCAGAGCCCCTGAAGGAGTGGGAAGAACAAAAGGCAGTTGCTTTGAGAAGACAGACTCCACACAGTTTTATAATCAGAAAGTGAATTTATTTTGAATAAACCACTCAACTTTGTGAGATGACATTACCTCAACTTTTCTTTGAAGAAAGACAAGGATCTGGTCAGTTCATGAAAACACTGTCTTTCTCTACCCTTTGCAGGGCAAAAACACCAAACTAAACCAAACCAAACCCTCGCCTCCTGCCTGACCTCTCAGATGTTCTGATGTTAACGAAGGACAAGCACCGAGGGTGCAGAACAAAGGTCTCCACAGGTGAGGTGCCAGCTACAGGTTGGCAGAGCCTCCTGCAGGGCCAAAGGTCAGGGTCACAGCTGAGCAGTGGGAGGACGGCAGCTGTGCAGTTCAGAAAGTACCCAAGGGGAAGTTAGGCTGCAGAGCTGAAACTCTGGTCCTATGTCATGGCAGTGCCACCAAAAGGACTGGATGGAAAGGTCTGGTTACCAGCATCACACACCACCCTGGGCCTGCAGCAGGTACACTCCTGGCTCACAATCAGCTCCCATTGGTATTCTGGGTTCATTCACCATACCCCAAACTACTACTCCTAATCCACCTCACAATCTCACTTGTCAGGAACGACATGAAGAGACAAGGTGAAAGAGGATGTACAGCTGGTCATGTACCCCAAGAGTCACAGCTGTCACCTGTCAAGAATAACTCAATTTTACAGCTTTACATGGTACCTAGGAAATTGTTGACTGGAGGTGAAAATGTATGAATATCAAAGAATCTGCATCATAGTATTCACAGATTTCTCATAGGCTCTCCTAGGAGTTCAAGGAGGTCCTGTCAAGTATAGACAGCTCTGCCAGTCTCAGAGGGGAGGCACTGAGCAAAGCCATGGAAACCCCAGAGATCACAGATCTAACTTTTCAAAGGCCCACAGGACCAGGTTCAAGATAGGAAGGACACGGCACTCAACTGTGCAGAACTGGTCCTTTCTTCTGGCCAGCCCCTTCTCGTACAGGAACTGAGACCACAAAGCAGGGATTCTCCTGGCCTTAGACTCCCAGACCACAGAGACGGGGACTTCTGGCAGCTGCACTAGGCAAAGGGGACCACACCCCACCACGGAGCAGCTTCTGGCCACACTCTAGGTGAACATAAAAATAACTTGTGCAAACCTCTTGAGTCACAAGGCCCATGCCCTTGGTCTAAGAGCCATGCATGCTGAACTCTGACCTTGTGAACTCTGTTCATAAGAACACAACAAGACAGTGACTCTCGTCAGAGTCCACCACCTGAATACTGGATCAAAAGGAACGACCAAGGAAAAGGAAACACATCGGGGGACGATTCCTTACAAAGGTGGATTCCTTATCTTTATGAAACAAAAGGAAGCACCATGCTGAACCAGTCTCCCAGTTCAGGGGTGCGTTAGCCCGCCCACCTCTGCTGTGGGTGCTGGCCTGGGTGGCCTGACTCAGGTAAACCTCACATTCAAGAATAAAGCCAGCCTGCAGTGAGACCGTGCTCTGCTCTGTGCCCTGGCTGTCCAGAAGGAGTGTGACTCTGTACCCGTGCCTATTGTACAGGCCAACTCAGATCCCTATCTGCCACCCACATTCTCCCCTAGAGCTCCAGCTCCAGGGGAAAGCAGAGGCCACGCCAGGGCTCCGGCAGTGTAGACGCTGAGACTGGGTGGGCGGGCAGTATCAAGTTACATTCTAAGTCATGTAGCTAAAGGGTGAAGCACTCCAAAGCCAATTTATTTTAGACGGGCTCCGTGTTACCTATGGTTTGCCTCTTTTCTTTATAATCGTACAACCTTTGAAAATTACATAAGTTGTAATGATCTAATACTATTAATAGCCATTCAGAAAAAAAGTTCCCTCCCGCCCAACAACCATCCAGGGGAAATTTAAAGTCCTCACTAGAGGCCAGCTCAACATGGCCTCTACCCTGGTAGAAACAAAAAGCAAAAAGATGAGAAGAAAACAAATGGACTAAGAGGTGTGTTGCCAGTGTCTTTCAGGAGTGGGGCCCTGGCTGTTGCCTGGGTCGTGAAAGGCAGAGCCTGCAGCATGCAGTTCGGTAGCCGGGTGGCCTCACAGCTACATCTTCCTCACCCCGGCACATCCACAGCCCGGTTTAGGTGTCGTGAAAATCCTTTAGCAGGGTTCTTCTCCGCTGCTCTGCTATGTGCATCTGGTTTTCCAAGTCCTGTCCAATCGACACAACAGGTTTTATAAGTTCCAATGCCAGGAGCGGAGAGCACGCAAAGCCACAGGCGGTGTATTGGACGCTCCAAGGAGTCTAAAGCTGACCTGCCCACCCTCTAAGGCAGCACCTTTAAATCCCAGCCCAGTACAATCACTGTTAAATGACACCCTTCCCTTACCTGAAGGAAGGCGGCAGGCACTTACCCCTCTGTCATAGCTGTCTGCACGCTCAACTTTCCATGAAAGGTTTTCGATCTCAGCCTCCAGCTGAGCCTGCTGGTATTCAAACTGTATGGGCAGAGCAGGAGGGTCAAAAGGAGAGAGGGCTGTAGCCGGGCAGGGCCTGCAGATGGAGGGTACATGCAGCACCTCAGGCTCCAATTAGCAACTGACAAGCCTGACACTGTCCTCAGCATGCTTGTTACTCTTTATGCCCAGAGCTGGAAAAAACATCCAAAGAGCTTCCAGAAGAGAGAGCAAATGGCAAAGTAACATTTGCCGTCCACCACCAAAGGAAGGTGAGAAGCTTAAAGCCATGGGAAAAGATGGTCCCAAAACACCGGGACAGACATTACAAAGGTTAGGTTAAAATGGATATTGTCAAGACACTGTATTTACCCCACATTCTACTCCCCCCAGTCATGTAGTCATCTGGCCAGCAAAGCCTTACGATGGGGGTGCCAATGCATCTCAGCTGGTGAAATACCTGCCCGAGATGTAAGGAGCCTGGGGCTCAGTTCCCATGAACTGGGCGTGGCACACGCTATGGCGCGGGAATCCCAACGCTAAGGAGTATCAGAAGGTCAAGGTCCCCTCCTGGGTTATCAGCAAGTTTGAGGCCAGTCTGGGCTATTTGAAATCCTACCTCCAAAAATTACCAACCAACCAAGCAAAAAAGACCAAACCAAACAGAACAGGACACCCTTTGATTCTTTTTTTTTTTTTTTTTTTTTTTTCCGGAGCTGGGGACCGAACCCAGGGCCTTGCGCTTCCTAAGCAATCGCTCTACCACTGAGCTAAATCCCCAACCCCAGGACACCCTTTGAAAGACCAAACAATGTGGCCTGTGTGGTGTGGGCCTGTGATCCCAGCACGAGAGGCAGAGACAGAGAGTTTAAATTCGAGGATCTGGGGGCTGGAGAGATGGCTCAGTGGTTAAGAGCACTGACTGCTCTTCCAGAGGTCCTGAGTTCAATTCCCAGCAACCACATGGTGGCTCACAACCATCTGTAATGGGATCTGATGCCCTCCTTCTGGTGTGTCTGAACAGCTACAGTGTACTTATATATAAATTCGAGGATGCCTGGGCTAAGGTTTTTTTTTTTTTTTTTTGTACTTAGAAGAAAAAAATCAAATAGTAACCATACACTTGAGGAATAAAATGTTACACAAAAAGACTTTCCTCAGTCTTATTTGTGAGAGGAAAATGGAAACAATTGTCCTGTCAAATGATGACACATTAAGGTAAAACATTGTAGCATTTTTGTAAAGAAGAATTCAATCTGGTAAAAGGTGAGAGGCTTGACAACCATACATTTGTGCCTTGGTTTTTGAGAAGGATTTGCTATAGTCTAGGCTGGACAGACAACTCAATCCTGGATCACTGGAGTTATGAAGTTTGTGCCTCTGTGTTTTTCTGGTGCTGAGACTCACATATGCTCTACACAAAGCTTTACTTCGATAACATTAGTTTTAAAGGCTAGAACATGAACAACATAAATGCTATGTTTCCCAACATTTAAGGAATATATAAAAATTACTTTTATCAGCAGGAGGAACAACCATATCTAAGAACAACTAAAGGAAATAGACAACTATAACATAAGGATGTGTATGATACGGCCACTGGCTATCCAAGTGATCATAGGCTTTTTGAGTCCATTGATCTTTAAATATCAAGGTTTAAGGGATCAGGTGCATCTGGCTATTATAGCATCTGAGGTTTATTTCAGAGATGCCCAGAGCCAGAAATATCTTTTTGCAGTAAGACAGTTTTCATTGTGTTCTCCCAATGATATCAGGTCAGAACCATGTCCATCTGCAAAGTGCCTGTAAGAATGGGGCCCCTCTAAAGTTGCAGGGAACAGCAGAAAGGCAGTGATGGCTTACCAGCTTCTTCCTGGGGCCGGATTCCATGTAGTATGCATATGGATAGGTATATTGCAGGGTGTATCGACACTGGAATAAGAAAGAAAAAAGTCTTATCTTTGATTCTACTTGACCCACACATTGGGTAGCTCTTACAATTCATACCCAACCATGCAAATGATGACTCTAGACATGTGGATCTAAAAGCAACAAGGCCAGACTATGGAGATGGTGGACTACAGGAAGACAGGGAAACAGGAAACAAGACTGGCCACAGAACCACCACCCTTCATACTGACTCATAACCACCAGCTGCTCAGAACTTTTCTGTTTTTTAGTGGTCAGTAAAATCTACATCTCAATACTTATCAATTATAGACTTTCTTTTCAGTTATCCATAAATGGAACAAAGAAGAAAAAAGGCTTTAGTTTTCTCTGTTGGCAGAGACAGTTAAACAAACTGCTCAGAAGTCCTTTGGACATTGTGCTGGCTGGTTTTATGTGTGTCACCTTGACACAAGCTGGAGTTATCACAGAGAAAGGAGTCTCCCTTGAGGAAACGCCTCCATGAGACCCAGCTATATAAGGCATTCTCTCAACTACTCATCAAGGGGGGAGGACCCAGCCCATTGTGGGTGGTGCCATCCCTGGGCTGGTAGTTTTGGGTTCTATAAGAAAGCAAGCTGAGCAAGCCAGGGGAAGCAAGCCAGTAAGTAACATCCCTCCATGGCCTCTGCATCAGCTCCTGCTTCCTGACCTGCTTGAGTTCTGGTCCTGACTTCCTTTGGTGATGAACAGCAATGTAGAAGTGTACACTGAATAAACCCTTTCCTCTCCAACTTGTTACTTGGTCATGATGTTTGTGCAGGAATAGAAACCCTGACTAAGACAGACATCTAGCAAAGGGCTAAGACTTCTGGTATATTCAGCACAGGGAAATGTGGTCCTGTAGACACGCATGCAAAGCTAGTCAGGGCACCAAACTCCCCCTTCCCCCTTCTTTCAGAGATAGCCTCCCACCCTAATGTTTGCAGCCAACAGGGACTAATGGTAGAAAAGTGAGCTGGTGGATACCTTGGCCAACAGCTTGGCGGCATTCTGCAGGTACTGCCAGTCAATCCACGTTCCCAGATTGTTCATAACCCTCTCTTGAATCTTCTCGTGAATCCGCTGGTATGTTTGTGCCTCCAGCTGCAAGCTTTTGTTGTGATTTTCCCACTACAAAGCAGAGGAAGAAGGAAAAGGGTAGAGTTCCAGGAAGGTACAGAGGTCAGCAGATAAGTTTAAAACAAACACTGGCTAGTAGGCCATGTCCTCGGATTGCTCTGTCTTCTTATGGAGCACACGGGTCCTGGACATCACTCAACTAAGGGGGTACCAGGTCCTTCCCCAGCATCCTGCACAACTGAAAACCCACATCTGTAGAAGGCAATACCAAGCACGTGCAGAAGCTCCAGTCACTAACTTCCACATATGCACACAGCATCCCAGTGCTCTCACGTCGTCAACAGGCCAAGTGGAGAAAGCCAACTCTGAAAGGGCTGATGTAAGACAAGACACCTACCCTCTCAAAGTAGAACAAGTACTTCTTGAGGGCCTCCCTGGCCTGTGCTTGCTGGCTCTGGTTGACAATGTCAGGATTCTCCTTGTACCGACTACATTCATAGTACTCACTACCATGCGTCTTCCAGTCTCCTAGACACATCCAGCAGAAGTCTGCACAGAAAGGAGGGTGAAGTCATTTACCTGTACAAGACAACCACACACTCCTCCAAGGCACAGGCAGGAAAGTAGGGTGAAGAGGTAACCCCAACAGAAACTCCCAAAGTTGCCTCTTTGCAGAGGGATATACAACTCTCATTCTTGTCACAACTCACTGCTCCCCCTAATTGTTAGGACAGCCAATGGCCTATGAATTCAAAAACATACATGTTGCATGCCTTACTGTGCTGTACAAGATCACTGCTCAGCACAGTCAACACTACTGCAGGAAGCAAAACCGTGCCCAAGAGTCTCATCTGGTCATCTAGAACACAGGCTGCCTATATAAACTGCTACCTAAGCCTCACAATTCTTGCTTGTCCTAAGACCTTTATACACAAAACTGAAAATCAAATTTCTGCCTTTTTTGTGTGTGTGCATCTATGCCCCTGTACGTACATCCTATAGGACAGAGGTCAATTCTGAATGTTGTTCCTCAGGTGCTTAGTAGTCCCCCCAACCCCTCAGAGATAAGCTCTAGGCTAGCCTGGCTGGCAAGAAGTCCCAGGAATCCACCTGTCTCTGCCTTTCCAACACTGAGCACTGAGATTACAAATTGGTGCCACTACATATATACCTGCCTTTATTACCCGGGTAACAAATGGGTCATGTCACAATTATGAAATTGAGAAATTGTGTGGGAGACTATCTGAACATATCTTCAAAAAAAATTTTTTTAAAGCACTGTGGCAAAGCTATATACAGCCTTTTCCGAAAGGCAACTTAAAAAAAAAATCTCTAGTAATCCCCTTGACAGCTATCTGTCTTGGGAAAAGCCTTGACCTGAGTATGCTGGCCCAGGCCTGTGATCCACGCACTTGGGAGACACAGGTGGAGGACTGCTGCAAACCTGAGGCTGTCCGGGCCTACACAGCAGATGCTGCCCACGAAGAAAGATAAGGAAACAGTCTTGCTGGATGACTGAGGATCACGAGGTCACACCAGACGACTCAACTACATGTGTTATCAGACAGCAGTGGAATTATAACAGAATGCTCCCACCCCTCAAATCAAAAGTTGCTCTTAAGCCAGTTCCAGTGATCCCAAGTGATGGAGGTTCCCCTTTGATTCGCTGCTTTGTCTAAAGAACTCACTAAGAAGCAATGGAGACGAAAGCACAAGAAACACAGACCGTGCCCCTGGACTGGAGACCAGGCCTGGACTCACCATGCTTACACTTGGAGCATTGCTGTCAGAGAGAAACAAAAAGAAGAAACACATTTAGCAGAGTACTCTGACCAAGGCCTCCATGCTTGCACACAAAGTCTACATGCTTCTACTCACCATGTGATTGCAGCCTCCATTCTTCTCGATACAGATGTTGCACTTGGGACACTGAGGAGACAGAAGGTGCTGTTAGGCTTACACATCATCAGCCCGGCTCTAAGAAACAGTACACAACTCCAAGCACCCACGCCCAGTAGCTCATTGCAAGTACTTCAGGGGAACAGTGCCCCCCCCCCCCCAAACGTGGCAGGTCGCTGAGGCTGGAACAGCAATACAAGGAAGTGAGGTCAGCACGCTGGGATCTGAAACAACCCCACTGCCAGCTGAGGCCCACTAAGGCCTCCCCCGTCTGTCCTTGGTATGACACCGCTCAGAGTAAACCCAGGTTGAGGTAGCAGAAAGCAGGCCTGCTGGGCGAAACTAAGTTCTGCTCAGCTTGTTGGACTCTGGCTTCCAGAAGAGGGTGTGGAAACTACCTCCAAACTCTTCTCACATGAAAAAGGACAGCTAGCCTAGAGTGAAGCAGTCTCCCCTCAGGGTGGTGCAGTCTGTGTATGATTCTGACTGAGTCAGTGCTCGGGTGCACAAGGAAGGAACAACAACCCCCATGCCCCTTAACGTTAATGGACACTGAGACTGTCTGGGCTTGTAGTATATAGTCTTGCTTTTTTTTTTTTTTTTTCGGAGCTGGGGACCGAAACCAGGGCCTTGCACTTCCTAGGTAAGCGCTCTACCACTGAGCTAAATCCCCAGCCCATAGTCTTGCTTTTTATGAGCTATGCCAATTAACCACTTCACTCTGAGGACTATCAAAGCTTAGTAAATACCAATAAAAATCAGGGTCTTTTCCTAGTTAGTTCTTCTTCAGGCCAAACTTTTTTAAGTACTTTGGAATTTATTAAAATAAATGCATCTGGATCTGAAGAGATGGTCAGCAGTTAACAGCACTTGTTGCTCTTGCAGGGGACCAGAGTTCAATTCCTAGCACCACATGGGGTTCACAACCATCCATTAATGAATTCTAGTTCCAAAACATCCAAAAGACATACAAGTGGTGCACATACATTCATAAAGTAAAAATATTATATTATTATTATTGCTGTTATGTTTTATTTATTTTATTTATATGTTAGTATACTGTAGTTCTCTTCAGACACTTCAGAAGAGAGCATCCCATTACAGATGGTTGTGAGCCACCATGTGGTTGCTGGGAATTGAACTCAGGACCTCTGGGAGAGCAGTCAGTGCTCTTAACCGCTGAGCCACCTCTCCAGCCCTGTTGTTATGTTTTGAGACAGGATTTCTCTATGTAGACAGGCCAGGCCAGGCCAGCCTGAAACTTACAGAGACCCACCTGTCTCTGCCTTTGGAGTGAGCAACCATGACCAGCTCTAAAAGTTAAAAAAAAAAAAAAAAGTATCCAAGGATAAAAATTGGTACAACTATACTAAGCACGGCAGAGTGTCCAAAGACCTAGCTAGGGTACATGCTCTTCTCGCAGATGGATGGCTAACCTATGGGGAGAGCCCTGGGCAGCATACTTAGGAAAGATCCAGTACAGGTAACATACAGTCAAGTCCTTACGTCTTTAGTGTGAGCACTAATGTAGTTAGCTGTTTCGGAGTCGTCCGCACACTTGGTGAGCCATTTCCGGATTGTGGCGCAGTCTGTGGGGGCGTGATACATCTGTCGACACTTGAAACTTAAAATTGGAAAAGAAACATGTTCAAATAGTTATCAGGTCAGGGTTTCCTTTCCTCTTGTTTGAATGAACAAATCCTGATTTAAGAGATTAGGCAAGGGGTTGGGGATTTAGCTCAGTGGCAGAGCGCTTGCCTAGGAAGCGCAAGGCCCTGGGTTCGGTCCCCAGCTCCGAAAAAAAAAAGAACCTCGGGGGGGGGGGGGGGGGAGATTAGGCAAAATCCCTCTGGAGGTCTTTGGGACTTTATGCACCTAGGATAATAATGGAACACATTATGAATGCTTCTTCATCTCGAGCCCAAGATGCTTCTCTCAACAGGGTCACAGATGTTAGCTTCTCCTTAAACCCTCTGGACGGTTTGGATTAATTAACCCTTTCTGAAAGGAGTCACACAGAACCCAGTTTCCGTTTATCCCCCCCCTTCTTAGTTGCTGGGGATTAAACTCATGGTCTTGAATTTTGCCTTGAAGCTACAATCCCAGCCCTAAGGCCATTCATTGCCCGCCCCCCTCCGTTTTGTGTTTCTTTTGTTGTTGTTGTTGTTGTTGGAACTGGGCTTTTGTATCTTGGGCTGGTCTCCAAAGATTCTTTTCATCTTGTGACTGAACACTTCCAGAGTACCATCAGTCCAGGCATGAGCCAACATGTCTGCACATAGTTGAGGGCCTTAAATCCAAGGCTTTATGTACTATCCAGACACTCTACCAAGTGAGCTACAACTTTAGCCATGAGCTCAGCTCCTTGAAAGGCAAGTGAGGAGGGAGAACCTTCACTCAGGTTTAAGGTAGGACTGAGACTCTGGGGAACCTCTCTACACCTTCTGGCTAGATGTGCACATAAGGATGCACCAATACCAGCACTGTTAAGTCTGAAGGTACTATCACATGTGAAAGAACTGAAGCTTAAATGGTAGGTGGCAGTGCACACCTCTAATCCCAGCACTTGGGAAGCAGGGGCAGGTGGATCTCTGTGAGTTCTAGACTACCGAGTCAGAGGACAGTTAGCACCACACAGAGAAACCCTGTCTCAACTACCCCCACTCCTCCCTCAAAAGAAGTGAAGCTTAAAAAAAACAAAACAAAACAAAGCTAGGACTCAGGTCCTCAATTTCCTTTTGTACAAGTCAACAGTGAAGGTCTCCAAGGCAGCAATTACTCAGTTCTCTGCTTTAAGAGGGAGAGTCCGCTCACGGTCCTGGGCGGCTGAAGGTGCGCACACCCATTTGCTGCGAAGCTCCTGTGAAGCCAGACCATGGATCTTCCAGGGAACTGCAACTAGGACAAACCTGGATCCAAACCATGGCTCTGCTATTTACTAGTAGTTAGTAACCTTGTAACTTGACTTCCTGACAGAGAACACTACGATGGTGACAGAGCAAATCTCACAGCTGTGATGATGCAGGGGAATGACTGGACAGAGGCTTGTCACTTGGAACTTATTGAATGAGGACCTCAGATGTAAAATTCACCCACAACTTAGTTTTACACAAGTCAGCCAGTGCCAGCAGGGTGGACCATGAAGTCAGTCCTAGCATTACTACCGCTAATGGAGGGCAGATCTTCCTACAAAGTTAGTTCCAGGTTAGCCAAAGTTACATAGCAAGACCTTGTCTCAAAACTAAACAAAATGAGACAAACAATGTCCTGAGCTCAACTCTTAGCACCATATAGACCTTCCATGGTGATGCGACTCTGGACTCGCAGCACTGTGGAGGCACGGGGAGACCAGAGATGTTCAAGATAATCCTTGGCTATGCTTTGAATCTGAAGCCAGTCTGAGCTAAATGAGATCTTGTCAAAAAATATAAAAAGATAATAAATTTAAAATGTAAAAGTTAGCTAAAAAAAGTTCAAAACAGAAAGATGAAAAGTGTTGGGCTGCGGAGATGGCTCAGTGGTTAAGAGCACCCGACTGCTCTCCCAGAGGTCCTGAGTTCAATTCCCAGCAACCACATGGTGGCTCACAACCATCTGTAATGGGATCTGATGCCCTCTTCTGGCACGTAGGCAGAACATATTAAATAAATAAATGTTTTAAAAAAAGAGAGGAAAAAAGTGTTGAAGTCAAAACGGTAGACAGTGTCTTGGCCATGAGTACAGCATACACCTAACATATTCCCCAGGAATCTGCCACTTCCTTGCCCCCAGAGTCTGTTCATTTGCCAAAACTACCTGGGCACAAACCTGGCTACCTAGAGCTGTACTCTTCTGGACAGATAGTCCAACTCTCCCAGTCCTGTCCTCACAGACAGCAACAGGCTCTTTGGAGGAAGACGGGCCCTGCACCCAGGACTGCTCGGCATCCCCTCTCTTACCAGAAGACCTCGTTGCACCGATTGCACTGCACTCGGCGAGCTCTCGGCTCCTGTACCCGAATAACCATGGGGCAGTCTGCACCAGGGCACAGCTGGAGCTGGTAATGACTCTGTAAACACAGCGAAGGAAATGATGAAGCGATCGGCTAACGGTTGCACCTCAGACGGACTGCTCAAGTGCCTCTGTACTCCAACTGATGGCTTACATCAAAGGGCTAAACACGTTTAGGGTAGATGTTGTGAAAAATAGATATTAACTAATTATTACAGAGAATATTTCTTTAGCTTAAAACAAGGAGCTGGGTTGATGATTTAGCTCAGTGGTAGAGCGCTTGCCTAGCAAGCGCAAGGCCCTGGGTTCGGTCCCCAGCTCCAAAAAAAAAAAAAAAAAAACACCAAAAAAACAAGGAGTTACTAACTCCTTGTTATTTTATAAGTGTGCCTGTAGGCTGGAAAAGACATGTTTGTCTATAGCTCCAGATACTTAGCTACTTGGAAAACTAAGGCAGGAGAACTGCTTGAGCCCAGAGAGTTTAATCAAGGAGATCTGGGTCAACCAGGGAGAAGAGGTCTCAGGAAGAACATGTTTGGATGTGGGTTGGATGGTAACACAGTTCCGTTACCCGTGCATCTGACAGCTCAAGGACTCAGAGACGCTCAATAATCTATCCATGGTAACAAATTATACAAAGCAAAAGGCCTTGTGTTTATCCTGCATTTCTGCAAGACAACGACCAATCCAATAGCTTTTAAACGAAGTCATAACAAAGGTGGAAATTACACTGTGTAGAATCTGCAAAACTGGGCAGGTGGCCTAAAACAGAACCAACCATGCTGGTATCCTGAAGAAGTTTTCAAATTGTTAAAACCCAAACAAAACAGCCCTTCTCTGGGCTGAATTGTACTGAAAAACAAATGGAGTAGCAACCCTTGAGCTAGGTCTGACCTGTGCTCACCCCTGAACCAAGATGGCTTGCTCAGCTTGCTCAGTTGTCTGTGTCTGCTGGACGACAGGGATGCCTGTCCACTCACGGCAGTGGAAACCAAGATTCAGGTAAACTAACGAGCAAGTGGTCTCACAACGAGGAAGCAACAGATCTTGGATTCACACAGCATTTTTTCAGAGCACAAGGTCTTTATCACAGTTTTTTAAATTAAATTATGTGTCTAGTATAGGGATGAGGAGGTATGTGTGGATGCATGCAGGTGCCTAGAAAGGCCAGAAGAAGGTGTCGAGATCCCCTGTGGCTGGAGTTACAGACACAGGACACGAGTACTGAGAACTAACAAGATCCTTCCTCTTCAAGACTCTAAAGTACTGAGCCTTTTCTCCAGCCCCAAGAGCTATGTGATTTACCACCAGCTGGGACTATACTGCATATGGTAGCCTCAGGAAGAGAGAGGGCAAAAGAACAGGGCCATTCATACCTCCACATAGTCCCTAAAGAGGTAGCGCCTGTATTTATCTCTCAACTCTTCGTTGGGAAGCAAGGGAAACACAAAGTCCTCTGGTGTTCGAAGCGGACAATCCTGAGCCATACATGAGATTCCTGTTGAACAAAGATAAAAGTGATGGCGGCCATACTGTCTTCTACACCCCCTTTACAGTACAATATACTTATCCTCCATGTTCCACCAACAAATTCTAATTCCATATAGGAAATTCTCTGTTCAAAATAGTTATCAAAGCTAGCACCTTTAATCCCAGAGGCAGGTTAATCTCTGTGAGCCGGCCTGGTCTACAAAGTGAGTCCATGATAGGCATGGCTGTTACACAGAGAAACAGTGCCTCAAAAAACTACAAAACAAGAAAAAACAAGAACTTATGCAAAGAGAGAAATTAACATGTTTTCATAATAATGTAATTACGATAGATATTGGGCTCAATTACCCAAATATCATTATAAGCACCACTAAATAAAATTAAAATGTTAGAGGTAGTGGCTCATGTCTCTAACCCCAGCACTGGGGAAGCAGAGGCAGAGTTTAAGGGGAGCCTGGTTTACATGAGATCCAGGTCAGCCAACGCTACATGGGGAGTCCTGTCTTAAACAACAACAACAACAACAAATTATAGACTTAGTGATTAATACGACTAATGATTTTGTTTTATTATGTACATGAAATTATTACTAGTATACTCATATTTTGGTGTTTCCTTTTGTTGGAGGGGAAGCAGAATACTACTATTTCATATAGTCCAAACTAGCCTTAAGCTTGCCATGTAGCTGAAGGAGGCCTTGAACTCCTGATGCTTCTGCTTCTACCTCCAAATGTTGAGCTAACAGTGTGCCACCTTGCCTAGGTTAATGTCCTGAGATTCTGCAGATAGCAACGAACATTGCTCTTAGTATTATCAAGTGAGGGGCAACAAATACTCCTGCACCACATAATCAAATCTGATAAAGGTTACATTGCCCCAAAGCAGTAGCTGGAATCAAGGCATGGTAGGCAGCTAAAGGACAGCTCCCTCAGCATCCTACCCTCCTCACCCCCTTACAGTTAGGAGCTTCTTTTTATGAGGTCTCGGCTGCCCTGGAACTGAATCTGTAGACCAGGCTGGTCTCCAATTCAGAAATCAGCCTGTCTGATTATTGGGGATTAAAGGTGTGCACCACCAATGATTAACAAAGGATGGTTCTCGTAAAAATGACATAAAATCATTTTGTACCCACACCAATATTTCTAAAACCTTTAATTTTCTCATTTTACTGGAGACTACAGAAAACTGTATTATTTAGATCTGTTAATCTTACAAGAAATGTTTACTTAAGTATATGAAAACAGACTGAAAGACAAATATTTTAAGGCTGGAGAGATGGCTTGGCAGTTAAGAGCACTGGTTGCTCTAACAGAGGACTGGGTTTATGCCCAGCACCACATGGTGGTCACTGTCACCTATCACTTAGTCCCAGGGACCCTATGCTCTCCTCTGACCTCTGCAGGCACTAAACACACATGGTATACACAGAGTTACATGCAGACAAAATACTTAATACATTATATGCATAAAATCGAATAAATAAATAAATGTTTTTCAAAAGACCTTTTTTGTGAGAGCTATATTTATTTTCAGTGCAGACTCACCTACACCGACACCATCTTTGACGAGGACTGAGCAATGTTGCTCCCAACAGCTTCGGCAAAACTGATGCTGGCAGGTCAGAGAGAGCAGGTTTTCCTTCCGCACAAACTGCATACACACTGCACAGTGGTGAGGGGGGTGGGCTGTGGGGACCTGGAGTGGGAGGGGAAGAGCAGGAAAAGGAGAACAAACACCACATAAGGTTCCCAAAAGCTGAACTGTAAAGGTCCTCACAGTCCACACTACAGTTTGCCAAGGGCAGTGGTTTTCCCACAAAAACATGCTCAAATCACAAAACAGATTAGCTATGAGGGTTTTCTGTCTTTGTTAAAGAGCTGAGTTAGGTTCCCAATACACATATGGCAGCCCGCCCGTACCCATCTGCAATCGCAGATCCAGGGGTTCTAATGTTTTCTGCTGGCCTCATACACACTAGGCATCCATGTAGTACTACACATGCATTCTCATAAGACAAACATTCATGCCTTTAATCACAGCACTCAGAAAGCAAAGGCAGGCCCAGCAGATCTGAGTTTCAAGCAAAGCCTTGTGTATATGTTAAATAAAAAACAAAAAAAAAAATTGGGGGTGGGGATTAGGAGCAAACTAAGGATTGTGGACATTCTATACAGCACCAAACAAGGCTGGTGATGACACTGTGAGTCACAGAGAAAGCCATGAACACTCAAATACAGCTAGCCGCTCACTCTAGTTGGAGACACTCACGTGTTTGGATGGATTAGGTTGAACTCGCGCCTCAACAAGCAGCTGAGCAGAATTAGACCTGTACCTGGAAAACAAAAGGCAAAACAGAGAATCACATTGGAAGACATTTTTAACTTTCAATGACAGAACAGATCATCAGGTGTTGTGGTTACATCAAAGTGTATTTTACCTTGTCAGCATAATGGTATGTGTCTACAACCCTAGCACTCAGCAAATGTGAGGCCATAGCATGTTTGAGGTTTTCTCTGATAGTTTCTTTATTGAACCAAATTTCCTTTAACTCAATACATTCTTTTCTTTGGAAGCTGGGCAGAGGCAAGAGGTTGGAGACAGGGTCTTTACTTTGCAGCCCTGGCTATTCTGCAACGCTCACAGATCTGTCTGTCTCTGCCTTTTGAGTACGAGATTGGAGGGGTATGCCACAATGCTCACTTGCTCCGTTTGGTTTTTAACATTTATCTTATATGTATGAAAATGTTGCTTGCACGTATGTTTATATACAATCTGCATGTCTGGTGCCAAGCAGGCCAGGAGAGGGCACTGAAGTCTTTGAGACTAGAGTTATATGTAGCTACATACAGTTACATGTAGCTACATACAGTTACATGTAGTTGCCAGGTGGTGCTAGGGAACTGGATCTGAGTCCTCAACAAGAGCACTAAGGACTCTTAACCACTGAACACATCTCCAGCCCTCAAAACCGTTTTCTGAGAGAGAAGGTAGCTAAGGAGAGAGTATAAAATGCAGACACGCTAAATAGGAAGCAGAATGTGTACAGCATAATTTTGTTTATAAAGTTGTGAAATCATACAAATAGAAGATACTTAATTTTTAAAAAGAGATTTATTTTATGTATGTGAGTTCACTGTTGATCTCTTCAGACACACCAGAAGAAAGACATTGGATGCCATTACAGGGGGTTGTGAGCCACTGCGTAACTGGTTGCTGGGAATTCAGGACTTTTGGGAATTCAGGACTTTTGGGAGAATGGGACTGAGCCATCTCAAGTCCCCCAGAAGATACATAATTTAAGAGTAAAATAAGAAGCATGGGATAAGCAAAGAGCTCACTTAGCAGAGTGTCTGCGTCATGCACAAGGTGTGATGCCCTGCACTGCATGAACCTTGTGGCACATGTATGCACATGTATGCACAAGAGGAGGAGACAGGAGGACCTACCATGCCCATTTGAAGCTATTCCTGGTCTGTCAGAGACCTGAGGAAGCCACTGCTACTGACACGTAGTAGGTAAAGCCCAGAGGAGCTGCCAGATTTCCTATAGTTTACATAGTAGCACCACATCACCAAAGAATTGTCCACTCCAGCCAAGTCTCATGGCATAGATCTGTATTCCCAGCTACTTCAGATACAGCAGCAGGCAGATCCCAACAGGGTACCTAGACAACTTAGCAAAATCATATTTCAAAATAAGGGGTAAACTGGGGCTGGGGGTGTGGCTCAGTGGGCAAGCGCTTGCTTAGTCCATCGAAGTGTTAAAGGCAGGTACCCACACCCAACCATTTCTCAACTTTTTTGGTGTTATGGGGAATGGTCTATTCCACACAAACACAGAAGATTAAACGTAAATCTGCTGCCAAACAACAGAGGTTTAAAAAGTATGAAGACACCTGTATAGTAACAAATACTATCCCAGCATTAAAACTGAAATAGAAGAGTATGCTGAGAGGTAAGAGAATATAATATGCTCAAAGAAAAGGATATAAAATATCCCTTTGAGCAATTGTGTGTGCATGAGAACACACCCCACAATGTCAAGAACAATCACAGTGGGTTGGGCAGACACTGACGGATGCTATGGACTCATCTTTCCACTGAACATCTTGCCTATGTCCAGGATATATGCTGGCTAGTTTTTATGTTAATTTAACAAAAGCCAGAAGTCACCTGAGAGGGGGAACCTTGACTGAGAAAATGCTTCCCTAAGATCAGGCTATAGGCTGCTACTATGGTAATATAATCTTTTGATCTCAGGGCTTAGAGGTAGAGACAGGCACATCTCCTTGAGTTCAAGGCCAGCCTGGTCTACACAAGAAAATTCAAGGACAGTCAGAGCTAGATAATGGTTGTCAAAAAAAAAAAAAAAAAAAAAAAAAAAAAGATTTTGGAGGCTCAAGCAGTTAAGAGTACTGACTGTTCTTCCAGAGGACCTGAGTTCAATTCCCAGCAACCACACAGGCTATAACAGGGATATGGCTCAGTGGGAAATCACTTGCTTAGTCCATCGAAAGTGTGGACATAAATCTTAAAAACAAAACAAAAAGTCCAAAAGATCAGACTGTAGCAGCCTGGAGGGTATTTTCTTTTTTTTTTCTTTTTTCTTTTTTTTCGGAGCTGGGGACCGAACCCAGGGCCTTGTGCTCGCTAGGCAAGCGCTCTTCCGCAGAGCTAAATCCCCAACCCCTGGAGGAGGTTATTTTCTTAATCAGTGACTGATGGGGTGGGACACAGCCCACTGTGGGTGGTGACTCTCCTGGGCTTCAAGAAACCAGGCTGAGTAAAATCACAGTGGACAGGCAGAGAAGGATGCTATAGGCAATTTCACCTCCTTTCCCCTGAATATCTTACCTGTCCAGAATCTCTGAGACTTGCCAGTGGAAATTAACTAATATAAGCTTTGCAACTGAATGAGATACCTGTAAGAAACAACAACAAAAAACCAACAAACTTTAAGTGTGGTCTCTCACAGTGTTCTATCATTTGAGAAATCACCACTATGCTAGTTTCACATTCTTTTCTTTCATTGTATGTTTTTGTCTTTTAAGTTAAATTTCTTATATTAGTTATTTTATACATCTCTTGATCTTTGTTTTCATTCATGTTTTCTTAGAAACTCTCCCTGGAAACTGAAGCAAAACCATCCTTCTCTGTAGTAATTAAAAATGTGATATCCAACGTTAAGCAAAAGAGCTTCCCAGCTGGGCTCCTGAATGTGAGTAAAGTTCTCAAACACTGCTCTACAAGGCCACACCCACAGAGTGCTTCTAGATAGGGCCAGCAGCATATCTCCAGGCATTTGATTTATATTCTGTCAACAACAAAATGAATTTAAGGTCAGATGTGGTAGCATATAATTTTAATCTCAGCAGGCAAACCTCTTCTGAGTTCAAGACAGAGTCTGAAAACCAAGTTTCAGGCAGCCGGGGGTACAGTGAGACCCTGAGCTATCTGCATGCACAAAGCCAAAAATGCCTTTTATCTCAGGAGACGGAGACAGGCAAATTTCTGCTGTACACAGACAGTGCCAGGCCCTGTACACAGTGAGACTCTAAATTACAGTCAGTTTATTGTTTTAAGACAGAGTTTCTCTATGTAGCTAGACCCGGTTGTCCTGAAACTCGTTCTATAGACCAGGCTGGCCTCAAACTCAGAGACTGCCTATATCTGCCTCCTAAAGACTGAGATTAAAGGCATGGACCACCACACTTACCTTAAAAAACAGTTTTAAACGTCCAAATTCACAAAATTCAACAAGTCTTAATTGCTAAACATTTAAAGGGTTGTAGACTGTTTTCTGGTCTTTACACATGGCTCTGACTATTAAAGAGCCTCAAAAGATGACAAAAAGTTAATGTAAATTCTTCCTAAGGAAATGAGAGGATACATGTACCACTAGGTTATTAAGATATTAAAAATAACGTATATGCCCAAGAAAAGTGAGCCTGATAAATATGTAACAGATTCATGCAATGAACAGCAATGAACTTATTGAAAAGAATGCTACAGTTATGGATATAAAACAGGTTTACTTTGGGGGGATAGTCTCATATAACCTAGGCTGACCTCAAACTTGCTTTATAGCTACCAATGATCTTTAACTTCTAATCCTCCTGCTTTCACTTCCTCAACTCTGGGATCACAGATGTGTGCCACCATGTCCAGTTTATGCTCAGAGCTTTGTACATAACGGTCAAGCTCAACCAACTGAGCTTCAGAGAAGCTTACATTTCAGTATTAGGTTAAAGAAGAAAGTAGCAATAAAGCATTCGATTCATAGGGGCCATGATATCTTATTACATGGAAAATAAATTAGTTGAAAACATCTTAAGCATCAAGACTAGGGTGGGAGCCAAAAGGTTGGAATGTGTTTGGAGGCCTAGATCAGGCAGGCTTCCCAGAGAAAGCAGAGGACAGCATGAGGATGCCACTGAGAATACGAAAGGCCAGTAGATACCTCAGGATGCAGACACTGCTCTGATCTGGCGCTGAGTCTACAAACAGCAGCTACCTGTACCGTAGTGCCTACCTGGTTCCCAGAAAACTTTAACAGGAAGACAATTACCAACATGTAATCCCCAGCTCTGGGGTACAAGCCATCCCTGAGACTAAATAATGCATATCCTAGCGTGACGTCATTATCAAAGGCCGTTCAATTAGCGACTGCCTTCCTTCCTGTCCCACAGGCCAAATACATCTGGAGAAATCCAGGGAAAATCTCACACGGGGCAGAAGTTCTGACTACCTTCCATGAAAGATGAAGACCACATATGCTGCTAAACAATTTTCTTACTGAGGCCCACGGAGACTTAAGGCAAAGGTCCCTAAATCACGAATAGTAATGTCTTTTAACTGTTGCCATAATTCATCTCAACAGATTAAGTAATAAACCAGTTATTTTCTTTAAATTTTAGCAGATGCATAAATACAGCTATTTATTGATTGATTGACTGATAAGGTCTTTTTGGCAGAGAACTTTCTATGTAGAGCAGGCTGGTTTAGACATCCACCTGCCTCTGCCCTCGGAGTACTTGCACTAAAGATGTGTGCCACCATGCTGGATTTTTTTTCCCCTTAGAAGCTCTCAGTATGGAGCTATGTGTAGTTCATGCTGGTTCAAGCTTGTGGTCCTTTTTGCCTTGGCCACCATGTGCTAGGATTATAGTGTGTTCCATAATGTTGACTCTACAAATACTTTTATTTTTAATGCATATGAGTTTGTATGTGTTAGGTTTGAGGGAGTGCAGGTACCACAGTGCACAGTGGTGCTAGCGGACAACGTTGTAGAAGTACATCCTTCTCCTGGCTGGAGCCTTGTCTTTGCTGTCTGATGCACTCAGTCTCCCTTGTGCCCATCCTGTCCTTCCTTTCTTCTTTCAGCCCTTTTGTTTATTTCTTTTTGAGATAGGCTGTAACTACATAGAGCACTCCGCTTTAGCCTCCTGAGTGTTGAAGACTGATGTGCAACCTCACTGGGCCACACCAACTGCTTCTTACTCTTTTTTTTCTTCTTTTCTTTTCTTTTCTTTTTTTTTGCTAGTAGCCAAAGATGGGCCACCATACCCAGCTGTTCTGATTTCTATGTATCTTATAGTAGGCCTGGGCCCCATAAACACATTAAAATCACTACAGATGATTTAGGTGGAATCTTTAAGCTAAGAACAGGGGTCAGGGCTGCCCTCCTCAATTCCATAAAGCCCACACAATTGGTTTAGAAATAGATCTCCATTCCATGATGGTGACTAATTACTATTTCACTACCCACTCAGAGGTGACATGATGACCTCAGGTGTCAGTCCCATCTGTCTCCCATTTTTCTGAGAGATCTTTTGTGTTTGTATCTTAGTACAGCAGGCTAGCTGGCTGTCACAAGATTCTTTAGATTCCTCTCCCTCACCTGGGTATCTGAATATGAGATTTCAGCTATGAGCTACCGTTCATATAGTTTGGGGATTTGAACTAGGGTTTTACCCACTTAACTTGGTCCCTGGGAAACTGTTATTAACCTGTGGCTTGACTGCTCTTTCTTTTCTTCCTCCCTTCCTTTTGTTTTTCTTCGAGATAGGAATTCTCTGTATATCAGGCTGTCCTTGAACTCAAGAGATTTGCCTGCCTCTGCTTCCCAAGTGTTGGGATCAAAGGTGTGTGCCACCATTGCCTGGCAACCTGTGTGGGCTTTCAAAAAGAAATTCTTGCTTTTTTTTTAAAGAGTGTGTAAAACATTTATTTAAACACTGTACTTAGTCTGATTCCTTGATTTCAACACTAACAGCTACAACAAAGTCTGAGAATTAGCACAAGAGGAAATGCTCAAATACACTAACAACATGGCTCGTTAGACCCATAAACTTACTGACTACAAGTCTATATCCTAGTAGTTGAATTTTGATTTAAAAAAAAAAAAAAAAGACTAGGGGCTGGAGAGATGGCTCAACAGTTAAGCTCTGACCCCTTCTGACCTCCATGGACACCAGGCACACACATGATGCACAACTAGATAAAACTAATACACATTAAATAAAAATAAATTTCGAAAAGAGACTAGCATTTAAAAAAAAAACCCTCTGTGGTTGGGCATGATGGCTCCTGCCTTTAATCCCAGTTACTGGGAGGCAGAGAAGGCAGAGCTCTGGGAGTCTGAGGTCAGCCTTATCTGCTACGTTGAGTTCCAGACCAGCAAAATCTAAATAATAAGTCCCTTTCTCAAAACAAAACAACCACAGACAAAACCAACAAAGGCTAGGACCTTTAATCCTAGCACCTGGGAAGCAGAGGTAGGAGATATGAGTTCAAGGCCATCCTTGTCTACAAAATTCCAGGACAGCCAGAATTTTAGACAAAATTTCTAAATACACAGAGAAATCCTGTTGGGGAATGACAACACAAAACTAAAAACAAACAAAAAACCAACTGTAGAGATAGATTTATTAAGTGCAAAGAGGCAAAAAGACCTCGGGTGAGCAGAGACAGGACTCAGAAACATGAACCTCCCCTTAGCCTTCTGTAGCAGGTGCTAGCATGACTCCCAATCATATGTGCAGCTTAAGAGAGGTCCCTAAAAGGCCAGGCATGGCAGTGCATGCCTTTAATCCCAGGATTTGTGAGGCAGAGGCAGGCAGAACTCTGAGTTCAAGGCTAGCCTGGTCTACAAAGCTAGTTTTAGGACTACGAGGGCTGTTAGAAAGAGAAACTCTGTTTAGGAAAACAAACAAACAAACAAAAAAAAAAAAAACCAAAAAAACAGAGAGAAAAAGCACCTATATCGTGTCCATGGAAACTCTGTACATCAATTAGCCACTATGAATCTGATGGAATTTTGAAACTATTAATTTTCACGAAATGTGCCAAGACTGGATCTCATCCAATAAGATCTAGAAGGATCTATACTAGTGGCTCTCAAGCGATTGAAGGAATATGATCAGTAATTGGGTGGAGACGACCCCGCTGCTAAGAACACCATCTTCTTCCGTCCGAGTGGTGCTTTTCCCTGAAGGGGTTGTTGACACCCGTTTTTGTATAAATCAATGGCTCTCAGCCTGTATTTTTTTTTATTAAATTTATTTACTTTATGTATATGAGTACACTGTAGCTGTTTTCAGACACCAGAAGAGGGCATTGGATCCCATTACAGATGGCTGTGAGCCACCATGTGGTTGCTGGGATTTGAACTCAGGACCTCTGGAAGAGCAGCCAGCACTCTTAACCGCTGAGCCATCTCTTCAGCCCCTCTCAACCTGTATTTTAACCCTGTTGGGGGTCAAACGACCCCATCACAGGGGTCACTTCACCTGAGATCAAAGAACACAGATATTTGCATTACAACTCATAACTAGCAAAATTAGGTATGAAGTAACAACAAAATAACAAATGGCTGGGGTCACTACTATATTAAATGGTCATAGCATTAGGAAGGTTGAGAACCATAGGGAATGACACTATCAGGACCTTGTTGGGAGTAAGTGTGTCCCTGTGGCATCAGGCTTAGAGGTCTTATATACTCAAAGCTACACCCAGACTACTATGTAGTCTCTCCCTGCTGTCTGTGGATCAAGATGTAAAGCTTCCAGCTCCTTCTCCAGCATGTCTGCTTATACCACCATGTTTGCCACCATGTTTCCCGCAATTACGAAAATGAAACTTCTGAAACTGTAAGCCAGCCCCTTTAGTAAAGTTTGCTTTATCATGGTATCGCTTCACATCAATAGAAACCCTAAGACTGTGACTATCAGCCTCAGTTAAACAGGTGAGTTTTCTCACGAATCACCCAGTGTTCACACCACTGCTCTTCAATACTTCAAGAATGTAGCAGTTTACTCCACATCTTTTAAGAGTCACTTCCCTTGGGAGCTGTACAGACAGCTCAAACTCCAAGAGCACTTGTTCTGACAGAGGCCCTAGTTTCTATTCCCATCACCCACATGGTGGCATACAAACACTTGTAATCCTAGTTCCAGGGGATTCGACACTCTCTTCTGACCTCTTAGGGGAACTAGCACACACATCGTGAATACATACATACACGTAGGCAAAAACATGCACACATGTTTTTTAAAAAAAACTTTAAAGAAAATACACACTTAGTACATATGTACAGCTAACAAGAACTTCAGCTGAGTCCAGAGCAGCTCTGGCCAGGCACATCTCCACACACGTTTTATTGCTAGCAGTCAGTAGGAGACAATGATGATCTTTGCACGCTGAGAAACCCTGGTCTACATATTTCAGGGTAGCCAGGGCTACATAATGAGACCATGTCTTTAAAAAAAAAAAAAAAGGAAAGAGACTGCGAAAAACTCTACATATACACATGCACCCACACGTGCATGCCTCACATTTACTAGGTAGCCATAGCCTAAACTCCTTCCTGATCCTCCTGTATCTACTTCCTGAGTGCTGGGTTACAAGCTATGTGCCACCCTACTGAGCATTAAAATTAGGGTCTGTGTGGGTGTGTGTGTGTGTATGTATATATATATATATATATATATATATATATATTTTTTTTTTTTTTTTTTTTTTTTTTTTTTGAGGGAAGTTCTTACTATATAACCCTGGCCGGCCTTGACCTTATACAGCTCCACCTGCCTCTGCCAGGATAAAGCGCTTGTGCTATCATGTACTGCTTTTGCTGTTGTGGCTGTCTCGTTGAGAGTGGCTAGGAACTCAAAGAATCAGCTTGCCTCTGTCTCCAATGTGTTGCTGTGCTGCTCTGACATAAGATCTCATGCAGTCCAGCTGTTCTAATCCCTAGGGGCTGAGGTAGAGCCTTTTACCTAAGTGCTAGCCTTCCAAGCATGCTCCACCACACCGGATTTCTCTCAGCCCCAAACTAGGGATTTATTTAGCACTCACTATGTATCCTATACATAGTGTAACAATGTATAACAGTGAAAGAATGGGAGGGAGTATCAGTTACTGTTGAACAACAAATTATCCTTAAACTAAAACAGAAACAAAAACTTCATCCAATCAGGGAATAAAAGCACGATACCTGAATTTGGTATTACATTCAATACTACACAAGTAGCAGGATACTGCTCTCATTTAATTTAACATCATGGCTGCAGGCCCAAGACAACACAATAAAGCTAAAGAAAGAAGTGGAGAGGAAGATCAGAAAAGCAGCATTCTATGTACTCCCACATAAAATAATTAAGCAGACAATTCTTAGGGAATCTAAAACAGCATGAGAAATACCTAGTGATGCAGAGAAACTCGAGCTTTCATAGAACGCAAAGCAGAGCAGCCACCTAGGGACACAGCTGGGCTCACCCTTCCTTCCTTCCCTTTCCCTTTCCTCCTTTTTCTCCTTTTTCCTTTCCTTTCCTTCCTTCCTTTCCATCTTTTCTCCCTCCCTCTCTACCCTGACCCCTTCACTCCAAGACACAGTTTCTCTGTGTAGTCCTGGCACTTGTTCTGTAGACCAGGCTAGCCTTGAATTCCACTTGCTTCTGCCTTCAGAGTGCTGAGGCTAAAGGAGAATGCCACCACACTTGGCTACTTTGGTAATTTCTTAAAATGTTAAACATACATTTACCGTATGGCCTGGCAACCCTGCCCCTAAGTATCTACATCTACACAAGAAAAAAATTAAAGCAATGTCCACATCAAATCCAGGGCATGGATAATTATAGCAACATAGTTTATAATATCTGGAATTCAGAAACAGCCTAACTGTCCACAGAATAGATGCAAATAAAATGTATATCTATACTATGAAAATCATTATTTGGAAATAAAAAGAACCCATTAATTGCATACATACAGATGAACCTTAAAGGCACCACAAGAGGGAGCTGGAGAGATTGCTCAGGGTTAAGGGCACTGACTGCTCTTCTAGAGGTTCTGAGTTCAAATCCCAGCAACCACATGGTGGCTCACAACCGTCTGTAATGGGATCTGATGCCCTCTTCTGGTGTGTCTGAAGACAGCTGCAGTGCACTTATATCATCATCATCATCATCATCATCATCATCATCATCATCATCATCATCATCCGAGCTGCAGGTGGCAATATACATTGCAGAACATGGAATCAGAGGCACTGTCACACAGAGGGAGGGGTATAGGAGAGGTGAGAGCTTCCTCCAAAGACAGTGACGAGTTATCAGACACAGCTAACAAAGTGGATTCACTGATAAAATAGGTTTCCTTTTAGGAGGGCGCCATGTCAGCATTCTCCCGAGACAAGGCCTCATCAAAACAGAGTGTACTGCTTTAAATGTGATCTCTTCTATTGGATTTTTTTTAAATTTACATCTCAAATCTTATCCCCCCCCCCCCTTTTTTTGGTTCTTTTTTTCGGAGCTGGGGACCGAACCCAGGGCCTTGCGCTTCCTAGGTAAGTGCTCTACCACTGAGCTAAATCCCCAACCCCGGATTTTTTTTTTTTTTTTTTTTTGAGACAAAAATCTGCGTCAGGCCTTGGACCCAGTCTGCCTCCGGAGTGCCGGGATTGTTACTTACCACCAGGCCTATCCTGGGTTTGTCCTTCCTTCCTACCTACCAACCTACCTACCCACCCGAGACAGATGTTGGTATCAGAGGCGTGTGCTACCACATCTGGCATGAACTTTTACTTATAAACAAAACCTAAACTTTCCCTTAAGATTTTGTTTAAAGCACTGATTTTTACTTATTTTTCTAAAAGTTTAGCTGTAGCATGGTGGTGCAAGCCTCCAATCACCACACTGGGAAGGCAGAAGCAGGAAGATCTCTGTGTGTCGGAGACCAACCTGGTCTACACAGTGAGTTCTAACTCCAGTTCCCTTATGGGGGTGATGCATGTGACATGGTGCCTGTGTGGAGGTCAGAGGACAACTTGTGAAGTCTGTTATCTACCTTTTATTTATTATTTTTTCTTCTTCTTTTTTTTCGGAGCTGGGGACCGAACCCAGGGCCTTGCGCTTGCTAGACAAGCGCTCTACCACTGAGCTAAATCCCCAACCCCTTTTTTTTTTTTTTTTTTTGGTTCTTTTTTTCAGAGTTGGGGACCGAACCCAGGGCCTTGCACTTGGTAGGCAAGCGCGCTAACCACTGAGCTAAATCCCCAACCCCCCCTGGTTTTTTTTTTTAATGTAGGTTCTTACTTGTATAGCCCTGGCTATCCTGGACTCACTATGTAGACCAGGCTGGCCTCTGCCTTCCAAGTGCTGGGTGTGATTGGAGGTAAGTCGCCATGCCCAGCTAGTTCCCCTTAGGTCGGTTCCAGGGATCAAATGTGGGTTACAGCCAGGTTTATGCAGCAAAGTATCTGTACCCAACGGGAAACCTCGCCAGTCCTATTTTTGGTTTCTTTTCATTTTATTTAAGGTGTTTTGGTCCTGGATGCACTGCTTGCATGTGTGTCTGTCTGCATACCATTTATGTGACAGCTGACCAAGGACGTCATACGAGGGCATCAGACCTCTCGGAGCTGGAGTTACAGAGGGCTGTAAGCCACCATGTGGGTACTGGGAACTGAATCCAGGATCAAGAAGGGCATCCAAGGCTCTTAACGACTGAGTCAACTCTCCTGCCCGTTTGTTTTTGACACAGGGTCTTGTTACGTTATTCTACCCAGGCTGAGACTAGGAACTTGGTATGTAGACTGGCTGGCTTTGAATGTAAACTGATTCTACCTCCACCTCATGAGTGGTGGAATGTAGGGTATGCCACCATTCTAGCTAGAACTTTAAGTTTTAAACTAAGGTTAACTGATTATATATTATAAACTCTACAAGGTCTTGTAATTTTCACTGGCTCCACTACAATTCAGCTGAGCACGCCTTCTAAGATGTTCCATTAACTGCTTTGCTACCAACTTGCCATATCCTCAGAGCCACTCGATGTTCCTCAAGGTATGTCTTTCAGGTTAGTTTGCTTATTGACCTGTCTGTGATCTACCATATTTGTGCCTAAACCATACTCAGTGGGAACACACACACATACCAAAATCAGGAACCCTTTCGCATTTGACCTGGAGCTAGGAAAAAACTGTGACCGCAAAGGCAGGGATGGGGAAGAAAGCCAACACTGGCACATCCCTGGAGAGTGACAAGTAGGCCACTGAGCAGAGTGTTCAGTGGGTAAAGTGTTTGCCAAGCAAGTACGAAGACCAGAGTTTGGATCCCCAACACCCTTTGAGGGTGGATGGACTGACAGCTTGCCCGTGCTCTCAGCATGCTCACGAGGCCCAGACACGGGATCCCTAGGGCACAGGGATTAGCAAACTGGATTCAAAGACCCCAACTCCATATAAAGTAGAGAGTCACTGGGAGGAATACTGGGACCTCTTGTCTCCACAGTAATACTCACGCACATACATACAACCCATGTCTGCCTGTACACACTATGAACATGCATGCACACAAACACACGGCAAACAAGAATGAAGGGGGTGGGGTAGACACACCCTCAACTATCATGGTGGGTTGAAGAGAATTTCATAGAATAAAAAATGGGGTTAGAGGGGTTGGGGATTTAGCTCAGTGGTAGAGCGCTTGCCTAGCAAGCGCAAGGCCCTGGGTTCGGTCCCCAGCTCCGAAGAAAAGAAAAAAGAAAAAAAAGAAAAAGAAAAAATGGGGTTAAAGCAGAAACCAAGTACAGTCCATCTTTCCTGCCGTTCTTCCCTCTTTTCTGAGCCCTCAATACCTGTAACAAGATGGACCAGATGTTGATGGGAACCTTTCCTTCCAACTTGAAGGACACTTCTTGCTGTCATTTACCCTATATAATACTCTGCATTGCCTATAGGCCTCAATCTAATACAGCATCTCCAGACCTTTATTTCAAAAAACATTTACTTTACACACGTCAAAATGACTATTTCTTTTTTTTTTTTTTTTTTTTTTGGGTTCTTTTTTTCGGAGCTGGGGACCGAACCCAGGGCCTTGCGCTTCCTAGGCAAGCGCTCTACCACTGAGCTAAATCCCCAACCCCAAAATGACTATTTCTGATCATCAATACTTCCAAAAGGTAACAGGCAAACATCTAACAATGTCCTTTATAGTCTGTGTTTGTAAAGGAAATTGAAAGGTTATCTCCCTACCACAGACTTTCCTCTTTTCTTTTCCTTTTGGAGCTGAGGACTGAACCCAGGGCCTTGTGCTTGCTAGACAAGTGCTCTACCACTGAGCTAAACAGACTTTCAAACATGTTCAGAGATTATCAGCTGGTAACATTGTGTCACAGAAGTAGGCAGCAGTATGGGAGTCCAGTTTTCCTTTCTGATTTTAAAGAATCAGGGACTATGACACTCGATTTTATTAACACTTCAAAGCAAGGGTGCTGGAGGAAGGGCAGAGACCACAGGGAAGTTCAGGATTTAGTATGTGCCCTTAAGACCTCCTCACTGAGATGTAATGACACCTATGCTCACTGAGATGACACCTATACTCTTTAGTTGCTATTATCAGCAAGTGGTTCAAAACATGGCTAACAGCACAAAACCCTGTAGCATCACCATTTCTTAAGCTGTTTAGAACAGGAGTTTTCAACCTTCCTAATGTTTTTAATACAGTTTTGCATGCTGTGGTAGCCCCCAACCATAAAATTATTTTCATTGCTACTTCATAACTGTAATTTTGCTACAGTTATGAATCATAATGAAAATTATTTTTGGAGATAGAGGTTTGTTAAACCTGTTGCGACCCACAGGTTACAGAACTGCTGTTCTAGAGACACGTTCTCTCATAAGCTAAGAATTTTAGAGATGATCAAAATGAAGTCACACAGCCAGTTCAGGATGGAAACTATCTTGGTGACTATGGTGGTTTGAGTTAGAATGGCCCCATAATCTCAGAGTTGAATAGCGGCTACCAGGAAGTAGCACAGTTTGAAAGGATTGGGAGGTGTGGCCTTGTTGGAGAAAGTGTGTCCCTGAGGGTGGGCCTGAGTTCTCAAAAAGCCCACTCCAAGCAGAGTCTCTCTTCCTGCAGAGGCATAACTCTCAGCTCCTTCTCCAGCCCTGCATCTGCCTGCGTGCCAGCATGCTTCCTGCCGTGATGAGAATGGACTAAACCTCTGAAACTCTAAGTCCCGGTTCAAAGTCTTCTTTAACAGTTGCCCTGGCCATGAGGTCTCTTCATAGCAACAGAACAGTGACATTTCTGAATCAACAGGCTTTAGAGTCTTACAGATAAGGCATATATAATTCAATAGCAATTTGGTTCTGGGCATAGAAACAACTCTGTAACTCATAGCTCTATTCTAGTTTTCAATTTTATTCACTCTGTCTTTTCACCACTAGGTACTTTGTGTGGGGGAAGAGGGGGGATTCAATACAGGGTTCTTTTGTGTGGCCCTGGCTGTCCTAGAACTACCAGGTTGGTCTCGAACTCAGAGACCTGCTTCCTGAGTGCCGGCACCACTAGGTTCTCAAAAAGAGAGAATACTTTAGTAAAATTATTTTTCAACCACAAGTTACAAGTTCACCTCAAGGCTGTTAGTAAATAAAACCACAACTTTCTTTCCTAGTTCCCACCAAATTGCAGCCTCCTCACAAACTCAAGCCCTTGTTAAAATGTTAATTTCTTGAGTGAACACTTTCGTCTCTTGCCCACAGAGAACTGAAAACACCAAGAGAGATGAACCCTGCTCCTTAAGGAAACAGAAAGCACAACCGACATTCAGGACGTCTCTTGTAAGATGTGTATCTTGAAAGTGTGCATCTTTGGAACAGATTTCTAAAGGAATTTCTGGAAATTACAAAGTATTACCTGACATTCTAGAACACTTGGGTAGGATGTTTAGTGTTCAAAGCATTAACATATAGAACACACTAGTTCTAGGCAGGAATCGAGGCACACACTGAGTAATGTCTACTCCTGATAACACCTCAAGAAAATCCCTGACCATGGTCATCTGCTTCTTCCTTTCAGTCATCTACAGATGTTCACACTGTCTATCCTCAAAAACAAGTGGTTAACAAAACTTGCAATTAAAAAACTTCCCCCAGAAGAGATAAAGCCAGCAGCCCACCATAACTGTCACAGCCCTTCCCACACTTACCAGTGCCATAGGGAGGATGCAGCCGATGGCAGTGAGCATCAACGGCCTGAAAAAATACAGGTGGTAGTTTCAATTTTTATTTAGAATTCTTACTTGCCAACTGCCTGAAATCTTTTAAGGCTACACCAGTAGGTCTTCATGCCTCATCCAGTTAAAGCACTTTGTGGTCCAATCACATTTGTTAACAAAATAATAGTAAGTCACTCACTAAACAGCCCAGATGAAGAAAAGGTGAGCCAGCTTCTGGGCCTGGGGTAGAAAAGAAAAACTAAAAAAGATCAAGATGAATGGATGTGGCTCTCGTGTGAGTAGAAAGGAGTAGGGTGATGAAGTAATAAAGGGGGGTAAGAGAGGAACCAGGTTACAGCAGAGACGGAGGAATCACACAGAGTCAGCACAGTGGTGACAGTGGTGACAGAGGCGTCCCACTGACTGAGGGTGAGTGGCACCAAGCCCACTGATGTGCCAGACTTAAGTTGCCCTGTATTTCACATCTACACAGTTTCAGCTTCTAAAAGGTCAGCTCTTAGGCTGATAACTCTGCTCCATTCACTTTTCTCTACAAAGGCAGAGAGAGAGAGAGAGAGAGAGAGAGAGAGAGAGAGAGAGAGAGAACGAACCTGTAATTAATTGGGGGCATCCACATAAAACATGCTTTCAAAATCTGGTAACACACACAAATTTGAAGATTCCTAACTGGTCTAACCTAACTCATTCCTAACAACTGTGGTCTCTGTTTATTAAAAAACAAAAACCCAATCAATCCAAAAAAAGTCCAAAGATTTCACTCAAAAAGATTTATGAAAAATATAAGAAAAAAGGAAAATTACTATCCCTTTACTATGAGACTTTTGTGTGTTTACTTGTTTGTTTAGATGGGGTCTCATGTAGCACAGGTTGGCCTCTTGCTCTATAGGCAACGATGACCTTTGAACTCTTGATCCTGCTACCTCTGGCTCCCAAGTGATGACATCACAGGCATGTATCACCTTCCTAGCTTTTGTGATGCTGGGGGTCTAATTTAGGTGTACATTTGGGCAAGCACTCTATTAACTGAGTGTGGTTTTTAAAATTATGAACAACCCTAATATTTACAAAAGTGAGGACGATGAGGACACTTATTTGTTCATTACTTGGTTCTAACGTCAACCTGTGACCATGTCTCCAAATGCAGTTTTAAGGGTTCACTCAATGGAAAAGTCCCTGGGCAGCACTTAGTACAAAAGGTGTGCTGCCGCTCCCTCTAATGCTCTAACAGATTTCTGAGCAATGGCAGATACAATATGCTGCCATTTCAGCAAATGAAGGTCATGTCTAGTAAAAAAAAACAAACAAAAAAAAAAAACAAAAAAAAAAAAAAAACGCTGTAGATGAGTATGGGAATAAAGTAGGACTAACAACATAAGCATGTTCTTGTAACCATTTTATCTAAAAATGACTTCAATGTTTTGTCTCTTTCAGCAAGGTAGCATACCTAATACTAACCAGACACACCATCACTTTGCTGCCTTCTCCAGATAGAGGATAACCCAAAGGCCTACATATTCTAATGAGAATCACAAATTCCAACAGCCTGTACTGAAGACAGACTGCCTTAGCAATCCCCTTTGCTAGGTTCAAATCAAAACCTTTTTCTGTTACAGTAAACGTCATAAATAGGAAGAACCAGACTCAAGCTCTTTAAATAACACCCCCTTTCTGCCATGCCTAAGCACCCACAGTAAGAGTCAGCACTGACCGAATGCTATGACTGCCCTCCAGTGTGTGGTTAACTCTCCCGTAACTGTAAACGCAGAACCAACTGAACACAAGGCGCTTCCAGGACCTTCCCAACATTGGTTTGACATAAAAACCAGAGTTACCTGAAGTAGGGAAATTGAGAAAATGGCTCCATATGATCTGGTTGTAAGGCACTTTCTTAATTAGTGACTGAAAGGGAAGGGCCTAGCCCGTTGTGAGTGGGGCCACCTCTGGGCTGGTGGTTCTGGGTTCTATAAGAAAGCAGGCTGAGCAAACCAGTAAGCAGCACCCCTCCACCAAGGCCTCTGGATCAGCTCTGGCCTCCAGGTTTCTGCTCTGTTTCAGTTCCTGTCCTGGCTCCTTTTGATGATGAACAGAGTTAAAAGTATAAACAAATAAACCCCTTCCTCTCAACTTGCTCTTTGGTCACGGTGTTCACCACAGCAATAGAAATCCTAACTAAGGTTGGGGATTCGGCTCAGTGGTAGAGCGCTTGCCTAGGAAGCACAAGGTCCTGGGTTCAATTCCCAGCCCCGAAAAAAAGGGAAAAAAAAGAAAAAAAAAAAAAAAAAGAAATCCTAACTAAGAGAGATGAGAACTGAGAATCTCAGAGTTTTGGAAAGGTAAAAGACAACAGGAAGTCACAATGGTTGGAGTCAAGAAATGCTACTTTAAATTTTCAATAAAGTATTTGCTGTGGATTTACCACAGCAGAAATAGAAATATGGAAAAGAGATGATCAAAATATACTATATGAAAATTTTTAAAATAGAATATGAAGCAGAATTAGAAAGGCTTATTTGAGGGCTGGAGAGATGGCTCAGCAGTTAAGAGTTCTGACTACTCTTCCAGAGGTCCTGAGTTCAATTCCCAGCAACCACATGATGGCTCACAGTCTTCTGTAATGGGATCTGATGCCCTCTTCAGGTGTGTCTGAAGACAGCTACAGTGTACTCATATATATAAAATAAATAAATAAACCTTAAAAAAAGACTTATTTAAGCTTTCTTTCTCACTACTCTTAAAAAACAAAAAGGCAAGTAAAGCAAAGTCCTTTAAATTCTATTAAGGTAGACCCCAAACTATGTCCATCCCCTCATCTTCTAGCACCTGTTTGAACAACTGCAAAGAGCTAAAACTGCAGCTCAGTTTCCCAGTGCTTGCTTAGTGTGCTAGAAACCCGGAGTTCAGTTTTCAGGAACAGAGCACCGGTGAAGGTGCTCAGAAGGCAGCACAGCGGCCTGCAATCCTCGCTCTTGGGAAATAGAGATGAGGGCTAAGAAATTCAGTGATGCCCTTGGCTGTGTAAGTTTGAGTGTAGCCTGTGTTATAAGATGTTCTGCCTAAAACAAACAGAACCATAAAAGACATTCGGGAAGGTGTCTACAGAAAACCTCTTACTTAGGCAGTCACTACAAAGCTGAATCTGCCCCCTTTTAACTCAAAAAGGTATTACTTTTTCCTTTTCCTTTCAAATGCTGGCCAAAACCTAAGGTTGACACTTTGAGCTTCCTTATTCTGCCTCTAAAGCCCTACCCACTCTGCCATATGGCTCATCTCTGGGATGCTTAAACCCAAGCAGCATGATTTTTCTGCTTTCTCTCCACGTTATCACAATAACAGTCTCTGGTCACACACTAATAGTCATCTCTTCTGAATCCTCTTGAGCCAGGCCCCACAGTTCTATTCACCCTCAGCACCACTGTCTTCCATGCCTCTACCAGGATGGCCCATTAAGCCCAGCTGAAATTTTCTAATAGATTTTAGTCCAAAGTCCTAAGGCATCTAGGCAAAACATGGTCAGGCATATCACAGTAATATACCCCAGCTCCTGGTGCCAAGTTCTGTCTTAGGGCTTTAGTGCTTTGAAGAGATGCTATGACCAAGGAAAGCATTTAATGGGGCTGTCTTACAGTTAAAGGGATTTACTTCATTGTAATCATGAGAGGACGCATGTCAGCAGACAGGCAGATAAGGTGCTGCAGGAGTAATTATCTGGATCTGAAGGCAGCAGGAAGAAAAGAGTAAGCCACTCAGGAGCCTGGCTTAAGCTTCTGAAACCTTAAAGCCTCCCTCCTCCCTGTGTCACTTCTTTCAAAAAGGCCAGATCTACTCCAACATGTCCTAATCCTTTCAAATAATGTTACTCCCTATTTAGCCTATTGGAGCTGTTTTCATTCACACCAGCAGAACCTGCTGAAGGCTAGGTTGACAGATGTGTAGCACCATGGCCACCTGCATTACTATAGTTTATCTGCTTTACAGTTCCATAAGATTCCTTTGCCATATCCTGTTCCTTATTTAATGGGATGAGATCTGACTCCTGTCTAAAGAAGCTTCTACTGGGGGTGGAGAGGTGATCAGCAGATAAAACCACTAGCTACTCTTCCAGAAGGCCTAGCTTGATTCCAGCACCTTCAATGGATAGCTCACAACACCTCTAACTCCAGCGTCAGGGGATCCAATGCTCTCTTCTGGCCTCTGTGGTCACCATGGTGGAAAGGCTTAACATTCAGACCAAATGCCTATACACACAAAATTAAAATATATTTTTAAAAAGTTTCTATTAGGGGGTTGGGGGTTTAGCTCAGTGGGTCGGCCCTGGGTTCGGTCCCCAGCTCCAAAAAAAAAAAAAAAAAGAAAAAGAAAAAGAAAAAGAAAAAGAAAAAGAAAAAAAAAGGTTTCTATTGGATCTTGCCAATATTCCAAAGTGTGGCACAAGTCTGTGCCACAACCCCTGGTTTTATGTGATGTGAGAGGGACTGAACCCAGAGCTTTGTGCATGCTAAGGCAAACATTCTCCCAACTGAGTTATATACAGAACATTTTCCTCCTCACGCTGTGTCAACAGTTACAGGAAAGATTTGGAGGCTAGATGTCACATGTCTAAATCTGAGGCAAAAGGATCACTTTGAAGAGTTGCCTCATTTTTAATTATGTGTATATGGTATGCATGTATGTACGTATGCATGTATGTATGTATAGGTGCATGTGCATGCAGGTTTTCATGAATCCCTCGGACCTTAGCTACAGGTAGTTGTGAGCTGTCCAATGAGGATGCTGAAAACTGAACGAGAGGTAGGGCTCTGAAGGTAGGTGTTCTATAGGAGTAGTACCAGCTAGTTCTTAACTGCTGAACTGTTTTTTTCAGCCCCCAACTTCAAAACGTAGGTATCATGTGTCATCTTCCCTCTTACTCCTAAAAAGGTCATAAGAACTCGCTTGTATCTTGACAAAGTAATAGGAAGTTACATTTAGACATCAAAAACATCACAGAAGGAGCTGGCAAGATGGTTCAGTGGCAGAAGGGTGCTTTCTCCTTGAATTTAATCCCCAGGCCCCACATAATAGAAGGAAAGAGGTCATTCTTTGTCCTGTGACCTCAACACCTGTGTCATGTATGTACACACAAACAAGTAATAAAAAAGGACTACAAGAAGTCTAAACCAACTTACAAGCACAATTGTGCAGCTCACAGCAACTCCCGCGCTGACTACGAAATCAGTCCATTCTGAATACTGACACCACCATATTTAGCAGTTGGTGCACGCAAGTGCTCCCTTTTCACTTCAGTAACCTAACCATCGACTAGAACATAAGGCCTGGGCCTCTGTGCTGGCTGGTTGTGTGTGTCAACTTGACACAAGCTGGAGTTATCACAGAGAAAGGAGCTTCCCTTGAGGAAACACCTCCATGAGACCCAGCTATAAGGCATTTTCTCAACTACTCATCAAGGGGGGAAGATTCAGCCCATTATGGGTGGTGCTTTCCCTGGGCTGGTGATCTTCGGTTTTATAAGAGAGCAAGCTGAGCAAGCCAAGGGGAAGCAAGACAGTAAGTAACATTCCTCCATGGCCTCTGCATCAGCTCCTGCTTCCTGACCTGCTTGAGTTCAGTCCCGACTTTCTTTGGTGATGAACAGCAATGTGGAAGTGTGAGCTGAATAAACTCTCTCCTCCCCAACTTGCTTCTTTTTTTCTTTTTCTTCTTTTTTCTTTTTTTTTGGAGCTGGGGACCGAACCCAGGGCCTTGCGCTCGTTAGGCAAGCGCTCTACCACTGAGCTAAATCCCCAACCCCCCCAACTTGCTTCTTGATCATGATGTTTGTGCAGGAATAGAAACCCTGACTAAGTCAGTCTTCCGCCTGAAGATTCTAATCAATTACAGCTGGATGAAGTTTAATGTTCCTATTGTCCAAACTAACTTTAGTATGCACCCTAATCTGAAATCCATAGTCTGTTACATCATCTCTGCTTAACATATCAATTGGCTTTACAGAAAAACAAACCTACTGGTTTACAAATAGTTACATACAAAAAAGTAACAACTTCTAGCATTTAGTATTCTCACTTTTTTTTTTTTTTGGACAGGGTCTTTCTAAAGAGTCCTTGATGTACTGAACTCACTATGCTGGCCTTAATCCCACAGAGGCCCGCCTCTCTCTGCCTCCTTAGTGCTGGGTGGAATTAAAGATATATACCACCACACCAGGTTAAGTTTTCAATTTGAGCACTTATCAACCCCAGTCTTCTTATTTGTTTGTTTGTTTGTTTTTAAGGCAAAACTAGTTTTGCATCTCAAATTTTTTTAAGATTTATTTATTTATTATATACACTGTAGCTGTCTTCAGACACACCATAAGAAGGCATCAGATCTCATTACAGATGGATGTGAGCCACCATGTGGTTGCTGGGAATTAAACTCAGGATCCCTGGAAGAGCAGTCAGTGCTCTTAACCACTGAGCCATCTCTCCAGCCCCTCACACTTGTTTTTAACTCTCACTATGTAACTTTGGCTGTACCGGAACACAGAGATCCAACTGCTCCTGCTTCAGGAATCTTGGGATTGAAAGCATTTTTATTAGAAATTTAAGTGTTAAAAAAAAAAAAAAGGCTCTCATGCCCAGTGGTGGTAATGCAACTCCTTTAATCCCAACACCCAGAAGGCAGAGGCAGGTGGATCTCTGAGCTCAAGATGAGCCAAGCTACACAGAAACTGTCTCAAGAACAAAGCAAAACTAGATCTCAGTGCTTTGAGAGATGGCCTCAGTGGCTAACACCACAGGCTGTTCTTCCTAAGACCCACCTGGAGGTTCACAGTAAACCCACAACAGAGGGGCCTCTATTGTTCTCCCTGGGCACCAGCACTGCACCAATGCACTAAAACTGAAATGAACCTAGATTTGCATCTCAAATTGTTCACAGTGTGGCTTGCAAAGTATTAATTTGCAAGAGTGAAGGAGCCTGGAACCAAGGAGAAATGAGCCGTGCTGTTTAGTTTATAACTGCGTGAATACAAGCTAGATTCACCTGAAAGGAGAGAACCTTACTGAGAAAATACCTCCATAAATTTAGGCTGTAGGCAGGCAAGACGTATGGCATTTTCTTAATTCTTCATTGACAAGGAAGGCCCAGCCTATTATGTGTAGAGATACCCTTGGGTTCAAAAAGTAAGAAAGCAGGCTGAGCAAGCCGTGAGGAACGATCGATCCCAGGAGCAAATCGGTCAGTAGCACTCTTCTCCTTGGCCTTGCATCAGCTCCTGCCTCCTGGTTCTTGCCTTGCCTTCCCTCAGTGGACTGTGATTCCCTCTCCAAGTTGCTTTTGGTCATGGTGTTTCATCACAGCAATAGTAACCCTATGACATAAATCTTTCCAGGTTAATGGGAGTAGGAACAATTATGACAGAGAAAGCAGGAAGCTGTTATGTTACAGGATTCTAATAAAAGGAAGCAAGGCTAAATAAGTATAGATTTGGGGAAAGCTGCAACGAGGCAACTGTCGCTGGTACTGGTGGCACAACAGTCCCAGCTACACAGAAAACTGAGGAGGGATGGACAACCTTAAACTCAAAAGCTAGTGGACTACAGAGTGAGTTCAAGGTCAGACTAGTCAGCTTTCATTGAGACCGAATCTCAGAAAATAAAGCTAGAGCCCAGGGGTAGAGAACTTTCTCTTATATGTGTGAGGCCCTACGCTCAATATCCAGCCTCAGATAGCAGCAAACACACTGGTAAATCCTAAAATATGCAATAAAAGAAATAAAGTAGAAACAGTGTGGGTGGGGGAAGGGACATAGAGAGAAGGGACTGGAGAAGATGGCTTGCTAGGTAAAGGTCTTACAGTGCAAATGTAAGGACATTAACTCAAATCCTCAGCACCCTTTGAAGGACAGGAAGGGGGCACATTGTCTGGAGCCCCAGTGCTGGAGGACAGAAAGACAGACAAGCAGTCCTGAGTGCTTGCTCATCAGTTCAGTGGTAACAAAGGGCTCAAAAGTTAAGGGAATTTGGGAGACACAGGAGGCCGTGATCTACATAGTGAATTCTAGGTCAGCTAGGGCTAGCTACATAACGAGACTGTGCTGAATAGTTTTATGTCAACTTGACCCAAGCTAAAGTCACCTGAAAGGAAGGAACCTCAATTAAGAAAATGTCTCCTTAAGATAGGCATATAAGGCATTCTGTTAATTTGTGACTGATGGGGGAGGGCCCAGCCCACTGTGGGTGGTACCATCCCTGGGCTGATTGATAGTCCTTCTCTAACAAAGTAGGTGGAGCAAGCCAGTAAGCAGCACCCTTCATGGCCTCAGGATCAGCTCCTGCCTTCAGACTCTTGCCTGTCTGATCAGGTTCCTTCCCTGGCTTCCTTCAATGATGTACTACAATGTGGAAACATAAGCCAGTAAATAAACCCTTTCATTCCCAACTTGCATTCTGGTCATGGCATTTCACTGTTGCAACAGAAACCCTAAGAGAGACCTAGTGAGATGCAATAGTAGAAGACATTACCTAATACCAGTCTTTGGCCTCTATGCACACACCCAGGAGCCTCATGCCTATAATCCTAACACTTAGGAAGCCGCTGCTATAGGACGACTGCCATGAAAAAAAAGACCAATTTAGGAGGAAAAAAAACTGGACAAGATAGTTCCACTGGTAAAGGCCCCTGCTACTAAGTCTAATGAGGTGAATTCATAGAGACCTGATTCTTACAAGTTGTCCACTGACTTCCATGAGCACCGTGCCCTGCCCCATGCATACTAAGTAAGTAAGTAAATAAATACATTTTTAAAAATGAAAGCAGGGGAGGGGAGGAGGGGAGAGAAAGGCATAAAGAAACTGCTAGCCGGGGTTGGGGATTTAGCTCAGTGGTAGAGCACTTGCCTAGAAAGCACAAGGCCCTGGGTTCCGTCCCCAGCTCCGAAAAAAAGAAAACAACAACAACAACAAAAAAAAAAAAACCAAAAAAAAAAAAAAACTGCTAGCCAATGCTTCTAGGTAGAGACATTTTGTTCCCAGCCAGCTCTGTTCTTTTCCAAACAAATTCTTATCCCATTTGTACTTCTCTACTAAGACTGGAAAACTCAGGGTTATCACTGTGAAAATGTGTGTTTATAAAAATTTATGATACTCCAAAGAAAAGAAACAAATTCCATGTTTTCATGCAGTTTAAGTAATGACTCTCGGAAGACACAGCTCAGAAGTGGCAGGAGCAGAGTCTTGCTTTTGATTCCCCACTTTGTTCACTCGTTCCTATTTCTTCCTCCTTTTGGATGGAAAACTCAAGTCTCCCAGTTTTTCTTAGATTAATAGAGACAAAGACAAAGGTGGGAACAAAGAGCTAATCAGAAACACAGGAACAAAAGCCAGAAGAAAATTAAGTAGTGTCTTTGGTAACAAAGATCACCAAATCCACTAAGTATTTTGTTAGATAATGGTGTTAACAGAAGCAGACCAAACAGCACAGCTGTAGACCAGAAGCACTGAGAACAACCCACTCTTCCCTCTGTCCTTTCCTGACCCCTACTGAAAATTCACTTGTTTTTACTTTTGTTTTAATGAGCTGAAGGAGAAGGTAGGAAGGGTTCTAGGTCAAAGTAAAAGAAACCAAAGTACACAACCTCCCTAATACCACATGCACGCCAGGGACTTCCTGGTAAGACCCCCCACAGAACCCCAACATGAACAATCCCGAGAATGCTTGTTTGTTTTGCTTTGGTTTGTTTTTTTGGAGACAAGGGTTTCTCTGTGTAACCCTTACTGCCCTGGATCTCTGTAGACCAGGCTGAGATCTGAGTGTAGGGATTAAAGGCTTGTGCCACCCCAGCCCATCTGGGAGGATGCATTTTTAAGGAACCAGTCACATGCAAACATGCTCACTGCTCCATTCTCACCCCACTGACGAGGAAACAATGTCTATTACAACACTTACGTGCCAAGCATTTTATGCCACAATCACATTTAATGGTGTGAATGAGGCATTACACACTGAAGCTTAGCAGTTTTGAGGGACTTGACTAGGCTCACATTATATTAAATGCCAAAAGAACCCAATCCTGGGGCTGGGGATTTAGCTCAGTGGTACAGCGCTTACCTAGGAAGTGCAAGGCCCTGGGTTCGGTCCCCAGCTCCGAAAAAAAGAACCAAAAAAAAAAAAAAAAAAAAAAAAGAACCCAATCCTATGACTCGTCATCCGGGCTGTGGACAAAGCCTAAGAGACATAGACTATATCCATAAAGATGCTCAAAGTAATACACCAGTCTCTTAAAAACTAACACACAAGCCCTCACGCAAATGTCCACGGGGAAAGTTGAAGCAGATTATAGTTCAAGAACAAGATAACAGGCTTCACGGGAACAGAGTAGCTGTAAGGGCAGAGTTGAAATATGTGTGCTAAGAAAGAAAAGAATGCCCTGACACGCTGCATGTGTGCAGCCATTCCTAGAGTGAAATGCCCACAGGGTTTCATCTGCTCCGCTCACAGCTACTCTGGCAGAGTCCCCGACACAGCAGGCACTAAATACTTCAGTAAAGTAATATATATGCACAAGAATATAAAGTAATATATATATGGGGGAATAACAAGTTAAGAAACTTACACAATCACACACGAATACCCTAAAAGTAAGATTTTGTATTCAAACAAGTTCAAGATCAGAATATGAAATTTCATTTTTGTTCACACAGCTTAGAGTTTCTAAGGCTGTTAGGCTAATGCAGGAAGCTACCTCACAATGGGATGGGGAGGAGAGCTTCTTTTCTGAAGGGTGATGAACACAGTGGTCTGTGATGCCAAGTACACAACAATTACAATACCCTTTCTAAGGTGTCAAGAAGGTAATAATTTTCAACCAGTTTAGGTAAATCCCAGTGTTGTTTTTCACATTTCTTTTTTTTTTTGGAGCTGGGGACCGAACCCAGGGCCTTGCACTTGCTAGGCAAGCGCTCTACCACTGAGCTAAATCCCCAACCCCACATTTCTAATCTCCCTTTAAAAATAAATATATTAGGGGGCTGGAGAGATGGCTCGGTGGTTAAGAGCACCTGACTACTCTTCCAGAGGTCCTAAGTTCAATTCCCAGCAACCACATGGTGGCTCACAACCATCTGTAAAGAGATTCGATGCCCTCTTCTGGTGTATCTGAAGACAGCTACAGTGTACTTATATATAATAAATGAATAAATCTTAAAAAAAAATATATTAGTAAAACACACGATTTCCAGCTTAAAGCCATACAAATACATCAGCATGCTGGCCGTCTATCTGAAACACAGAATTTATTCCAGTATGTACTAAAACACAAGCATTAAAAGAAACCTGGTATCAAGTCACAGCAGAATTCAGAAGGCTCTCTGTAGAAACATTTGGTATTACCAGGCTCAATCTGAAAACATTCCCCATGAGCAACAACAAGAAAAATGGAAGAAATGAGTATGTAGATAACAGAAATATAATGGTCTTAAAACTCAACTCTACCAGAATTTTAAAAAAGTCAACTTAGTAAGTCTTCAGATATTACACATGTATCTGATGCCACCTAAGAAAAACTAAATTATTTTGTGTTAAAGAATATTAACCAATAGGACTGACAAAAGTATAGAAGAACCAGGTTATTTTTAACACAACAGTATAAATACTTCTGCATATAAAGTCAGAAGCACCAAAAACTCACCATTTACCCGCAAACAGGAGGGAAAAGTGGAAGAGTGTAACATATTTGCCTATATTCTCAATACCAAAAACTAGACTTTAAAGTAACTTCAAGCAAGAGGGTGAGGGAATCTAGGAAACACTTTGCCAGCTCTGCTGCCTTCAATAACCCATGAAGAACTCTAAATACTCTAGTAACTAGCTTGATTCTCCTCCCAAGGCCTGACAAGTGAGCAATACACTTCCCTGACACTCAAGCCCTGAAGCTTTCAAAGTTCATTCCTTCACCCCAGTAACAAGAACACTTCACAACAGCCCACCGTTCTCCCTGCATATCATACATTCTCAAGCTTGCACAGAAGGCAATCTTCTTCCCTCCATTCTCACTGCAGTGGGGTCTGAATGTCTTCTACCTCATTTAAAAAAATTTTATGGGGTTGGGGATTTAGCTCAGTGGTAGAGCGCTTGACTAGGAAGCGGAAGGCCCTGGGTTCGGTCCCCAGCTCCGAAAAATAGAACCAAAAAAAAAAAAATTTTTATTACATTCACTTAATCATTTAGTTTGTACATATGTGTTCATTTTTGTGAGTACAGTTCTTCCCAGGGGGTTCTGGGGAAATAAACCTCAGACCATCTGACTTGGCACTAAGCACCTTTACCTACTGAGTCATCTTACTAATTCCTTTCTGCCTCACTTTTAAGGCTCTCCTGCCTCAGTACTAAATCCACATAGTACACCATGGTTCCTGGTTCCTGGACTAAGACTAGACAATGTAAAGTAGACCATTTCTCTTCCCCCTACAGCAGGTGGATGGGCCCTGAATATCTGCTTCTCTGATCATACCTTGAACACGATGCTAAGAGGAGAACACAAAGGAGAGGAGGTGTATTTTGCAATTCACCATCATCATCCATCATATCCCTGACTGGGCCTGTTTCTGGCTAGGCCAAGGTTGAGCATCTTTTCCTGAACAAACTTAGCAAATATTTCAAGCGTCTCATGAACAGCCTGTATGGTGTTACACAGCTCTATTTTCAGCATTCAGGAAAGAAGCAGAGAATCAGGAAATCTGAGATACATAGCAAATCTGAGTCTGTACTATATGAGATCCTGTCTCAAACAAAGGAAGGTAGGGGTGCTGGGAAGATGGCTGGGCCCTAGAAAGTACTTAGTAATCAATCATGAGGACCAGAGTTCAGATCCCAGCACATCTGTCAGGCAGCTCACTAGCTCTCTACCCTTAGTGGGTACCTGTACACACATGCATACAATACTCACATAAGCATACACAGACACGAACATGAAAAGCTTTTAAAGAGTCTCATAGAACAGTTAAGTACTAAATGACAAAATTCTTGACTAATAAAAAGCTATCATAAGGCTAGAGACATGGCTCCACAGATAAAAGCATTATCTGCTCTTCCAGGATCTGGGTTCAGTTCCCAGTACCCATGTCAAGTCACAACTGTAACTCCAATTTCATGGTATCCAATGCTGTCTTCCGGTCTTGGAGGGCACCAGACAAACACCTACTGCAGACATACACCACTCCACCCATCCACCCATCCACCCATCCATCCACCCATCCATCCACCCATCCATCCACCCATCCATCCACCCATCCACCCATCCACCCATCCATCCACCCATCCATCCACCCATCCATCCACCCATCCATCCATTCATAACCCGATACGGATTCTGGGAGTCAAACTAAGATCCTCCAGAAGAACAACAGTATTTTATTATATTATACACGTATATCATATCATATCGTATCATATCATATATGTGGCTCACAACCGTCTGTAATGGGATTTAATGCCTGCCTTCTTCTGGTGTGTCTGAAGACAGAGACAGTGTACTCACACACATACAATAAATCTTTAAAAAGGAGGGCATCAGATCTCATTACAGATGATTGCGAGCCACCATGTGGTTGCTGGGAAATGAATTCAGGACCCCTGAAAGAGCAGTCAGTGCTCTTAACCACTGAGCCATCTCTCCAGCCCCAAATAAATCAATCTTGAAAATAAATAAATAAATAAATAAAGCCAGGTGCAGTAGAAAGACTTGAAATCCTAGCCCCAGGAAGGCAGAAATAAGTAGATCCTGGGGCTCACTGGCCAGCCAGTCTAGCCTACTTGGTGAACCCCATACCAATCTGAGACACTGTCTTAATAAATGCAGTGTTCAGCACCTGAGGAAAACCTAAGGTTGGCTTCTGGCCTCTACATGCACACATTTCATGTACATGCACGAACGCACACACGCACACACCAATACAGCTACAGTTCTATAAAGTGATTGCCTGGGGTTGGGGATTTAGCTCAGTGGTAGAGCACTTGCCTAGCAAGTGCAAGGCCCTGGGTTCAGTCCCCAGGTCCAAAAAAAAAGAATTAAAAAAAAAAAAAAAAAGTGATTGCCTTGCAGGCTTGAGGACTTAAAATTTGATCCTTAGAGCCAAGTAAAAGTTGCATACTTAAAATCATTGTGCTGAAACAGAGACAGAAGGATCCCTTTAGCTAGCCAGCTAGCCAGTCTAACAGAATCAAGAAACCCATATTTACTGAGTACCTGCCTCAAATAATTAACAGTGGCTGAACATGATGACACACACCTTTAATCTCAGCACTCAGAAGGCAGAGGTAGGGAGACTCTGAGTTTCTGTACAGTCAGGTGTATGCAGAGACCCTGTCTCAACCAACCAACCAACCAACCAGAAAGAAAAGGAGGTGGTGGCCTGTGAGACTGCTCAATAGGTGCGATCACTTGTTGATAAACCTCATGACCTGAGTGTAATCCCAGGGACCCTACAGGAGAAACAAACTCCTCCCATAATGTCTTCTTTCACATGAGTGCTGTGGAATGTGCATGCACATATGCTCACATACAAACACATGTAATTTTTTTTTCTTTTCTTTTTTTTCGGAGCAGGGGACCAAACCCAGGGCCTTGTGCTTGCTAGGCAAGCGCTCTACCACTGAGCTAAATCCCCAACCCCGTAATTTTTAAAAATTAAAAATAAGCAGCTAGAGAGATGGCTTTTTTTTTTGGGGGGGGGGGTTCTTTTTTTTCGGAGCTGGGGACCGAACCCAGGGCCTTGCGCTTCCTAGGCAAGCGCTCTACCATGAGCTAAATCCCCAACCCCGAGAGATGGCTCTTAATCAGAGTACCAGCTGTTTTTCAGTGCTTCTCTGCACCAGTATGGACAGGCATCTGTAACTCTAGTTCCAGGGGAGGCAGCACCCTCTTCTGGCTGCTGTGAGCACCTGGGGCCTTACAAGTAGTACACAGACATACATGCTGGCAAAACACCCATATACTTTTTTTTTCTAGACAGGGTTTCTGTGTACCCCTGGCTGTCCTGGAACTCACTCCGTAGTCCAGGCTGGTGTAGAACTCTCAGATCCACCTGCCTCTGCCTCCTGAGTGCTAGGATTAAAGGTGTTCACTGCCACATGGATTAAAAAAAATTAGAAATTTAAATTATGAGGTTGAGAGTCAGTAAGAAGGTTCAGTGGGTAAATATGCTTGCCACTAAGACTGATGACCTGAGGTCAGCTCCCAGAACTGGTGAAAGGAAATCAGGTTATCCCTGATCTGCACACGCATACCATGGTACCTGAAAACCTCCCCCAGATCAGTAACTGCAAAATAAGGAGGAAAATGATTGAGGATGCCACCTCACAACCTAAAGCCCACACACACGTCCACATGAACGCAGGTACTTCCACCCCCGTGTGCATTCACGCGCACACCACCACACTCACAAGAGACAGGGAAAAAGCGATTTTTGCTGTGAAGTGACAAGAGTCCCAGGGCTCACTGGCCAGCTAGTCTAGCCTACTTGTCAAGGTCCAGACCAAGCAGGAAACCTGTCTCAAAACAAAAATGGATCTGAGAAACAACATCCAAGCTGTCCTCCTGCCTCTTAATTTGTACACACAGAGGTACAGTCGCAGGAACATACACTCACAGGTAAAAGATATAGTAGCAAAAGTAATTTTCCTTTTTGGTTTTTTTTTTTTTTTTTTTGAGACAAGTTCTCTCCCTTGTTTAGCTCTAACTACACTAGAGTCTCACAGACCAGGCTGACCTCAAACTCAGAGGTCAGCTTGCTCTTGAGCCCAGAGCAATCTTCCTTTAAGTATTATTACATGATCACTAAAAAATACTTATGCATACAAGATGTTCTCCCTTCCATTTTTACAATGTAGAGTTCAGTCTCATCCCCCACAACAACCTCTAGTGTTTGACTGTCTATATTGTCATTTAGGAACAAACATTTTCTTTGTTCTCTCCATTCTTAGCTCTTGATTAGGTTTTCATGGCGTCTTATTTTTTTGCAGCACAAGGTACAGAACCCAGATCCCTGTGGATGGTAGCCAAGAGCTCTAACATTGAATTTTATCCACCCCCTTTTTTTAAAACACAAGGTCTCACTATGTAGACTGGCTGGCCTTAAACTTGATTTTCTTTATAATTGACTTTCAATTTGCCAACACAACCAGTTTCACCTTCTACTTCTTTGTTTTAATGTGAGTACTGCTGCTGTCTCCAGATACACCAGTAGAGGGCATCAGATCCCATTACAGATGGTTGTGAGTCACAATGTGGTTGTTGGGAATTGGAACTCAGGACCTCTAGAAGAACAGGCAGTGCTCTTAACTACTGAGCCTTCTCTCCAGTCCTGCCTTCCACTCTTATAAGTTATCTTACTATTAGACTTCTGTCAGAAGATATATAAAGTTACACTCTAACATCAGAACCCTGCTATAACTAAAAGCTCAGTATCCCAAAGACTTCAAATTCTAGGTTGGTGATTTGACTCACTGGATAAAGGCACTGGCCTTTCAGTCTGAGGGTCTAGTTTGATCTCTGTGACCCACATGGTAGGAGATCACTGACTTCCCCTAAAGTCCTTTATCTCTACAGGTACTGACCCCATGGCATGCACACACACAAGAAAATAAGTGTAATTTTTTGAAATAGGTCTCACTATGCAGACCTGGATGAATTAGAAATCACTTTGTATACCTGACTGGCCTAGAACACACAAAGATTGGCCTGCCTCTCTGCCTCCCGAGAAGCATCTATCACCATGCCTGACCATGCAATTTAAAAAAGATCTCAAATCCCAGAATATTTAAAACATTTTTTAAACCTTAGTCTTTAACAAAGCTCGTCTTTTGTTTCTGTTGTCTTTTTTAAAATTGCAGCTCATCTTAACAAGTAAAGCAGATATTTAGTTTTTGTTCACAGAAAACTGTTCATTTTAAATTATACATCTAAGGTTTTCTACGAACCAAGCAGTATCTAAATCACAGAAACAGGTATATGTCCCAATATGTCCCAGAAGAGTGCAGACAATGGTGAGGACACTGGTCATGGTCGTGGTGAGGACATGGGCACCACACCCAGCCAGCACCTCTTCCTTATCCTTTGCTCCCTCCCTCTGCACTACTGTAAACACTGTTTTGCTTGTTTTCTATTTTAAAAGACAGGGTCTCATGCGTCCCAAGGTGGCCTGCAACTAAGTAGTCACCTCCACCCCTCACAAGTGCTGCGAGCGCAGGTAATACCAAACCGTCTTTATTGCGACCTCTCGCCAACCTCTTACCTTGTTCTAAAACCACCTGATTCTTTTTTTACGATTTGCTTCAAGACAGAAGTCTGTGTAGCTTGGTTGTCCTGGAACTCACTGTAGACCAGGTTGGCCTCATGAACTCAGAGAATCCCCCCTTTCTCTGTTGCCCTTGTTCTAGGATTAACAACATAAGCCATCACAGCAATTTATTAATTTTTATTTTATTTTGTGTGCATTGTTATTTTACCAGTATGTATGTCTGTGTGACAGTATCAGATCCCTTAGAACTGGAATTACAGTTGTGATCGACCATTTGGGTGTTGAGAATTGAACCCCAGGTCCTCTGGAAGAGCAGTCAGTGTTCTTACCTACTCAGCTACCTCTCCAGCCCTGCTAGAATCACTTGAAACAGTGCCTCTATAGACATGACAGGTGAGCCTCAACCTCTCTTGCACAGAACCAGGAAGAAGAAAAAAAGAAGACACTAACATGCTTGTTGGGGAACTGTAGAAGAGAATAATGAAAATGTGTCTACCAACAGCTATGCTTTGGTGACTCATTCTCCTCTCACTTCCTCCTTAACCTTTGTAGTCTGTTTCAACTCTCCATCTCTTCATTCTCAATTCTGTTCCTTGCTCTTTCTTGTTCCTTCTTTTCTTGGTCATAAAGGCAGAACAATTCTTTCCCTGATAATTTCGGAGGTTACACAGCAAAGACTAGAAAATCCAACTCCCACAAAAAAAGCAGCAACCACTGCTCAACAAGCCAGAAAACCCACAAGTATTCAAGAAACTATCTAGTAGCTACTGTGACTGCAATATTCTGACTGCAAGCATGGCCACGACCTGGCAATCAAAAGTTTAAGAGGGAGCTGGAGAGATGGCTCAGTGGTTAAGAGCACTGACTGCTCTTCCAGAGGTCCTGAGTTCAATTCCCAGCGACCACATGGTGGCTCACAACCATCTATAATGGGATCCGATGCCCTCTCCTGGTGTCTGAATATAGGTACAGTGTGCTCATATATATAAAATAAATCTTTTTTTAAAAAGTGTAAGAGATGATACCCAAATGCACAAAAGAATCAAAACATAAAGCTGTTAGAAGGCTGAAGTACATCATCCAACACACACGCGTGCACGAACACACGAACACACAAACACACACACACACACACACACACACACACACACACACACACACGGGGGGGGGGGAGTATGCTGGGGGGGTTCGGGAGGAAGGAAAGCTGGAGTAGTAGGAAATACCTCTAATCTCCCATCTCAGAGACAGACAAGAGGATTTGGAGGGCAAAGCCTGGCTGAATTTCATAGCAACTCTGTCTCAAAACAAAAACAAACAAAACACCCAGGCAGCTTCAAGGCCAGCCTAGTCTACATATCAAATTCCACAGAGACCCTATTTCAAAAAACAAAAAACCAAAACTATTAAAGAAAAAAAAAAAAAGACAAGAGAAAGATAAATGGGAAGGGAGGGGAGAGATGGCTCAGTGGTTAAGAGCACCCCACTACTCTTCCAGAGGTCCTGAGTTCCATTCCCAGCAACTACATGGTGGCTCACAACCATCTGTAAAGAGATCCGATGCTCTCTTCTGGTGTATCTGAAGACTGCTACAGTGTACTTATATATAATAAATGAATAAACCTAAAAAAAAAAAAAAAAAGGAAGGGAGGATGTTAAGAGCTGGACAGCTGCTCAGTGGGTGGTTAAGAGCTTTCAGTGTTCTTGCAGAGGATCCAAGCTCAGTGCCCAGGACTCATGTGGGACGGCTAACAACCACCTGTAACTCCATCTCCAACACCTCTGGCCTCAGCCACCTGCAGTCACATGAATATACCACTCACACGCACGCACGCACACACGCACACATCAGTCATCTTTAAAAAATAAACCCAGTGGTGGTGGCACATGCTTTTAATTTGGCCCTTGGGAGACAAAGGCAGGAGGATGTCTTTGAGTTTGAGGATAGCCTAGTTTACAGGGCAAGTTCCAGGACATCCAGGGCTAAACAGGGAAACTGTCTTAAAAAAAGAAATTAGAAAAGGAAGTGTCAGGTTTGTGGATTGATACTAGATAGTTTCTTTGACGAGGGTTAGGAAGCTCCCATTTATGCGAAGGACTTTTAAGTCCTTTTCAAACTCTCCAAATTCTCAAGTTTCCAAACTGTGCCGACGTTGGTGAGTGGCTCAAACACCAATCCTACCCATGTTGGTTTGGTTTTTTTTTTTTTTTTTTCCTTTTCCGGAGCTGGGGACCGAACCCAGGGCCTTGCACTTGCTAGGCAAGCGCTCTACCACTGAGCTAAATCCCCAACCCCCCCATATTGTTTTTAACATTTGTGGTGTGTGTGTACGCGCACATAAAACATATATATATGTAAACTATAACACAATGAGTTTGTTATATATAACTATTTTGCTATGTTCCTTTTGAAAGTGACATATGGTCAGCCCTCTGCAAGCCTTCCCTTGACATTATTATTACCTTTTCTGTTCTCAGGCTCACTATTATCCTGGACTATTGCTTGTGCTTTTCACTGAGTGACTCTCCTTGAGAGCCCCCAGGGCACTGGTTGAGACCACACTTGTGGCCAAACAATATACAGGCATGTGGGGTTTGACAGGATTTTTTTTGTGATAGGGTCTCACTTTGTAACCTTGGTTGGCCTTGAACTCAGAAACAACTGCTTGGGGTGTGTACACCCAACTTTGTAGGACTTTTGATGACCAGGGAAATGCTGGTCGGGACTGTATATATCCCATGCTGGCTTCAGACCAAGTATGTAGAGTTTAGGGTAATAATGAACTGATCCTCCCTCTACCTCCCAAGTGCTGGAATTAAAGGCCTGCAGGACCATGCACAGGCCCATAAGACTTTTAGGCTGGTACCAGACATTATACACAACAATCTTTTCTAGAAATTCATACATGATACACATTGGTATTTCCATTTAAATAACTATAAAAAGATTTGGTTGGCATGTCTTGTTTTCTTTGGTTCGTTGGTTTTTTTTTTTTTTTTTCTTTTTTCTTTTTTTTCGGAGCTGGGGACCGAACCCAGGGCCTTGCGCTTCCTAGGTAAGGGCTCTACCACTGAGCTAAATCCCCAGCCCCCGTTGGTATTTTTTAAGACAGTCTTGTATAGACAGCATCAGCCAGCTTTGAGCACACTGTAAACCTGGGACCTTGAATTTATTGTGATCTTTCTCCTGCCACCTCTCCAGTGCAGGATTACAGACGTGCCAATCATTCCTTCCGACCTGCAGTTTGGCATTATTTGGGGTGGAGGAGCCAGTACAACACAATACACTTGGAAACAGAGGACAGCTCTCCTTCCACCTTTCTCTGGGCTCCAGAGAGTGACCTGAGGTGATCAGGCTGTGTTCAAGGCCAGGGCCTCTACCTGCTGAGCCCCACTGACCTTCAGTGCAGTCCAGTAAAACCAACAAGGTAATTCATGACTCGAAGTCAACAAAGCTCTCTCATCTTCTCTCTTATCTATCTTAAAGATAAATGTTCTCTCATTTTCAGATTTTGGTGAACTTCTTTCAAAGAAAGCATGCTGAAAAAATGTCTAAACATTTAAAAACATGCTAGGATCCAAAAGGCAATAACCGGCCTGAGACATTAAGATTCAAAAAGGATGTGGGTCGAAGTGATAAACAAAACAAAGCCCCAACACCTCTTTTAGAACAACCGAGTCAGTCACTTTTTAAATTTTTATACTGATTCCCCCAATTATAAGCTCTGAGAACTGTTTTTATGAAAACTTTCAAAATAGTTAAGCACCAGTACACCTGAAATCAGTGAGCTCTCAGCCGGAGGCACTGATCCAAGGGCAAAGCAGGGGCTCTGGATATTTTTACCAACATTTTATCAAATAGTTGTAGAAAAGACAGTGGTTCAGATATACATCATCTCGTCAAGATTCATAGACCTTCCTTCTGAACTGGGCAATATATACTTCTGATCTTAAATTTATTCTATACCTTTTTACCCTGAACACGGTTGTATTTTAAAACAAGTAAATGTGACAAAATATCCAAATGATGTGATACACATAAGCTTTGGGTTTCAAGCTACAAGACCATTCAATCAGTATGTAAGAGTGATTAACAAGAGATTTTCTTCAATTCACCTGAGAGGTTACATTTGAACTGGCAGCACTACTCACCTTTAAGGCAGAGGCTAAGCTGGTCATATGCTCATGGAGGGCGCCCTCAGACTCCTTATAGGTCAAGCAAGTGAATTGATACTCTTCGGGATCAAAAGCATCAGCCCCCTGCTGCTCCACATCACTGGCTACTCCCACATAGTAGTCCTCTATGTCCCCAGGGTCCTCTTCCTCTTCTTCCTCTTCCTCACAGTTTGGGTCATAGTCCTCTTCATTGCTGTCAGACCCTTGGCTGTTCATGTCCACGGACATCTTAACATCCAGTCAAGTAGCAGATCAGGAAAGCAGTTGCTTTTTCTCCTCCTCCCCCCAACTTTTATCGTTTTCTCAAATGCATTAGTGTTTTTTGTCTTCTAAGAGAGAGGAAAAAAAGTATTACTATCTCTCTATGAACAATTAAAGAAATCATTCAACAATCAAAATAACAAAGCCCTAGCCCTGTTCCCACTATAGCCTATCTTAATTCTTTTATTCCCCCAAGCCAGCTCTCGGTGTAGCTCTGGCTGAACTCTCCTGCCTCTGCCTCTAAGCACTGAATTTAAGACAGGCACCACCCACCCAGCTGCCTCTCTCAATTCTAGTTTCATTCAGAACCCCTAGCTCCTCCCTGGACTATGCTTATCAAGGGAAATCCTTTCACCAAGAGGCAGAAATGATAAACAAAAAGGCCAGCATTAAAATGCAAGAATATCTTCCCCATGGCAAGGACTCCACAGATGGCGAAGACTGCTCACCAGGTAAAAGCACTTACTGCCTCCAAGCCTGAAATTCATTCAAATCTGGTCCCAAAAGGGTAGGAGATAAAGGGGTTGGGGATTTAGTTCAGTGGTAGAGCGCTTGCCTAGGAAGTGCAAGGCCCTGGGTTCGGTCCCCAGCTCCGAAAAAAAGAACCAAAAAAAAGAGTAGGAGATAAAAAAGTGACTCAAGTTGTTCCCTGACTTCTACACAAGAAGCACTCACATACAGCCATATACAATAAATAAACAAATGTGTTTTTCAAAGGACTCCAAAATTCCAATGGATTTGTCCCTTTTCCCCCAGAGTCCTTCAGGGGGGAAATTTTTTCTTCACAGTTAGCTGTACAAGTTGAAGGTAACCCTAAAGCTGTAGCTATGGCGGGACTGAAGCAATGACTCAGTAGTTAAGAGCACAGGTTATTCTCCCAAAAGACCATGGTTCAATTCCTAGCACCTACATGGCAGCTCACATCTGCCTATAACTCCAGTTCTAGGAAATCCAACACCCTCACAGACACATATGCAGTCAAATACTAATGCACATAAAATAAAAATAAACATCGTGCATACCTTTAATCCTAGCTAGCATTAGGGAGGCAGAGGCAAGTGTATCTGAGTTTGAGGCCAGCTGGATATACGGAGTGAGTTCCAGAAAGCAAGGGCTACACAGAGAAACCTGCCTCTACAAAACAATAAATAAATAATAAAGAGTACAGGAAAATATATACTGAACACATAGCCAGTCTGCAGGAATATAAAACCCTTTACTTTTATTTTTTGAGATAGGGTCTCATTCTGCAGAACAGGCTGGCCTTAAATTCTGAGATCTGCCTACTTCTGCCTCTCAAAGTCTGGGATTAAACTCTGGGTGTATACCACCATAACCAGCTCCCACCTTGCTTTTTTTTTTGGTTCTTTTTTTCGGAGCTGGGGACTGAACTCAGGGCCTTGCGCTTCCTAGGCAAGCGCTCTACCACTGAGCTAAATCCCCAACCCCACCACCTTGCTTTTTAATTACACTTGTTTGTTTATTTAGGAAGCCTTTCTTCTCTCTCTGTGCACGTGTGTGTGTGTGTGTGTGTGTGTGTGTGTGTGTGTGTGTGTGTTCACATGCGCAGAAAGCATGAAGTCAGAAGACAACTTGTAAATTTGCTTCTTGCTCCTTCTACCACGTTGGTCCCAAGTGTGGAGGACTCCAACTTGGGTCATTAAGTCTGCTATCGTGCTAGCCTTCCATTTTATTTTTGGTTTGTTCTGTTCTGCTTTGAGACAGGGTCTGATTATATAAAGCCCAGGCTGGCCTAAAACTCACTATATACACCAGGCTGGCCTCTGAACTCTAAGAAATCTGCCTGCCTCTGATACCTAAGTACTGAGATTTTAAAGGCATACACCACCACGCCTGGCTCACCATTTCACTGAACTCACTAACTGGCTACACAAGCTGGCCAGCAGACCTAGAGAGCTGGGCTACACGTACACCCACCACAGCCAGCCTTTCATGGGGTGCTGGGATTAGAATTTACATCCTCAAGTTTTTGTGGCAAGCACTTTACTGACTAAACAAGATTATCTGATCTGTGATCTAGTGTGGTTAAATTGTATTTGTCTTCTTTAAGAGAAAGTTAACCTTGGGCTGAACGATGGTTGGGCGGGTAAGGATGCCTGTCGTCAAACCTAACAACCTGAGTTCAATCACTGAATCCACATGGTCAGGAGAGAACCAACCAAAGCTGTACTGACTTCCACATGCAATACACATACGAGTACATTAACAGAACACAATTAAGGAAATGTTTAAATCACCTGTAATGTTTAAAGCTCTTTCCTGCAGATATCACCCAAATTGTCTGTGTCATAGGATTTCCATCTGAAATGAAAAGAGAGAATATTCATGGTTTTTTTTTTTTTGGTTTTTTTTTTCCTTTAAATTCTTTTTTTCGGACCTGGGGACCGAACCCAGGGCCTTGCGCTTGCTAGGCAAGTGCTCTACCACTGAGCTAAATCCCCAACCCATATTCATATTTTTTAACTGATATCCTGCTTTCTCAAGTTTATTGTTTCTGTTTCTTTTGAAATAGGGTCTCTGGGGCTGGAGAGATGGCTCAGTGGTTAAGAGCACTGACTGCTCTTCCAGAGGTCCTGAGTTTAATTCCCAGCCACCACATGCTGGCTCACAACCATCTATAATGCACATCCGATGCCCTCTTCTGGTGAGTCTGAAGACAGTGACAGTGTTCTCACATACATACAATAAATAAATCTTTAAAAAAAAAAAAAAAATAGGGTCTCGCCATATGACTATCTTGGAACTCTACTACAGACCAAGCTGACCTTGAACCTACAGAGAACCACCTGCCTCTGCTTCTCAAGCACTGAAATTAGCTCACGTGTGCTGTTGCACCAGTTGTTTTGTCTCCTTCATTTATGCATTTAATGCACTGTGGGTTCAGGCCACCGTGAGTGGAAGTCAGAGAACAGTTGGTGTAAGGTTGTTCTCTCCTTCAACTATTTGAATTCCAGGGATTTAAAGAAGGTCTTCCGGCTAGAGATGGATAGGCGGTTAGGAGCACTGACTGCTTTTCCAGAGGTCCCAGCAAAAAATGGTGGCTCACAACCATCTGTAATGGGATCGATGCCCTCTTCTGGTGTGTCTGAAGATAGCTACAGTGTATTCACATACATAAAATAAATAAGTCTAAAATAAAAAATAAAGGTCTTCAAGGTTGGCAGCAAGTGCTTTTACCTGCTGTGTTCTCTCACAAGCCTGCTTTTTGGTGACAGGATCTTACTATGCATCCTAAGTCTATGGGGATGTATTACTACACCCAGTTTGCAAACTAAATCCAGCATCTCACACAGAGCTAACTAGGTAAGCACTTTACCCTCTCAAGCCCTCCACCCTCCAACCCAGATCCATGCTCTCTAAGTAGTTCTGGCTGACCTGGGACTGTGTAGACCAAGCTGGCCTCAAACTCACAAAATCAGACTGCCTTTGACTCAAGAGTGCAGGGATTAAAGATCTGCACCACATGCCCACCCTGTGTTACTTTTTGAGACAAGGTCTGATTAAGTTGACTAACCAAGCCTAAAACACACTGCAATGTCAGGTATTAGTGCTTCCTTTCCACCTTGTTTGGTTTGTTTTACCAATGCATAAAACAGACTAGTTGGCCTAAGACCTGCCAAGGGCTCTCCTGTCTCCACCTCCCAAAGTTGAGTAGGAATACTGGAATTACACACTTCAATGCCTAGGTTTACATGATGGCACATGCCTGTAATCCTAGAACATGTGAGGTGGAAGAATGATCAAGATCATCAAAATGTCTCAACTTTACAGTAAAAATGTACCTAATTAGGCAACGGTAATATCCATCTCCAATTTTATTCTGTGACCATGAACATAAGCTACTCCTGGAACGTGGTCAACGAATGGAACTGTGTGAGATTCTGAGTGCTTCTTATGACCTCAGTTTCTTAGAATGGGTTCTCCTGCTCCTCCCAAGTGCAGCTAAACAGTTTACTCATTATTGTTGTTACTCGATTAAATGTGTAAACTATCCACACTGGTTAGCAGTCTTGTGATCTTATACAGCTTGAACTCATGAGAACTTTACTCATATGGTTTCTCTTCACCCTCAGAGTATAAATTATTCAGAGTATAAATGCTCTGAATAAAGTTGCTATTTAATGAGATTTTTGTCTCCTTCATTTAACAGGTCCCACAGACTAGAATGGTAAATATGCTACCATGCCCAGTCACCTCATATTCCAGAAGCCACCTGGTTTTTCTAGAAACATGCACCCTACTATCCAAGACTTGGAAAATACTACATTTTTTTCTTTTTATATCCACTGCTCTTTTCTTTAGGATTTTTTGGGCAACCAGAGCTTATAACTGACGAAGAATACTTCAATTATAGACAAGAAAATACAAATTAATTAAAAAATCAGTCTAAACAAGTACCATGGAAAACTATTTCCCAAATAATGGAATGGCCAGATGTGGAGCACCTGGGAGGCAGAATTAGGTGATTTGAGTTTGAAGCCAGCCTGATCTACAGAGCTAGTTCTCAGACAGCCAGGGCTACAGAGGGGAAAGAAAAAAATGGATGGGGGAGGGCTTACAATGACCAGCTAGGAGGTACAAACTTACACCTTTAATTCCAGAATTTGGGAAGTCAAAGACTGGTAAATCAAGTGAGTTGCATGGTGAGATCCTGTCTCAAACAGAGGCTTACAGATGAAGCTGGAAATTATAATGGCTAAGTAAGTATCTTGCCTAGGCTCATACAAAGCCAACTGGCAGAGGCAGCTCAGAAATCCATTCTAAGGAGATTCTAGCCATCACTCTCCAGGAGCCTGATTTAAAGCTGCGGAAATCTGACTAACAAAAGAACATACCCTTTCAAATTCTGATTTCTCCTTAGGATCTGTCCACAATATGGCTAACAGCTTTTCACCAACCAAATAGTCAAGTCATGGAAATCCAGGTTCTCGAAAAGAAATGACTCTTTCATATACTTCCTGGTGGTCTACATCCAGATCTAAATAAAGCTTTTCTAAAATAAAAATTTTAAAAACACATTTTTGATACAAGGTCTCACTATGAAGACTAGGCTGTCTGTCCTCAAACTCACAGATTTCCTGAATGCTGAGGCTAAAGGTGAATGAAACATTAGGCTCTGTTAGAGCTTCCTGAAGGAATGCTGGCCTCGCTGAGCTTGGTGGCACATCCTGGGTTCCCCAATTTAGGAGTTTTCAGGAGGATCAAAAATGGGAGTCTAGGGCTGGAGAGATGGCTCAGAGCACTGACTGCTCTTCCAGAGGTCCTGGAGTTCAAATCCCAGCAACCACATGGTGGCTCACAACCATCTGTAATGAGATCTGATGCCTTCTTCTGGTGTGTCGGAAGACAGCTACAGTGTACTTATATATAATAAAATAAATCTTTTTTTAAAAAAAAAGTGGGAGACTAGCCTGGGCTACACTGCAAGCTGTTGCCTAAAAATACAAGCACACAAGAAAACTGAGTCCTGACCTTGTTCAAAGGGTCAGTGTGTTATTTTCTTAATGTCAGAAAGTATTCAAGACGTTAAATATGACTATATCTCACAGAGGAATGGTACAGAATTAGTACTTTTTCCAAGAGTCAAAGTCATCTTCAGAACACCTGCCACTCCCTATGAGCTAGCTTCCAAGACTCGGCCACATACAAAGCGATGATGATTCTTGGTCTAAGGTTGACAAGAACACAAAAATGTGGCTAGTCTAACAGATCTTTAACTCCAGTTGTAACACTTGGCCCTCAGTGGTCATTTATTAACTACATTTTCGAAGAAAACCTCTTGGCTGAAAAATATGAATCAGCAACCTGTTTAAAAACTCAGCAGCGTCCTCAGCATGGTGGTGTAAGCCTTTAATTCCACCACTTGAGAGAGGCAGAAGCAGGGTGAGTTCGAGGTCAGTCTAGTCTCCATAGTGAGTTCCTTGACAGCCAGGACTACGAAGTCTAAAAACAGCAAACTTGACACTGCATCTGTCCTAATAACGGCACGTAGCCACCAATTACATGGGGTTATCTAAAGTTAGCTTACTTCAAAAAGTAAGTAAAGTTTAGTTTCTCAGATATACTAACTACATGTCAACACTAAACAGCCATACTGAACAGGAAAGGTCTAGAACGTTTTCGTCGCGACATAAAGTTCTATGAGACAGAGTAACTAACAGAACTAAGGCGAGCTCGTCCGAGAACACTACCGCCTCTCTTGAGGCTAGACCAGTGGCGTCGGGCGTGACCGCACGTCTCTCCGCTGCACCCTGTTCCTCAGGAGATCCGCGCGGACACAGAACCCACGCGCAGGGAGGACCTTTCACAGGACGGGCGTTAACAAACAGTGCACCAGGCGCTGCAAAAGCTCCCAAACACGATATAAATCAGGAGCCTCCAAGGTGGTGCGTTTTCCTGGAGCGCCCAGAGGGGCAGGCCCAAGTGCACCGGCGCCGGCGGGCCAGAGGCGCTGGCCTCCGACCTCTCGGTGAGCTAAAGAGGCAACGAGGAAGAGAAACCCAGGAAAGACACCAGGCGCCCCACGGCGCCGGCTGTTGCCTCCGGGAGTGTCTCTAGGACAGCGGGGAACATCGGGACCTGGGACGCCCCGGCCTCGAAGGCGGCGGCGAAGGCGGAGCCCCGACCGCGCCGGAGAGGCGCGCGGGGATCCCCCCCCCCCCGAGGCCAGTCAAGAGTAAACAAGGCCTCGACTCACGCCGCGCACTTACCGGGAGCCGCGACCTCGCGGCCGCAGAGCTCAGGCCGGCCAGGCCAGGTCAAGCCGGACCAAAAGAATCTGACTGAGGCGAAGCGGCAGCGGAGGCGGCCGGCGGACGCGGGTCAGGCCCGCGCTGCTTCCTCTGGCAGAGCCGTCCCCGCAGCTCCGGAAGTGTTCTGCGCAGCGCGTCACTTCCGGTAGGGGTCGGCCTGCGGTCGTCGGTGAAGCTAACAGGCTTCTGACAAATGCGTAGACTGAGGGATTGATTCCTCGCGGTCCTAGGTTGAGATCTACCGGGCCAAACTACTGAGCGTTCGCTTTTGAAGGAATTTATAGACATTTGTTTCCTGCTTTAGCCTACCAGCGTCTTTGAGATATATATATATATTATATATGTAAAATATATATGTTTTATATATATACTATATATAATATATAATATGTTATATATATACTATATATAATATATAATATGTTATATATATTGTTATATATGTTAGATATTATATATGTAATATATATTTTAGATTTTCTTAACATTTATTTTGTGTGTACCACAGCTTGTGTGTAGAAGTCAGGACAATTTTCAGGGGTCAGTTTTCTCCTTCCACCATGTGGGTTTCAAGGATCAAACACTTGTCAAGCTTGTCAGTAAGCACTTTTTACCCACTGAGCCATCTATTAAATTGAGATATTTTTAACTTTTCTTTCCCTGTCTCCTCACTTCACAGCATGAGAAGACATTCTGACAACACTGGAGTAGGTAAAAGGATCATAGTTTCCAAGCAACTATGGTTTGACCTGAGCTATACTCGGAATTTCTACGTTACATTAGGAGGAAGTTCTGGCCCATGAGCATGGTGTTTTGGCTTCTCGTGACACTGCCTCACTAGCCTCCGACTTCCACTCACCTCACACAACCGATATTTTTTGTTTTGGTTGGTTATATTTAGATGCAACTTACTATATAGCCAAGGCTGGTTTGTCTTGCTGCTTGACTACCAGAACCAACGATTCATACATCTTAAGTGTTTTCGCTGTACAATTTCTACCCACAATATAGACTGTCGTTAGGACTCCAGTCCCTTTCTAGTACTGGTCACCAAGTCTCGTGAACTGATAGGAGGCTACTCAAGTAGCAGCTACTTTGAGGTGTTTACACTGGAGTGAACCAGTGCTGCTATGAGGTAAATGTTTGCACAGATCTGTACATAACTTATTTCTACCTTTCTCCAGTGTATTGACATTCAAGAGACCCAAGAAAATGAAGCAGAAAGAAAAAAACCCATACAATAGACTCTTATGTAATTCTTGGAAAAAATATAACTTGGGAGACTTGGTAGTTGACTGGGCCAGTAAGCTCTTGCTGCTCTCTCTGGAAACCGGAGTCCCATCCCCACTATTCATAATGTCCTGTAACTCAAGCTCCAGGGGATCTGAAGCCTTCTCTTGACCTCTTTTGGCACATATACACATAAACAAGCAAACAAAATATTTTTGAGAAAAACTCTCACTGTGAATCTCTGAATAACCTGAAGCTCTCAAACTCACATTTGTGCACCCCCATGCTCTCAGCTTAAAATATATATAAATTTGAATCGTGTACCAAAATCAGGGGTAATCAAATGTGGAAAGTCTCTAATCTAGAGTAAGAATTAATAGTTCATGGGAGGCAAAGACTGGGGAAATCCCTGCGTAGTAAGTTTCAAGCTGCCCAGCAAGGCAGCTGGGGTACATAATCAGTAATTACCTTTAAAAAAAAAAGTTAAAAAATAAACAGGGCTGGAAAGATGGCTCAGCTGTTAAGAGCACCAACTGCTCTTCTAGAGATCCTGAGTTCAATTCCCAGCAACCACACAGGTTCCCAGCAACCTGTAATGGGATCTGACACCCTCTTCTGGTGTGTCTGAAGACAGCTGTGGTGTATTTAATACAGAATAAGTAAATCTTTAAAAAACAAACAAAACAAAAAAGCTTGTGCTATTTGCTTTTACCAAGAAGATTCACTCTGTGGAGAACCTCAATCGATAAAATGTGTCCATTAAATTGGCCTGTAAGCAAGCTATTTTCTTGATTAGTGATTGATGTGGAAGGTCCAGTCAGCACCCCTCGCCAGGTGGTCCAAGTAACATAAAAGAGAAGGCTGAAGCCAGGGAGTAGTGACACATACCTTTAATCCCAGCACTTAGGAGGCAGAGGAAGATCTCTCTCTGAGTTCCTGCAAGGCCTGCCTGGTCTGTGAATCAAGTTCCAGGACAGCGAGGGCTACACGGAGAAACCCTATCTCAAAAAAAAGAAAAAGAAAAAAGGGGGGGGGGGCCTGGAGAGATTCCCAGCAACCACATGGTGGCTCACAACCATCTGTAATGGGATCTTCTGATATGTCTGAAGAGAGTGAGAGATTAATTTAAAAAAATAAATCTTTAAAAAAAAAAAAAAAGCAAGCAAGCAGGAGCCAGCACGCTGGCTGAGCAGTCCGTGAGCTCACGCTAGCAAGCAGCGCTCCTCCTCTTACCCCTGCTTCAGTTCCTGCCTCAAGTTCTTGTCCTAATTTCCTTCCATGAGGGACTATAAGCTGGAAGGTGAGAGAAATTTTTTTCCTCTCCGAATTGGTTTTAGTCATGGTCTTTATCACAGACATAGAAAGCAAATTAGGACAAGCCGTGAACGTGGGTACTTGAGTGGACAAAACCTATATGTAAATCATGGTACCCGTAAAGGATTCAAATCACATTTTTCACAACTAATTTTCAGGTATCACTTTGAATTCTTGGTAACAGTTCCACTCCAGTGAGTACTTACATCTCCTGCCCCACATGGGCATATATATATCCATATATATATATATATATATATGTATATATATATATATATATATATATATATATCCACCAAAACTAGTAAGATTGATGAAGCTAAGAAGGGCATGCTCGGGGTTGGGGATTTAGCTCAGCGGTAGAGCACCTGCCTAGCAAGCACAAGGCCCTGGGTTTGGTCCCCAGCTCCGAAAAAAAAAAAGAAAAAAAAAAAAAAAAAAAGGGCATGCTGACAGGAACCGGATATAGATCTCTCCTGAGAGATAACAGCCAGAGCATGTCAAATACAGAGATGAATTCTAGCAACAAACCACGGAACTGAGAATGAGACCCCCGTTGGAGGAATTAGAGAAAGGATTGAAAGAGCTAAAGGGGCTTACAACCCCATAAGAACAACAATGCCAACCAACCAGAGCTTCCAGGGGCTAAACCACTACCGAAAGACTACATGAACTGACCCAAGGCTCCAATTGCATATGAGAAAGAAAGAAAAAGAAGAAGCCTTACACCTGCAAATTACAGAACGTAGGTGCTCACGTATCAGGTCCTATTTTATATGAGAGACTTAGTGGAACCTTAGATTTTGGTTTTGAGTCCCGGGACCATTCCAGCCCCCTTTCACTGCAGGTACTATAGGACAATGGCCCTCAGGACTCCAATTCTTCCCACATGCACAGACTCGATAGTGACTAAGAGTACTCCTGCTCCAGCAGAGGACCTGAGTGCAGTTCCTAACACCCACATGTAGGTTCAGGACTGCTTTTTTCTACAGGCTCAAGTCCAAACACGGAACACATGTTCTCACAAACGCTCACATACATACTAATATTTTTCACAAGTTTAGATTCCCTCTCAAGCTCCAGCATTGTAACATAAAATGGCTCACCTACAATCTCCTGAGTTTGCATGTGCCATAGCATAGGTACATATATGGCTTTACCCCAAAGTTTGAATCGACACCATGAAGTTCAATACAGTTTTGTGGCATGGTCCTACACCTTAAACCTGGCCAAGGAAACCAAAGAGCTGAAGGAGGGCTACGAGCGCCATGAGACAACACTGCAAGACAGTACATCTTTATTGCTCTGCAGAGATCTGCTCAAAAGGGTGGGCTAATACCTAGTGATTGTTATGTATGTGATAACAGGAAAAGTATATTAACAGCAGGAATCTTTCCTAAAATGATTTTCTCCTGAGCCTTGCAGACCATCTCAGGAGGATTACCTGAGTTATTAGCTTGTCCTATGATGGCTCCTAGTGTGTGTGTGTGTGTGTGTGTGTGTGTGTGTGTGTGCGCGCGCGCGCGCATGCCTGTGTGTGTAATTGGAACTCTATGAGTTCAAGGCCTGCCTAGTCTACGGAGCAACTTCCAGCACAGCCAGACATAGAGAAACACTGTCTCAAAAAACAATAAAAAACTTTTTAAAAATTGAAACAAACAAACAGCATATACAAAAAAAAAACCAACATATAGACATATATAGTGGGGAGAAGAAATGGACAGGAGAAATGGCTCAACACTTAAAAGCATTAACTATTCTTATAGAAAACCTGGGTTTAGGGGCTGGGGATTTAGCTCAGTGGTAGAGCGCTTACCTAGGAAGCGCAAGGCCCTGGGTTCGGTCCCCAGCTCCGAAAAAAAGAACCAAAAAAAAAAAAAAATTAAACAAACAAACAAACAAACAAACAGTGAGACTTTATCAAAGCCAGAACAGCAAAGATGACACGTTTAATCCCAGCAATCCAGAGGCTAAGAGAGAAGGATTACTAGGAGTCTGAGCCCAGCCTGAAACACACAGCAAGTATCAAGCCATCAGGGCTACGTTTGTAGACCAAATATACCAAAACAAAACAAAAGCCCTACCTATGGACACAGGAAATGGTTCCTTCTGCAGGTCATAAGCAACACCCTCTCCTGGTCTCTCAGACGAAGAGTCTCTAGAACTGGGAGGGTAATGGCCTGTGTTTAAGCCACTCCAATAGAACAATGAGGAAGAAACCTAACTGAAGTAGAACTAATGGTCACTCCGGAAGGGGAAGATTTGACAAAAGGATGCTCACAAAAGCAAGGCCTGACTATCAAAGGCCTTTTGCAGACACAGCTAATAATAGCTCCTGATACCATAGTAGCTGGTTTAGGATTGGAGTAGCAGCAAGAGATTCAATGACACTGGGAGAACCTGAATCTTGGCCTCCACCTAAATCACCAATATAAGGATCAGGTCAGACAGAAAGGGTGGACCTGCCCTTGTAGGCACAAAGTTCCTCTCCTCTCAAAAACTAACTAAATAAATAAACCCTACTTTAACTCTTCATTTCTTCCTTCCTTCCAAACAAAAATAGCAACCGACTCCGGTTGACTAGTTGGCTGTTTACTTTTGTGTTTGTTTGAGAAAAGGTCTCTCTGTGTAGTCCTGGCTGGCCTCAAACTCACAGTTGCCATCTTCTCTGCCTCCTGATCGCTGGAATTAAAGACATGAACTAACACGCCTTGCCTGCTCAGATTTCTTCCTGTTGTTTTTAAGATTCTTTTGATTGTTACGGGCCTGGAACGGGCTATGTTAAGAGTACAGAGGACCCGTGTTTGATTATGATTTCCAGCACTCACTCACAGGGGTGTTTTACCTGCATGCATGTGTGCACCAAGTTTGTGCTTGGTACCTAGGGAGGCCAGAAGGTTTGGGATCCACTGGAACTAGAGTTACAGACGGCTGTGAGCTGGCATGTGGGTGCTGGAAATTGGAACTAAACTCAGGTCTTCTGGAAGAGCAGCCAGTTGCTCTTAATTGCTGAGTCATCTCTCCAGCCTGGCTGTTCGGTGTTTTCATCTGCTGCTGGTAGTCCTTCTGGAGAGCCAAGTGTCACCTGATAGACAGGCCTTGAGTGGGTTACTTGCTCCCCATGGCTTGCTCAGCCTGCTCTTTTATAGAATCCATGACCACCGGCCCAGGGATGACACCACCCACACCGGGTTGGGCCCTCCCCCATCTCCCCTAATTTAAAAAAATGCCCAATCTTAAGGAGGTCTTTTCTTTTCTTTCTTTTTTTCTTTTTTTTCTTTCTTTTTTTCGGAGCTGGGGACTGAACCCAGGGCCTTTCGGTTGCTAGGCAAGTGCTCTACCACTGAGCCAAATCCCCAGCCCAGGAGGTCTTTTCTTAACAGACATTCTCTCCTCTCAGATGACTATATTTTGTGTCAAGTTGACATCAGACTAGCCAGCACTTCCTCCTTTTTCTCCCCTCTTCCTCTTTTTGCCTTTATTATTCATTTATTTATTACTTTAGAGAGGCTCTCATGTAGCTTGGAGTGGGATCTAGAAACTCGAATGCACCGATGGAAACTGTGGCGCACATCTTGTCTCAGGACTTTACTGCTGTGAGGAGACCACGTGACCAAGGCAACTCTTACGAAGATAAACATTTAAGTGGGGGTGGCTTATAGTTTCAGAGGTTCGGTCCATTATCATCATGACGGGAGCATGACAGTGTGCATGGCAGATGTGGGGCTGGAGGAACCAAAAGTTCTACATCTTGATCCGAAGTCAGCCAGGAGACTGGCTTACACTGACTGGGTGGGTGGAGACCTTGAAGCCTGCCTCCAACAAGCCCACACCTCCCAGGAGTGCCACTTTCCATGGGCTAAGCATATTCAAGCCACCACGCACCTGCAATCCCAGCACTTGGGAGGCAGAGGCAAAAGGATCAGCAGAAGCTTAAGTCTGACCTGATCTAAATAGCTAGTTCTAAGCCAGCCAGGGCTATATGCCAAAGGACCTGTCTCAAAAACAAACAAAAATGCCTAGTCCGGGGTTGGGGATTTAGCTCAGTGGTAGAGCGCTTGCCTAGCAAGCGCAAGGCCCTGGGTTCGGTCCCCAGCTCCGAAAAATAGAAAAGAAAAAAAAATGCCTAGTCCTCCTCCTCTATGTCCCATGTTCAAGCATTGCAGACAGACATGCTCTACTATGCCTCATGTATGGGGCAGATGTGTGGGGGTGGGGGGAGTTGGCAGAGTTGCATGAGCCCGGGTATAGGTATGGACCCCAGAGATGCACTTAGAATCCTTTATTACTCTCTGCCTCATTCCTTTGAGACAGAGTCTCTTCCTGAACTGGGAACATGAGTTTTTGGGCTGGGCAGGCAGCCAGCCATCAACTCCCAGTGATCTCTGACTCCGCTTCCACCCACCTACCCAGCCACCCACTCGAGGTTACAGGCACTCACACAACCCCGTTCGGCTTGTTCTGTCTGTGCTGCAATCAGGTCCTCGAGGCTGTGCAGCAAGCTCTCTTAACCACCGGGCCAAATCTCCAGCCTCCCTCCTCCACCTTCCAGTCCACAGGGGCTCACTATGCTGCCCACTATGGCCTTTAAGTGCCCATCCCCCAGAGTTTTCAAAGTTCACACAACCACGCGTGGGTATTGCTCTTTTCCTGCGTCCCTCTAACCAGTTGCCAAGCAGCCACGTTTTCAGACATTCTCTGAGCACCGAAGCGCAAGGAGACTGATAGCTGCTGTCGGGTTTCTCCTGGTGCCTCTGCTTCCTATTTCTTCCTCTGCCATGTTTGCCTCTTGCCTTCCCTATCCCTAACCTGGGATGCTATCATTAACTCAGCTGGCTGTTCTGTTCCCGTCTCCCCCTGAAATACATTGATTCAGTGAAGACAGATTTTCCAAAACAAATCTGATTGTGTCACTGTTGTATCTGAAATTCCTCCACGGTACCTCATTACCTCCTAAGAAAAGAATTGGGTGGGCTGGAGAGATGGCTCAGTGGTTAAGAGCACTAGCGGCTCTTCCAGAGGAACTGGGTTCAATTCCTGGCACAATAGAACGTCTAAACTGTCTATAACTCCAGTTCCAGGGCATCTGAAACCCTCTCATCAATGTGCATAAAGCATAAAATTAAATTAACTTGTATATTTGTATGGTTTTTTGTATATTGTTCCAACCCGCTTGCCCTCCATTCTCCCATAAGTCTTTGGGACCTCCATCACTTCCTGGTTCTAATGTTCCTGACTCTCCCATCCCTTTGGAAACCCTTGCTTATAATGACTGCAGATTCTTTGGTCTCCTACGTCTTGGTTACTTCTTTATTTTTCAGGCCCTTCCTCATCTATCTGCTCTCTAAACACTGGAAGGGAAAGGGTTCCAGGGGTTCTGAGGGCTTCCACTCCCTTGATGATCTAATTTCACTGGTTAATATTGAATTTAACCACCAGCCTGAGCCTCTTTTCAGAATCCTGGATCAAGAGCTAGAGCTATTAATAGAAATGTCAAACTAATTATGTCTAAAATGTCCTCTAACCTGCTTCACCCGTCTCTTCCCCAACCTCACTTAAAGATGACATCTTCTCTCTAGTTGCTAAGGCCAAAAACATTAGCATTGATCTGTAAGTCTCTCTTATAAAACTTTTTCTAAAAAAAAAAAAAATTTCATTTTTATTTTATGTTTTTGAGTCTTTGCTTCCATGAATTTATATGTGCCTGGTGCCCAAAGAGGCCAAAAGAGGGCATTAGATCTCATGGAACTGTAGTTTCAGACAGTTCTGAGCTGCCACGTGGGTGCAGGGAACAGAACCTAGGTACTCTGTAAAAGCAGCTAGCTCTCTGAACTGCTGAGCCATCTTGCCAGCTTCTGCACATGGGTGGTGAATGGAATGAATTTCCATTTACTAACAGGTCCTTTGGGTTTTCCTCTCACCATCTGACCACTCTTCATTAATGACTCGGCTATGTGGTAGTCCAAACCAACATTTCTACTCACAACCTTTAACTTTCTCGACCAGCAGTTAACAGGGATCCTTTTTTTTGTTTGTTTGTTTGTTTTTAAATCTCATCTCAGATTGCTATTCGCCATCCAAAACCTATCATAGAAGAGATTCACAGTGAGGCAGAAAGTTCCTCCTGATGAGTATTTCTTCTCTGTCCTCCCCAGCTACTCCACTACCCCACCCCAACCCTCCCCCACCCCTGTGGTTTCTCAGACTTGAAACACAGGTCATCTCAGAGTTTTTGAATTTTCTTTATTTTCTGCCAGAAAGGTCCTTCACCTCTTTACCATGCCCTACAACTTAATCCTTTACCTTCCTAATGAGATCGTCTTTTGCTTAACTAATTAGTTACAAATTATTTGTCTTGTACACTTTACTTCTCGGATTTATTTTCCTACAGATTGATTTTTACCATAGGACATACTATGCATCTTTTCACTTTGTCAAAGACGAGGGACCTGTATGGGGTGCCTCCACTCTTCAGCACCTATAAAAGAGTGGCTGTCAAGCAAAAGGGTGTGTGCGACCTCTGTGGAGTGCACAGGTGCATCGGACCACAGAGGACCAGAGAAAGAATAAAACCTCAAGTCTAAGAAGACTTCCTGGAGGAGAAAGTCCATGACAATCATTCCCAAGCCCCTCCCACACAGCTTAGGGAAAGCTCCGCCCACTAAGGAGGAGTGGCAACCGGAAGTAGACTTCGGGCGGAAGCCAGGCTAGTCCGCCTGGGCCCTCTTTCCGACCTGCTCACGGCCCCGCCCACCTTAATGTAGGTGAAAGGTCGGTGTAGCCGCTTGGACAGCGGAGCAAGATCAAGACTGCCAGGAGCTGCAAGTAGACTGACAGAAGACTGACCATGGCAGAGGAGCCGAAACCCATCAGTCCGCTTAAGAACCTCCTTGCCGGCGGCTTTGGCGGCATGTGCCTGGTGTTTGTGGGGCACCCCTTGGACACGGTCAAGGTGCGCAAAGTGTGGATTGGGGAGCTTGTGAAGGAAGGCCCGGGGGTGGGGGAGACGTGGAAAGTAGGGACCGCTGCGAGGTGCTGCCTCTGGACAGAAGTGGAGCCGGGCCGGTGGATGCTTCCGTGGGAAGTTTACGGAGGGTTGGTATGTAATTTACTAGTACAGTACGCGCTGCTTCACCTAACCGGGCCAAAGGATCTGCATTCAACTTTCTAGCACCTCAAAAAACAATTTTTTCCCCCTCGAGAATCAGTACAAACTGGGCAGAGGCTATACCTCGCTCTCTAAGAGCCCGATAGCTCCAATTTCAAGGTCTTTGTACGACAGTCTTTTCTGACCCCACAGCACTTCTTTGGTGAGAAAGAAAAGGCTGCTCTCTGTGCCCAGTTAACCCTAATATTGTTATAAAGATTTAAACAGGTTATCTGTAGTCACAGCCTCCCCAACAAAGGACAAAGGTGGCAGAGATGTCCTTTGACACAGTCTCATGAAGCCCGTGTGCCTCATAGCCTTTCTCTTGGGCACTTTTCGTTGCCTGGAGATGCACCTGACCATTTTCAGCCAGTCACTCACTGCAGGCTAAGCTGCGTAGTCACACACACACACACACACACACACACACACCCGCCGTAGGAAGCAGTGACCAGCCAGGCTCAGGTGTGGAAATTGAGGTCACACAGGAAACTCATTAGAACTTGTTCCTGGACCTTTCTCTCCTCAGCCTTCCATTCAGTCTATATTCAATGACTTAGGTCACATATGAGCTCATATAAACTCATAGCTTATAGTTTTTTCCTTCTTTTTCCTGGACATAGACCTCAAGGAAAATGATAGGTCACAGCCAGGATGAGCCTGTGGGAACAAGACAGCGCTCTACCACTGAGCTAAATCCCCAACCAAGACATGAGTCTTTTGTGCATGTGGATGGCTTGTTGCTGGGGCATGGGACCCAGAGAAATTGTGAATCTCATAAGGGTGGTAACCTCAGTTGGGGCTCAATAGGATGTCGGATCCAGTTTCCTCCGAAAGAGATAGTATCCAAGGTTCTTCCTCTGGCAGGCTTGACAGATGATGGCCTCTGTTCAAAGTGAAGCTCACCAAAGACAGCTCATTCTGGGGAGATTCTGTAGTATTATGCGATGAGAAATCAGATCCTAGCAGCAGCAGCAGCTTAAGTGCTTTTAGGGCAGTAGCTGGTTCAAGTAGCTCTGTCTAGCAAGGGAAAGCTTGTCTGGCCTTTAGTTCTAACCTTGTTTCTCAGAGGCAGAAATCTTGTCCTGCACATCTGAGACTTTTAAAAAACAACGTCCCGACTCCTTATCTAAGTGTTACTCCTATTTGTATCCTCCTGTTCTTGATGTCACTCCCAGCAAGGGCCTGGTGACCTCTGTACTGAATTAGAAATGACTGAAAATGTTCACTGGCATGTTGACCCCAGAAGACTTAACCTTGTAGTGTAAACCAAACCCACAGCTGACTGCTGTCCTTTTGACCTCGGAAAGCTAGGTGGTCGCCAACTAAAAGCTGACACTTTTGTGATTTGGGTTTTTTGTTTTTAAAGATGTATTTATTTATTATATGCAAGTACACTGTAGCTGTCTTTAGACACACCAGAGGAGGGCATCAGATTGGGGTTTGTTTTTGTTTTTGTGGGTTTTTTTTTTTCCTTTCAAGACAGTTTCATGTATCCTATGCTGGGCTAAAACTCATTATGTAGCAGAAGACCTTGAACTTCTGACCTTCTGCCTCCCGAGTACTTGAAGGTTCTTTCAAAGTTTCAAAGAAACTAAGCCTTGGCCCATATGCCCTGTTCAGTAAGAATTGCCACACTTCAGAACTGGGGTGTGGGAAAATTTTATGGACAGTAGTGTTGGAGCAGGCATTGAAAAGCCAGGCTGATATTTGCTGGGTGTAGCAGTTCATGCCTTAATTCCAGTACTTGGGAGACAGAGGCAGGCAGATCTCTGTGAGTTCAAGGCCAGCCTGGTTGACAAAGGACAGCCAGGGTAATACACAGAGAAGTGCTGCCTCCAAAAACAAAAACAAGCAAATAAAAAAAATTAAAATTAAAAAATAAAGAAAATATTAAAAAATGACTGATTTCTGACTGGAAGACTAGGGAGAGCTGTATAATCCAGTGGCATGGGGAGGTGCCTTAGGTCTGAGAACACTGGAGACTTGCAGTTTTTAAGAAACGAAGATTGATTTCTTATGTTCTGGAGGCTGGGAGTGCCAAGATGGACTGGTCTACCCTCTGCCTGGCTGTTTGTGCTATGTCACCCTACGGTGGAAGACAGAAGGGCAAGAGAGTAGGAGGTCAGACTCGAGTCCTAAGTCTTTGGCTGGCATCAATCCATTCATGAACAGACCCAGCTATCAGGTCTTACCTGACAACACTGTTACTGCATTTTGTGGTTAACTTTCAACGTGTCGTTTGGGGTAAGAGTAAAGGCAAGCCAGGCATGAGGTTGGATTTGGGGACTGGGATATAATATCAGCTGAGGAGGGCTCTAGGCTCTCACTGGTTGGGATGGCTAAGGAGGTCATGATGAGGACAATTTAAAAAAGGGACAGGAAGGGGCTGGGGATTTAGCTCAGTGGTAGAGCGCTTACCTAGGAAGCGCAAGGCCCTGGGTTCGGTCCCCAGCTCCGAAAAAAAAAGAACCAAAAAAAAAAGGGACAGAAGGGACATTTTAAAAAAGGTCACTGGGGGGGTTGGGGATTTAGCTCAGTGGTAGAGCGCTTGCCTAGGAAGTGCAAGGCCCTGGGTTCAGTCCCCAGCTCCGGAAAAAGAAAAAAAAAAAATTAAAAAAAGGTCACTGGGGTGAGGATGTAGCCACTGAGCCATCTCAACAAGGGGTGGTTTTTTTTTGTTGTTGTTGTTTTGTTTTATTTTATTTTATTTATTTATTTATTTATTTTCCTTAGACAGGGTTTCTCTGTGTGTAGCCCCGGCTGTCTTGGGACTCTCATTATAAACCAGGCTGGCCTCAAACTCAGAGATCTGCCTGCCTCTGCCTCCTGAGTGCTAGGACTAAAGACCACCATGCCCAGCCAAACAGAGCTTTCCCTACCCCTTTAGTGGAACGTTATGCCTACCATGGAGGTGTGTACAAGGGATGAGAAATAGTGGCAGCCACTGGACAGTATGACAGTTGTATCCCATAAACCCTAAGGTTTGCATGTCAACTCTACTGCCTAGGGGTCAGCTTCCTCACTGGGACATGTTAGGTCCTAACACACACAACAAGAAAGATTTATACAGAAGTGGAGAAGAGGGCTGGAGAGATGGCTCAGTCGTTAAGAGCACTGGCTACTCTTCCAGAGGTCCTGAGTTCAATTCCCAGCAACCACATGGTGGCTCACAACCACCTGTAATGGGATCCGATGCATCTCTTCTGGTGTGTCTGAAGGCAGCTACAGTGTATTCATGTACATGAAATAAACAAACAAACAAACAAGTAAATAAATCTTTTTGAAATAGATTTTCTTGTAGGCCAATCTTGCCTTGGACTCATTAGATAGCCAAAGATGACCTTGAACTTCTGATTGTCCTGTCTTCATGTCCTATGTGTTTAAAATTTGATATCCAATGAAATATTTGCCAGTAAAAAAGAATGAAATTCTTGGGGTTGGGGATTTAGCTCAGTGGTAGAGCACTTGCCTAGCAAGCGCAAGGCCCTGGGTTCGGTCCCCAGCTCCGAAAAAAAGAACCAAAAAAAAAAAAAAAAACCAAAAAACAAAAAAAAACATACTTTTTTTTATACCCCCTTGCCCTCACTGCAGCCTTGGGAGTGGTGGCTGGAGGGGCTGTTGAGTCTGAGGGAGAGCTGGGCAAGGAGGAACTGGGAAGCCCTCCTGAAAGACAGAAGTCCTAATGGGCCTAAAACATCCTTTTTTTTTTTTTTTAAGAAATTATTTATTTATTTTTGGTATAGGATACATTGTAGCTGTCTTCACACACACCAGAAGAGGACATTGAATCCCATTACAGATGGTTGTGAGCCACCATGTGGTTGCTGGGAATTGAACTCAGGACCTCTGGAAGAACAGTCAGTGCTCTTAACCGCTGAGCCATCTCTCCAGCCCCTAAAACATCCTTTTAAAGACTGAGATGGGCGCACAAGGCAGAGGTGGCGTAGGCCTTCAGTCCCAGCACTCGGGAGGTAGAGGCAGAGGGATTTCTGTGAGTCTGAGACCAGGCTGATCTACAGAAACAGTGTTTCGGAAAAACAAACAAACAAACAAACCAACAACAAACACATAAACACATACACAAATAAAAGGGAAAAAGGAGATGCTGGAGAGCAGCCTCAGCTTAAGAGCACTTACGACTTACTGCTCTTGCAGAGGACATGGGTTTAATTCCCAGTACTCACGTAGCATTTTACAACCGTTTGTAAGTCCAGCTCCAAAGGTTCTGCCAGACTCTATGGTGCTGCATGCATGTGGTGTATATACGAACGGTCAGACAAAACTGTCATGTACACAAAATAAAAAAAATATTTTTTTAAAGAATGAGTACTGTGTGCTGGAGAGAGAGATGGCTCAGTGGTTAAGAGCACTGACTGCTCTTCCAGAGCTCCTGAGTTCAATTCCCAGCAACCACATGGTGGCTCACAACCATCTGTAGTGGGATCCAATGCCCTTTTCTGGTGTGTCTGAAAACAGCGACAGTGTACTGATATGTAATAAATAAATAAATAAATAAAACTTAAAAAAAAAAAAAGAATGAGCACTGTTACACAGGGAAACCCCATCTCAAAACCCAAAAGTAAATAACTAAATTGAATGAGCTCGAATGGGGTGAAAGTGAAGTCTGAATCAATCGGAAGAAAATGCCGAAGACATCTACGTGGCGCACATTTCCCGGTTTATATGATGGTGAAGGGCTGAGGATACAGCTTGGTGGGAAAAGTGCTTGCTTATACAGGGCTCTAGGTTCGGTCTCCAGCCCTGGATGTGTGGAGGGGGAGCAGGAAGGGAGGGAGAGAGGAGTTGGATCATCGACAGTAATTCTAGAAGGTGATCGTTTTAGTTTCTGGTTTCAGGTCCGACTGCAGACACAACCACCAAGTTTGCCTGGACAGCCACCTATGTACTCTGGGACCATCGACTGTTTCCGGAAGACTCTTTTTAGAGAGGTATGCTTCTGGTGCTGGGCATCCCTTACTCAGAGGGCTGCATCCGGGGGTTGGCGAGGAAGAAGGCTGTGCGATTCTGCTGGCCACAGCTGAAGCTCCCTAGCCGTGTCCTCCTCCTTCACTGTGGAGCCTGGTAATCCCAGCTACTGGGCATACAGATGAACAGAACCTGTACAGTGCTTCGCTCTTCCGGGAGATGGAGGTACTAGCAAGGCGTTAACTGAAGCTGTGAATTGAATGAAAATTCACTTCTTGCCATACGGTAGCACTTCCCAGTAATCCTAGCACTTGAAAAGCTCAGATAGGAGGATCTTAGGTCCAGGTCAACTGGGCTATGTGGAGAGCTCCTGTATCAAAAAGACACTGAAGCTGGAGAAGTGGCCTGGCAGGTGAGAGCACTTACCATCCATGCAGAGGACCCAGGTTTGGTACCCAGCACCCAACCATTCATAACTCCAGTTCCAGGGGATCCTAACCCTCTTCTAACCTCTGAGGACACTAGCGTGTGTGTGTGTGTGTGTGTGTGTGTGTGTGTGTGTGTGTGTGTGTGTGTGTGTGTGAGAAACACCCATAACATAGATAATCTGAAAAAAGTGATCAAAAATCCAACCAAAAGGAAATGTGTGAGGTTTGGAGAAGAAAGAAAGCCAGCAACAGAGTCTCTGTACTCCTAGTCAGGGACATTTAATTTTGTTAGAGTTATCTAACTATATAATTTTTAATAGAATTATTTTTTAAAAATTATGCATATGAATGTCCACGTGTGTTCCTGATTCCTGTGGAGGTCAGAAAATGGAGCCAGATCCTATGGAAATGGAGTTATGGATGGTTGTGAACCACCACGTGGGCGTCAGGAGTTGAACCCAGTTCCTTAGCAAAAGCAGCACGTGCTCTAAACCCCGAACCATCTCTCTAGTCCCTTTCTGCTTGGTTTGGTGTTTTGAGTTGGTGTCTCATACTGCACCCATGCTGTACTTGGGCTCCCACTAATCCTACCTGGCTCTCCCAAGGTCAGGGATTACGATTGCGCTAGAATACAGCCTGCCTATGATTACCTGTCAACCACACTATTGAGCATGCAGAAACTGGAGGTCGAATGTCACCAGGAAGTACGGAGGTGCTGGGAGGGGATGGCTCATCCTTGCTGTGGACGTTCCCAGGCTCCCGCCGGACTCAGTGTAGGAGGAAGGCCTTGAGGCAGAGCCTGCTCAGCTCTCTCTCACCCAAGGTGGCTCTGCCTTTCTTCTTTCTTATATCTGGAGCCAGGATGGAGTCTGATCAGGGTCTCATGGGGTAAGCTCCAAACTGTAGTTCTATCCAGAGAGTTCTCTGCAAGAGAACCGAGTCTGCAGTCTCTTGATCAACACATTTTTGAGCTGTGTCTTGGGTGTGAGGGGAAGGGCTTATGTAAATCCAGTGCCTAAGTCAGGCCCGAGGAACACGCTTATAGATTCGTATTTACATGTTTATAGATTTCCTGGGAGGGTGAGACAGGAGGATCACCACAGCTGAGTTGGAACCAGTTTAGGAAATATACTGGGAAAACAAAGACCAGGAAGAAAACAATGTAGCCCTAAGTCTGCAGAATTCAGCAGGCTTCCTTAGTCTGCATTCGCACACCTCCCTGATTTTCCACACTTAGCTCTGCTTTCTGGAGCTGCCAGGAGTTGTACTTCCTGAAGCTGGCAGGTCACTGAAGGAAGACTAGATGAGTTGTCAGGGTCACACGTGGCCCCTGAGGAACTGGGCATCCTCCCCATCCCAGTGTAGAACTGCGGGAGAGGCTCTGATGGGACCTTGCCACACTGTGCTCTGCCCCTCTCAACCAGATCTCTGTCCTGTCCCTGTTCATTGCCTCTGCACTTTGCCCGTGGTGAGTGCCCGCAGCCTACGGCACTGCCAGGCTTCTGTGGGATCCAGGAAGAATCTTTTTTATCCCCACCCCCCACCTCAGTTTTTTTTTGGCCTTTCCAGTCAGGGTTTCTCTGTGTAGCTCTGCCTGTCCTGGATCTCATTCTATAGACCTCACTGTCCTCAAACTCAGAAATCTACCAGCCTCTACCTCCTGAGTGCTCGGATTAAAGGGATGCATCACCACCCGAGACTCCCAGGAGGAGCACTAAAAGGTACATGTGTGGGCCTTTGGCTCCTGAAAGATTCGGGTGTTGGAGGGTCTGCATTGAGAACAGTTCTTCAACCTGGAGCTGGGGTGCCTTCCCACTGTGCAGCTGCCCTGTGTCAGGAGCAGTCTTACCCCATATTTTTGCTATTTGTTTTAAAAATTATTTTTCTTATTAAAGTTATACTGGCAAATAGCCCGCAAACATTCCCTTCCTGCTGCAGAGAGGAGGGCTCTCACCTCCTTCAGTTGTTTGCCCTGCTGCTGCCTGAGTGGCGCATTTGCAACTGTCCTTTACATGTTTATGCATCTGAACACACATCTCAGCTGCTCCAGGTGCCTCGTTGTGGTAGATTGTTTAACTCTTATTATTTTTTTTTTAAGATTTATTTATTTATTATATATAAGTACACTGTAGCTATCTTCAGATACACCAGAAGAGGGCATCGGATCTCTTTACAGATGGTTGTGAGCCACCATGTGGTTGCTGGGAATTGAACTCATGACCTCTGGAAGAGCAGTCGGGTGTTCTTAACCGCTGAGCCATCTCTCTGATTGTTTAACTCTTACAGTTCCTCTTCTTGCTTCCTTGCCCTGCGTAGCCATGTAATTTTTTTTTTTTTTTTCGGAGCTGAGGACCGAACCCAGGGCCAAGCGCTCTACCACTGAGCTAAATCCCCAACCCCAGCCATGTAATTTTTAATCACATTTTGTGACTTAATCCATTTCACCTCTATTTCATTTGCAGGGACGAGGGGTTGATCCAGGTCTTGTACATGCTGAGTACTCTGAGCTACACTTCAATCCCTCAGTTTATTTTTGTGATCACGACTGTATGTCTTGCCCCATTCCCCTTTTTGAGGGATCTAATCTTATTTTGAAGGCCAGATGACCTCAAACTTTGAGTCTTCTTGCCTCTGCTCCTGAGAGCCGCTAACACAGGCCTGTGCTTCTATGCCCAGCTCTTGCCTTTCCTTTTTAAGATGTGTTTATGTGCAGGAGTATTTTACCTGCATGTACCTGTATGCACATGTTTGCCTCGTGCCAACAGAGATCAGAAAAAACTCTTTTTTTTCCCCCGGAGCTGAGGATCGAACCCAGGGCCTTGTGCTTGCTAGGCAAGTGCTCTACCACTGAGCTAAATCCCCAACCTCCAGAAAAAACTCTTAACCGATGCTACCTAGTTCCAGGCCTGACCTACTCTACTCCTAAGTCCTTTAAAATTATTTTTTGCTGGCCAGGTGTAGTAGTAAGGGACTTTAATCTCTGCAGAGGCAGAATCTCTTTGAATTCAAAGCCATCCTGGTCTACATAAGAAGTTCCAGGGGGCTGGGGATTTAGTTCAGTGGTAGAGCGCTTACCTAGGAAGCGCAAGGCCCTGGGTTCGGTCCCCAGCTCTGAAAAAAAGAACCAAAAAAAAAAAAAAAAAAAAAAAAAGAAGTTCCAGACCAGCCAGGGATACAGAGTGAGACCCTGTCTCCAAAAAAAAAAAAAAAAAAACCAACAACAACAAAAAAGGCTTTTTTTTTTTTTCCGGAACTGAGGACCAAACCCAGGGCCTTGCCCTTGCTACCACTGAGCTAAATCCCCAACCCCACAAAAGGCATTTTAAGACAAGATTTCACTAAATGGCCCAGGCTGGTCTTAAATTTACATTGTATCCTAGGCTGATCTTAAATTTACATTGTATCCCATGCACATCTGTAATCCCAGCACTCAGGAGGCAAAGGCAGGTAGATTCCAGTCCAGCATGCTCTACATAGCAAGCTCCGGAGAGACCCTATCTCAGAGAAGAAAAAGAAAGAAATATGCCTGAGGACAGGTACTTAAGGTTGATTTCTGACCTATGCGTGCACATATGTGCACTGGCACACAGGTGTGTACCTAAACATGCACACACACACACACACACACACACACACACACACACACACACAAATAAATGGGGCAGGGAGAATAAATCTCTCTATGCTTAGAAAGGTAGAGAAGGAAGCTAGAGGTTAGAGCCTGTAAGGCTCCCCTTTGTTAGTGGTACAGCTCAGAGGCCGGGGTGCAGCTGGGGTTCTGCTCAGAGGTGAGCTTTTGTTTGGCCCTTGGTTTGATCCCCAGCTGAGATTGGTTTGTCCCACTGAGACAGCAGTGATACTCAAGTCAGACTCTGTCTCTGTGGTCCCTTGCAGGGCATCACAGGGCTGTATCGGGGCATGGCTGCACCCATCATTGGAGTCACCCCTATGTTTGCCGTGTGCTTCTTTGGGTTTGGTTTGGGGAAGAGACTACAGCAGAAATCTCCAGAGGATGAACTTACGTAAGTATTCTCGGGCTGCTCTTCTTGGTGCTGTGATATGTGGGAAGGGAAAAATCTTGACCCTGAGGCTGTCCCTGGGCCCCTCAAGGGAGTAGCTGAGTTTCCTGTGTTCTGTGAAATGAAAGGGTAAAAGAAGAAAAGAGCCCCCCCCCCCTTTTCCAGGTTGTCATTTATTTCTTATGTGTTGTAAATCCCCTCTGTATACTGCCCACTGCACACATTGGGGACAAATTCTTCAAGGGTTCTTACTGCCACATCAAGGATAAAAGTGCATTTGTTTGATGTTAACGGGTTAAGAGAAGGTTCCAGGGGCTGGAGAGACGGCTCAGTGGGTAAAGGCACTTGTTGCAACCTACATGGTGGCTCACAACCGTCTGTAACTCCAGTTCCAGCAGATCAGACGTCGTCTGACTTTCTCAGGCACCAGGCACATTCTGGTGTATGTACTTACTGGCTGCCGAAACACTCATGTACATAAACTTTAAGAAGGGCTCCCTTGTAACCAAAGATGACCTTGAGCTTCTGATTCTCTTGCCTCTACCTATTATGCCCTAGGATGACAATTGTGTGCCACCACCCCTGGTGTTATGCCGGGCAGGGGGTTTGAGCCCAGGATCTTGAACATACAGTCTCCCAAATGAGATATATCCCCAGCCTTTGTTGTATCTTCTTTACATTTTTTTAAAAAAATTATTTTGTTATTTTATGTGTATGGTATTTTGCCTGCCTAGCTGTGCACCACGTGGGTGCAGTACCCAAGAAGGCCAGAAGAGGGTGTCAGATCTCCTAGTATTGACGGTTCAGACTGAAGAGCTGCCTGGTAGCTCCTTGGAATTGAACCTGAGTCCTTTGGAAGAGCAGCCCCAATGTTCTTAACTACTGAGCATATCAGACCCCTTGTATATTCTTTCAGTAAATTTTTAGAGTTAGTTTGCGTATAAAGAGACAACTGAGTCAGAATTATATCTCAACATTTTAAAAAAATAGTTAATGTGTAAACTTCTCAGGACACAGGAGAATGTTGAGTGAAACTCTTGATTTGACAAGGTGTCCTCAGTCTTGAGCCATATAGGTTAACAGCTCCTGAAAAGGCACAAGAGTCACCAGGGCTCGCAAGGCTGGCATCTCAGAGCTCAAGGGAGGAAATTAGGTATCACATGCTTGTACTCTCACCACACCAGCTCATCATCACAGGCTCCAAGAGAGTCTAAGCTACAGATAAAGGTGTTTGTAACGGGAAGTTCCGTTTCTGGAGTCATGGTATTCTGAGTGTGTCTAGATACATTCAAGGCCTCCAGGTGGGAGCCGTTTGGTTTTGGTTTTCGCTTTGGTTTAAGTGGTTGGATTGTTGGCAGACCAAGGACCTAGGGATACATATCGTCTCTGAACACCTGCTCCTGCAATGTGACAGCTCACAGTTGTACCACACTTAGGGGCTGTATTCCCACATAGTAACATCAGCACAAGAGAAACAGCCTTTCTTTAGGAGCAGAGTGGGACACCTCAGGGCCCATCCTGTCCCATCATCCTGTCTGCCTTGCTACAGTTACCTCCCCACAGTGCCATTTAGCATGGAAAAGAGGTTTACAGGAGCTCTGGTATGGAAACACAGGAGACCCAGCCCTCACAAACACCTCCTTGAAATGGGCGTGGGAGTAGCCAAGTAGGCCAGGTACTCAGAGTGTCTGCATGGCACTATTTAGGGAACAGTCCCTAAGGTTGGGTATCCTGGGAAGAATGGAGGTTGATGGTGTTATGGGGCGGGGGGGCAATTTAGTTACTGAGATGACTCCTTTTGGGGACAGCAATGTAAATGGGGACCGTGACGCTGGATATATATGCAAACGCAAGCGAGTCTCCTATGCCATCTGGGCCAGGCCTACAGGCAGAGAGTGGGTGTTTGTTTTTGCAGAAAACTGTCAATTAAAAAGTGGTTACAGCTCTTTTAAATAGGCGCACACTTTAAACAAGTGACAGTTCTGAGGCTTGAAACTGGGACCTCACACATGCCAGTCCTGTGCACTGAGTTGCATATCCCACCTTTTATTTGTTTTACTTTTTTTTTTTTTTTTTTTGGTTCTTTTTTTCGGAGCTGGGGACCAAACCCAGGGCCTTGCGCTTCCTAGGCAAGCACTCTACCACTGAGCTAAATCCCCAACCCCTTGTTTTACTTTTTTGAGACAGAGTCTCACCATACAGGCTTGACTGGCCTGGACCTGGCTATGTAAACCAGGATAGCCCCAGACTCAGAGTTGCGCCAATCTCTGCTTCCTGTGTGCTGGAATTAAAGCGTGCACCAACCCTAGTCCTCTTTTATTATGTGTTTGTTTATCTATTTTTTTTGGGGGGGGTTGTTTTTTGGTTTTTTGGTTTGTTTGTTTGTTGGCTTTTCAAGACGGGGTTTCTCTGTGTAGCCTTGGCTGTCCTGGAACTCTTGTAAACCAGGCTGGCCTTGAACTCATAGAGATTTGCCTGCCTTGGACAGACTGGGACCAAAGGCGTGTGCCACCTCACCCTGCTTTTACTCCATTCCTGAGACAACCTCTCACTGTGTTGTGGGGCTAGCCTTCAATTTATTCTGTAGCTTAGACAAGCCTTGAACCTACAAGATCTTCTTGTCTCAGCTTCCCAAGGAGCTAGAGCACCACACAGTCCCAAAGATCTGTATATTGATACAAACTGGTGCAAGCTCTTTGAAGACAATTCACATCACATTAAACATACCCTGGGCGGGGCATGGCGGCAGTCCTAATGCTTGGCAAGTGGAGGGAGGAAGATCAGGAATTCAGAATCGTTGGGGATTTAGCTCAGTGGTAGAGCGCTTGCCTAGGAAGCGCAAGGCCCTGGGTTCGGTCCCCAGCTCCGAAAAAAAAAAAAAAAGAACAAAAAAAAAAAAAGGAATTCAGAATCATCTTCAGTGAGATCAGGCAGCAGCAGCATGGGCTGTATAATATTCCTGTCTAAAGACAAAACAAGGGCCAGAGAGATGGCTCAGTGGTTAAGAGCACTGACTGCTCTTCCAGAGGTCCTGAGCTCAATTCCCAGCAACCACATGGTGGCTCACAACCATCTGTGATGAGATCTGATGCCCTCTTCTGGTGTGTCTGAGGACAGTAATGGTGTACTCACATAAAATAAATAAATCTTAAAAAAATAAAAAAAGGAAACAAAATCCAAAGACTTGATTGTTTGACTGTCAGCCTATGTGCTTGTTTGTTGTCTGAAGTAGATGAGTGAGCCTTGTGTGGGGTGAATACAGGAAAGAACTGGGCTGTCAAAACTGTTGCCACTCCTAATGGGAAGGAGCCCGGACGTCCACAGTTACTGAAGGTAGCAGGCTCCTGGGTGAAAACTGTCTCTCACTATAAATCTTTCCTCAAGAATGAGGAGACTTCAAGTGTACACCTACTGTGTGCATCTCACAGGTCTCCTGTACTTGACATTGAGACTCTTGCTCTGGAAAATTTGACATCAGAATCTGTAAATTCTTTTTTTTTTTTTTTTTTTCTTTTTTTTTCGGAGCTGGGGACCGAACCCAGGGCCTTGCGCTTGCTAGGCAAGCGCTCTACCACTGAGCTAAATCCCCAACCCCTAGAGTCTGTAAATTCTGATTTACTCGTGGCCGTGCTTCTCCCCCGACTACATATTAACTTTTCCTAACAAAACCTACCCTCGGGGGTTGGGGATTTAGCTCAGTGGTAGAGCGCTTGCCTAGAAAGCGCAAGGCCCTAGGTTCCGTCCTCAGCTCTGGAAAAAAAAAAGAAAAAACAAAAAAAAAAAACCTACCCTCTGCTGGGACTGACTCAGTCCTCGGTGGTAACTACAGATGGTTGCTTCTGGTCTTGTTCTCAATGCAGCTACCCGCAGCTGTTTACAGCTGGGATGTTATCTGGTGTGTTCACCACAGGAATCATGACCCCTGGAGAACGGATCAAATGCTTACTGCAGGTAAGGTTGGAGGTTGTGAGCAGGAAAGACACACACATCTCTCACGAAGATTAGTAGTTTTGTGGGGTTTGTTGTTTTGAGTCACAGTTTTGTTATATGTCACAGGTTAGCCTCAAACTCATGATCCTCCTGCCTCAGTCTCCCCATGGTTGGCTTACGGGCAAGTGCTGAGGTCATGGTCATGTTCTGCCTTGCCTGGATTTATATTTATGTTCTATGAAGTCTTTAGGCCAGTTGTGTGAAACATGTTTTCAGAAACATGGAAGAATCAAGAACTAGATACCAGCTGTTGTGGTGCCTTCCCAGTAGGCAAATGCTGATGATGAGGCAGGAGGGGCCACACAGCAACAGTCCCAGCACTCGGGAGGCTAAGGCGGGGGCTTGAATTCCAGGACAGCCAGAGCTACATAAAGAGACCCTGTCCTAAAACAAACAAACCAAAACATAAAACCCAAACACAAGAACAAAATTATAGAGTGGCATTTACTGCATATTGGGCAGTAAATGGAGACGTACAACATCTTGGGCAGGAGCAGCCTCCCTTCTACCTTCGATGAGAGCGGATATAGCTCAGGAGTAGGTTATCTGTGTAGCATGTGCAAGGTCCATGCTAAAGAGGGATACCAGTTGCCTTCAGTTTCTGAAGCACTGCTGACAGGGGCAGATGAGTTTGGATGGAGGCATCATGTGACATTTTATTCACCAACTTTACTGCCTTAGTTTTCATTTTGTTTGGGCTTTATTGGATTTTTGTTTGTTTTTGAGACAGTCTTACGTAGCCCGAGAGACATGTACTTACAAGCTACGTGTCCATATGCTTACTCTGTAGAGAATAGTAGCCTTGACTCCTAGTCCTCCCGTCTCTTCTTCTCAGAGGCTGGCATTACAGGCAGGCAACCATCATGCCTGGTTTGGAAAAAAAATGTTATTTTTAAAGATCATTTTAAAAAGTATTATGGGATGGGGCACATAGGCCACAGTGCATCGAGGACTTCAGGACAACGTTGTGGGTCAGTTCTGGGGTCAAGCCTAGGTCTCCAGGCTTACACAACACGTGCCCTTATCTGCGGAGTCATCTCGCTGTCCTTTATAGCCCTGGCTGGCCTGGAACACACTGTATAGACCAGGCTAGCCTCTAACTCAGAGAGTTCTGCTTGCTTTTGTCTCCAGAGTACTAGCATTAAAGGTGTGTGCCATGATTTTGGTTGTTTTGAAGGACAGTCTTTAAAACAAAACAAAATAAAGATAAAATATATTATTATTATATATCCCAGGTTGGCATGAAACTCACCACAAGTGAGCACCAAGCTGGCCTTGAAGCTTTAGTAATTCTTGTCTCTCTCTCTCTCTGTCTCTCTGTCTCTCTGTCTCTCTGTCTCTCTCTCTCTCTCTCTCTCTCTGATTATAGGCATGTACCACCCATGCAGCAGAAATATAAACCCTGGCTAGCCTCATACTTACTAAGTAGCTTGAGATGACCCCCGCCGGACTCCTTGCCTTCTTGCCTCTGACCTCCCAAGTGCAGGAGTACATTGTTGGTCTCCCACTCCTGGTCGTGTGTTTACCGACTGATTCCCATTGTTGTAGTTCCTGGGTCCTTTCCTCTTTGCTGCTGTTGAATAAGGTGGCCATTGAGCCTTTTATCAAGTTTACTTTTCCAGTTTGAAATTTTGTTTGGTTCTCCTCTGTGTATTCTAATTTCTCTGCCGAAACTACCCATTTCTTCACTGTGGCTATTTTCATGTTTTAAGCATATTCATAATTTTTCATTAAAGGATTTTTATCATGGCTATTTTAAGAAATCTTTGTCAAACAGGTCTAACATCTCTGGCATCTTGCTGGTGAGTGTGTGTGTGTGTGTGTCTGTGCATGTGTGCGTGTGCACGCGTGTGTGTTTGAGCAGGTATGTGCGTGTACATGTGGAGGCCAGGGGCCAGCCTCACTGTCCCTAAGGGCCCACCCACCTTTTCTTTTGAGACAGACTTTCTCATTAGCCTGAGGCTCTGTGACTAAGTGAGGCTAACTAGCTGGGGAGCGCCAAGCCCACGGGGTCTGTCAGTTCCAACACTGCTGTTTTTGACCTGGTGACCTTCCATCCCTCCCAGATTCAGGCTTCTTCAGGGAAAAACAAATACAGTGGTACCTTGGACTGTGCAAAGAAGCTGTATCAGGAGTTTGGGATCCGTGGCTTCTACAAAGGGACTGTGCTCACTCTCATGCGAGGTAAACTCCGAAGCTCTGTACTTTAGGTCACCTGGGGAGTCAGCTGTGAGCCTGCCAGTGAGAAGCTTTCCTGAATGTCTAGATCATGGTGTATGCCCTACAAACTTGTAGTGTATTTCCTGGTTATAGGCAGTCCCACCTAGTGTGGACACAGAGAAGGATGGAGAGAAAGTTCATCTTTCTTGAATGTCTTCGGAGGGGGAGACATGACCTGGGAAGGTAGAGGCTTCTAGGTAGAAATCATGGCTGAAGGGATGAGAAGGGAAAGACTTAGGAATAGTGGGAAACTCTTCATGGCCTGTGCGTGCAAGGCAGTGCTCTACCATTGCGCTACACTCCCAGACCTCCTCTTGGTTTGACAGGCAGAGACAGCCTCATCCTGAGATGGCACAGACAATTAGCTGTGGCCATGAATGGGTATTAGTGGTGACCACCTGCAGGAGACCTGAAAGATGAATTAATCAATTTTACATTCACCCAGTGCTTGGCTCTCAGCAGTATCTGATAGCTGGGACTGATTATTAAAAATAGGATGTAACTGGGTGGTGGTGCAGCCCCTTTAATCCCAGCACTTGGTAGGTAGAGGAGAAGGTCGAGGCAGGTGGAGCTCTGAGATTGAGGCCATCCTGGTTTTTGTTTGTTTGTTTGTTTGTTTTTTTGTTTTTTTTTTCTTTTTTTTCCGGAGCTGGGGACCGAACCCAGGGCCTTGCGCTCGCTAGGCAAGCGCTCTACCGCTGAGCTAAATCCCCAACCCCCGAGGCCATCCTGTTTTATAAAGTGAGTTTGAAGGCTACACAGAAAAACCCTGTCTCAAAAAACCAAAACCAACCAACCAACCAAACCAACAAATTAAAAAGGATGTGGGACTGGAGAGATGGCTCAGTGGTGTAGAGCCTGGCTACCTTTCTAGACTACTCAGGTTTAGTTCCCAGCACCCATGTCTCAGCTCATCAACCTCTGTGACTCCAGTTCTGGAGGATCTGATGCCTTCTCCTGGCCTGTATGGGCATTGCACATGTATGGTGCACGGACACATGCAGGTAAAATATTCAAATATGTTTTAAAAAAAAGCTAAAAAAATTTAAACCAGAAAGGATATAGCTGCTAGAACTTCTCAGGATCTTTCTAGGAAGAGCACACTTGGCGCACTGAAGATGTATACAGACGATAACATCATTCACACCAAGCAGGCTCTATTTATGTGTTTATACTATATATGTCTATATATAGTAAAATATATTGAATATACTTTAATATAGAGTGATATAAATATATATTTAATATAAATATATTTGTATTATGCTTAATATAGATTTGTAAATTTAATCTAAATTCATGTTAATATATATATTTATATAGTATGTATTATGTACTTATTCTTATATTTGTTTACACTCTATTTATTTTATGTTATATTTATTATTTATATGTAAATATAAATTACATCTTTGTATATGTAAGACAAGGAAAAGAAGGCCATGAATTTGAAAGAGAGCAAGGTGGTAGTTCATGGAGCACTTGAAGGGAAGAAAGAGAGGGGGAAATGATGTAATTATAACCTGAAAAAAAGTATTAAAAAAAATACCTTAGGAATCTTTGAATAGTCTAGTGCCTGTCCGTGGAGAGTTTATGAATTTATAATTCGTTTTTCTTGCCACCAACAGATGTTCCTGCCAGTGGGATGTATTTCATGACATACGAATGGCTTAAAAATCTCTTCACTCCACAGGGAAAGAGGTGAGAAGAACATTAGAATGTGGAAGCCGTTTCCCACTGCTGGGTAGGTTGTCCTCTCTGGTAGTAGGTCTGAAGCAGACATACTTGTTCTTTGCCCCCTGATTGGTTCCTTCAGTAGCTGCTGGGGTACGGCTAACACCACCTACCCTGTACCTTACTCCATCCAGGAGGATTCTGAATGCCACACGGAACCTCCTCCAGCAGAGTGGCAGCTGCCAGGCCCCAGAGCTTGAGCCTCTTCCCCAGTAATTTCCTCCCTGAGTATGATGGAGGAACTGGTCTAAATACTGCTGCCAGGCTGTTGTCTGACTGGGTTGTGATGTTCTGCAGTGTCCATGACCTCAGTGTGCCTCGGGTCCTGGTGGCTGGCGGCTTTGCAGGGATCTTCAATTGGGTTGTGGCAATCCCCCCAGACGTGCTCAAGTCTCGATTCCAGACCGGTGAGTGGTGTGGATGTGGGTGGAACATGTCTAGCATTGACTACCCTGGAGTACAGAGGTTTTGCTCTTGCTGTTTGGAAAGGGGTCATCTAGGGCAGGCTGGCCTCTAACTTGCTATATAACCAAGAATGATCTTGAATTCTTTTTTTTTTTTTTCATCTTTATTAACTTGAGTATTTCTTATTTACATTTCAATTGTTATTCCCCTTCCCGGTTTCTGGGCCAACATCCCCCTAACCCATCCCCCTCCCCTTTATATAAGTGTTCCCCTCCCCCCATTACTGCCCTCCCCCCAACAATCACGTTCACTGGGGGTTCAGTCTTGGCAGGACCAAGGGCTTCCCCTTCCACTGATGCTCTTACTAGGCTATTCATTGCTACCTATGCGGTTGGAGCCCAGGGTCAGTCCATGTATAGTCTGGGTAGTGGCTTAGTCCCTGGAAGCTCTGGTTGGTTGGCATTGTTGTTCATATGGGGTCTCAAGCCCCTTCAAGCTCTTCCAGTCCTTTCTCTGATTCCTTCAACGGGGGTCCCATTCTCAGTTCAGTGGTTTAATGATGGCATTTGCCTATGTATTTGCTGTATTCTGGCTGTGTCTCTCAGGAGAGATCTACATCCGGTTCCTGTCGGCCTGCACTTCTTTGCTTCATCCATCTTATCTAGTTTGGTGGCTCTATATGTATGGGCCACATGTGGGGCAGGCTCTGAATGGGTGTTCCTTCTGCCTCTGTTCTAAACTTTGGCCCCCTATCCCTTCCCAAGGGTATTCTTGTTCCCCTTTTAAAGAAGGAGTGAAGCACTCACATTTTGGTCATCCATCTTGAGTTTCATGTGTTCTGTGCATCTAGGGCAATTCAAGCATTTGGGCTAATATCCACTTATCAATGAGTGCATACCATGTGTGTGTTTCTGTGATTTGGTTACCTCACTCAGGATGACATTTTCGAGTTCCATCCATTTGTCTATGAATTTCATAAAGCCATTAGTTTTTGATAGCTAAGTAATATTCCATTGTGTAGACGTACCACATTTTCTGTATCCATTCCTCTGTTGAAGGGCATCTGGGTTCTTTCCAGCTTCTGGCTCTTATAAATAAGGCTGCTATGAACACAGTGGAGCACGTGTCTTTGTTATATGTTGGGGCATCTTCTTGCTCCCTGCCTCTCCCTCCCAAGTGCTCCTCATAAGCAAGCATGTGCCCTGGAGTGCCGAGGTCTTTTTTTTTCTTCTTCTTCTTTTTTTTTTTTTCTTTTTTTCGGAGCTGGGGACCAAACCCAGGGCCTTGCGCTTGCTAGGCAAGCGCTCTACCACTGAGCTAAATCCCCAACCCCGTGCCGAGGTCTTAAGATTCTGAGGATAGACCTTCTCCTTTCCAATGTCTGCCTGAACAACCTTCTCCTTCACATTCATACTCTAGATTTACTTTCATGTCAGCCTAGACAGAAAATAAAAAAGCCTTACTGTTCCTCTTCAACATGGCCAGAGGCTGTTTAATTCAATTTTTAAGTCCTTTGGCACTAATAATCTAGACATTCCCGTCTTTGCCCCAGTGTGAGCTAAGCTGCGGAGTGCTGCTAAGTTGTAGCCTTCAAAGTATCCTTGTCCTGGTGCTATTTCTGACCCAACAGATGTAATTATTAGATTGTTGTCATGTGTGTTACCATGGTCAGGTCACAAAGCTTCTTAGAGCTTTAAAAAATTGGGTTCTGCCCTGCAGCACCTCCTGGAAAATATCCTAATGGTTTCAGAGATGTGTTGAGAGAGCTGATCCGAGAAGAAGGAGTCACCTCCTTGTACAAAGGGTTCAATGCAGTCATGATCCGAGCCTTCCCAGCCAATGCTGTGAGTATTTGATGGGACTGTGATTCCTTCCTGCTGGATGGGTGGGAGGATCTGACTTTGGCTCGCTCTTGGGATTGCACTGCAACTCAGCATGGAGGCTCAGCCAGAGCTTCCACATCTGCTTGCTTTCCTGCAGCTGCCTGCAGAGCTCCTTAAGGTCAGGGACTTGAATATTTACCTGCTTTTCAGAAGTGGGGGTTGCAGGACATAGATATTCTCTCTCTCTCTCTCTCTCTCTCTTTCTCTCTCTCTCTCTCTCTCTCTCTCTCTCACACACACACACACACACACACACACACACACACACACACACACACACGACTCTTGGGAGTCAGTGACTGTAACTCCCCTTTTCCACTCCCCCCACTTCTTTCTTCTTTTAACAGGGCTCTACTGTGTAGTTCAAGAGGGTCACGTTGGTTTCAAACTGTAGATCTCCCTGATTTAGCTTCCAGAGTGTTGGGTGCACAGGTGTTTATTGCCACAGCCAGCTTAAGTTGCTCCCTTAATCTGGGTGGGAATGGGATTAAGGAAGGGGCTAACCCAGCGTGATCCTCAGATGGTATCTACAAGTAGTCACCCTCTCTTTCTGGTTTTTCTTTTCCACCCAACCTCATCTTAGGCCTGTTTCCTTGGCTTTGAAATTGCCATGAAGATCCTCAATTGGATTGCCCCCAACTTGTGAGGCTGAAGACTGTTGAAGACCTTTGGATGCTGGAAGACTGTTGCCGAGAAGCAGGGGCAGGACTGGGAAGCCCTGAGGGTGAGGGGAGGGAAGTGGTGTGATCAGAGCCCCAGGCATGACTGTGATGGTGAAACTGTTGCCTTAATGACATCCTCTACCTTATGTAACTTGGTGCCATTTTGAAACTTGAATATAGAAGGTTTCCAGAGAATTGGAGATGGAATAAATAGTTTATAGACTCGCTACCTTTGACCAAATTGCCACCTACTGGTTGACTGAAGGCCCTACTTACTATACTCAAATACTCCTTACCAAAGAGTTGATGGCTGACTCTCTGGATGCCCCTTGCCTATTCTCAACCAGCTAACCCAGGAGCTGGAATCTTTAATTGCTAGCCATGAAAACCCAAGAGATGTCCACAGTACCATCTACTCCTGGCCATACACAGGGATGTGGATGTGAAGCACACATCTGTCTGCCCAAAGGACTAGGCAGACAATACCTAAGGTTAGCCCACCTGTTATCCACTGGTTTTTGATATTTTTACACAAGAAATACTAATAATAAAATGACAATTGTCTAAACCCCCTGGAGAAGGTGGAGAATTTTCCCTCCTACACAGTGAAGACAGCCCCAGCCTCCTGGGATAAGTGTGAAAGCCACAATGTAGGAAGGCTCTTTTTGCACATTCTTCCCCCATGAGAGCACTCAGTTTTAACAGGAAACAATAAATATTGTTTCTAATTTTTCCATTGTGTGATATTTTCTCTCATGATTCAGGGCACTTCAGCAGGGGTAGGCTGTACCTTGGAGGCTGTCAGGGATCCAGTGTCTATTTCTGGAGGCCATAGGCTGGGCCTCTAGTAGGGAAGGAGGCTGTTTCGGCTGACCTGGATTTCTCTGGCTCTCTTGATGTTCAAAGGAAGATGGGTGGGGCTGAGAGACGTGACTGTCTGTCCGGCAGGCTGCCACCACTGACCTGGCTTGTAAGTCAGCCTTCATTGTCCTTCCTGTCCTGAGCATGTCACGTGCTGTCTGAGTTTACAGATGACAAGTCCTAAAAGGACATAAACAGTCCCGAGTCAGGGGTGGCTGTGGTCGGCACTTGCTGTATGCAGTGCATCAAGTGTACCCATCCTGGTTTGATTCATTCTACCATGATGATACGCAGGTCTGGGCAGAAGAGATTGGAAAAGGCTAGGTGGGGAGTCCTAAGCTACATGGCAGAGCTCGGTAAAGGGAGCTTGGCTTTCCTGGCACTGTCCTCCCTGGCCAGTGTCACTTCCTGCCTCAGAGCAGCCCCACAGAGATCCTTGGGACTTGGCTTTAGAATTATCACACTGAGCATGAGGGACAGAGGGACCTTCTCCTGGGAGTCACCTGGGGTGTGTAGCTAACTGTGCAGGAAGCCGAAGATTAGAGAGTTCAAAGAAGAACACTATTCAAAGCACTATATTTCTGAGTGAGAATTGTGGCTTAAGTATGGGGGCTCAGAGGGTAACGGTATGTGCCACCAAGACTGGCCGCCCCGATTTGATCCCTTGGTCCCACATGGTGGAAGGAGAGAATATTTTTTTTTAAATTTATTTTATGTATGTGACTTCACTGCCACTGTCTTCGGACAGACCAGAGAGGGCATCATTACAGATGGTTGTGAGCCACCATGTGGTTGCTGGGAATTGAACTCAGAGCCTCTGGAAGAGCAGTCAGTGCTCTTTTTTTTTTTCTTTTTTTCTTTTTCTTTTTTTCGGAGCTGGGGACCGAACCCAGGGCCTTGCGCTTGCTAGGCAAGCTCTCTACCACTGAGCTAAATCCCCAACCCCCCCTTTTTTTTTAAGATTTATTTATTTATTATATACACTGTAGCTGTCTTCAGACACACCAGAAGAAGGCATCAGACCCCATTACAGATGGTTGTGAGCCACCATGTGGTTGCTGGGATTTGAACTCAGGACCTCTGGAAGAGCAGTCAGTGCTCTTAACCACTGAGCCATCTCTCCAGCCCCAGTCAGTGCTCTTAACCACTGAGCCATCTCTCCAGCCTGGAATGGGAGAATGAAGGGACTCCTGTAAGTTGTCCTCTGACCTCTACATACAACATGTGCACACCCACTACCCAATAATAAAGTATAGTAAAAATCTTAAGAGCAAGTTCCAGGACAGCCAGGGCTACACAGAGAAACCTGTCTTGAAAACAAGCAAACCAAAAAGGACTATGGCTAAATAGAAAATAGCTTTTGTTTGAGGCAGGGTCTTCTTATTAATCCCTTTTTGGCCTCAGAATCTCTGTGTAGTTGAGGACGATGACCTTGAACTTCTGAGCTTTCAAGTCCCTCACAAGCACTGATATTGTAAGTGTGCTTCACCGAGATGAGTTTATGGGGTGCTGGGAACTGAACCCAGGGCTCTAGCCAAGCATTAGGCAATACCAGTTTTGCTATATCCTCAGCCAAAAAATAAAATTTTCATTTTTCCCCCACAGCTAGCATTTTATTCAGATAGCAGTCTCATTACACACGGTCCAAGAACATTGATATAAGAACTCAAATCGGAAGTTAAAGATTGGTCTTCAAACATCATAGCCAACAACACCACGTTTGCCTAAGATCTCTCCAATATAAAACCACATCCACACCTCAGTGGCCACCAAACCGTTCAGCACGGCTTCCTTCACTGTAAGGTGTTTGAAGCCACCAGCTTTGGCACTGTGAATTATTTTTTTCATGTTCTGAATAGCTGTAGGGATTTCACCAGGGGTTGGGGGAACCAGCTCAACCTTGGCGTAGTGCCAAAATGTGGCTAATCGAGGCTCTGAGTAAGTCACGGCAGCGGCCACCATCAACGATGCCTTCTCCGTGAAGTTACAGATGAACTTGGCCATGGTCTAAGGTGGAAGGTTCGTCTCCCCGAACCACCGGCTGAAATCAAAATTTTCATTTTTTATGTGTGTGTATGTGTGTGTATATATGTGTGTATATGTGTATGTGTGTGTGTATATATGTGTGTATGTGTGTGAGTGTGTGTATGTGTGTATGTGTGTGTGTATGTGTGTGTATGTGTGTGTATATGTGTGTATGTGTGTGTATATGTGTGTGTGTGAGTGTGTGTGTATGTGTATGATGTGTATGTGTGTGTCAGCATGTGGGTATGTGCACAGGTGCAGGTGTTTGAGGAGGCCAGAGGCCAACTGGGGTTAAAACTGCCTGATGTAGGTGCCTGGTGTAACTGCCTGAGGTAGAGTCAAACTCAGGCTCTCTGAACTGCAAGTGCTCTTAACTGATAAGCCACCTCCTTAGCTACCCCACCCCGCTTTTTGTTTATTTGAGTCAGTGTGACCGTCTTGTAGCCCAGGCTGACATCAAATTCGTTATATAGCTGAGGATAACCTTGAATTCCTGGTCCTCCTAAGTGGTGGGATTACACATATGTATCTCCACATCTGGCTGAAAACAACATTTCATCTGTATGTGTTTACGAATGGATGTGTGTGGGTAAGACTTTGTGTGTGTGTGTGTGTGTGTGTGTGTGTGTGTGTGTGTGTGTGTGTGTATGTGTGAGTGTGTGGGTATGTGTGTGTGTATATGTGTGAGTGTGTGTATGTGTGTGTGCGTGTACGTGTGTGCATGTGTGTGTGTGTTTGAGTGTGTGTGTGTGCAAGCACAGGGACTTGTGCAGAAGCCGAAGGAGGAAGTTGAGTGTTCTGTCCGTTCACTCTCCACTCTGCTCCTCCTCTGAGATTCTCCCACTGAACTGGAGCTAGGCTGAGGGTCAGCCCCAGCCATCTTCTCTCTGCCCCTCATGTTGCTGGGGTTACACACACACACACACACACACACACACACACACACACACACACACACACGATCATGCCCAGGTTTTTCCATGGGTTCTGGAGATTTGAACTCAGACACACATGCTTGTATAATAGTTGCTGTCACCCGCTGAGACACCTCTAGAGCCCCAGTTTTAGGTAACTTTAACAAAAGAAAGAGACAAAAAGCAGGGGCCCTTGGCCCGGGAAGGTTAATTCAACTTTAACCTTACTCACCTCTCTCATGCTAGAGGATCTCAGTGACCAGAAGATAGCTATACACATGCCTCCCTGAGGCTCGCACTCCTCCTTTCTTCCCTCCTCCCTCCCTCTCTTCTCTCTCTCTCCCACCCTCTCTCTCCTCTCTCCTTTTAAGCGAAGTTATCATGAAGTTATTATGCTGAGGGAGAGACTTTAGATTTTAAGTGCAGACCTGAGAGGGGAGAGAGACTTCAGAAGAGTATGGCACCCGGGACAGGTCTCTCTGAGAGCAGCCCAGGCCTTTTTTTTTTTTTTTCCCCGGAGCTGGGGACCGAACCCAGGGCCTTGCGCTCTACCACTGAGCTAAACCCCCAGCCCCAAGCCCAGGCCTTCTTGACACTCCCCAGGAAATGAGGGCACCCAGGACAGGTCTCTCTGAGAGCAGCCCAGGTCCTCTTGACACTCCCCAGGAAATGAGACTGTCCAGAAACCTCAGCCCTAGGCCGAAAGCTCACATTGGAGTATTTGCATTTCAGCCAAATGCCAGCCATTCTCCTGGGGTAGGATCATTTTCCCTTGGAGACGCTTCACATTTGAAAGTGGAGTGTTTTGCTTCCTTGATGTTCATGCTGGGGGATTATTTCATCCCTCTGCACTTTGAGAGGACCCGGAGTCAAACAGGGAAGCCTCTGGAGGCATGCTTCTGAAAGGAGTGAGCAGATGGCAAGCGACTCCCTCCCAGCCAGGCCTTGCTTTTATGATGTACCTTGAAATGCCACCTGTTCCTTCTATATCTCTTCCCGACAGGAGTATGGGGTGGGGGTGGGGGATTTGGGACCTCCCCAAAGATTTCTCTGTCACAAACAAATGAAAACCAGGCAGTGACTGATCAGGGGATTTTGTCCTGGTTGGAATTTCTTAAGAAGTTGTAACTGGGCTAAGGGTGAGGGACAGGGCAGGCTGTAACAGTGGCCATGCAGAAGCACAGTAACACTGTCTCTGACATAAGAGATGTATCTCCCCTGTATCTATTTTGTTCACTATAGCCTTGTGAAGCTACAGTCCATTCCCCCCAGCCCCCAAACATACCCACACACACTTGTCTCTTTCTTTGAATCCATCCCATTACGTATCCCAGGCTGGCCTCAAACTTGCTATGTAGCTCAACCGGCTCTTGGACTGTGCTTCGGCCTCCTAAGGGCTGGGATTGCAGACATGTCCCACTAGACAAAGTTCTCGTACACCTTTCCTGTCTTCTTCATTGTCTCTCCTTTCCCCCTCTCCTGCCTTCTCCTCCTCATTTCTTAGTTTTAGGCAGCACAGGCCTGTAATTTCAGCTGTCCAGAAGGCTGAGGCAGAAGGATCACAGTGAATTCAAGGCCAGCCTGGGCAATTTTGTGAGACTATCTCAAAATAAAACTGAAGGGGGGTTTGGAGCTGTGTATGACTGACTAGTACAGAGTTTGCTTAAGAGATATGTGAAGCCCCAGATTCAATTCAATGCTAGGCAAGACTATTCTGGCAGTGGGCTCTGCCTCTCTCCAATTCTCCAATCCTCCTCTTTTAACTCAATATTTAATTAGATCATTTTAATTTTCTACATTTTTCAGATGTAGAAAGCCAAGCTATGAATAAGAGATCTATAAAGACCATTAGCAAGCTGGTAACAGAGGGACCTGTGTCTAGGTGTGTCTAAGTGGCCCGAAGAAACTCTTGTGATGTTATTGTGAGGCTAACTTGACCTAGGCTGCGAGAGACCTGCCTGTATTTTCTGGGTCAAGGTTCAAGTACCTGTGAGTCAGGTCAAGAGTGTCAAGTAGTGTCCTGATTGTCACTGAAAAGGCCCTGAGGGCCTGCTGCTCCCTGAGGGCTCCCTTTTCGGCTTTCTCCACTGTGGCAAACACACAAACGCTCTGGTCCTGTGACTTTGTTTCTTGAGCTTCTTTCCCAGTTTCTTTCCTTGCCCTAAAGTATCTCAAAAGCAGACAATGGCCTGCTGCAGACATTGACACTTTCTTGGGACCCAATGTCCCAGGAAAGAAAGGATTGGCTCACAGGTACAGAAACAGGTGACCTGGGAATTAACTGTTCCCCAGAGCAGGGATGGTTGTTAAAATAGATCACCTAGATTGAAGGCTGCACCCCATAGGGGGAGGCATCATGTAGACCAAAGGACGGATAGGTAAGGGCAGAGAAAAGTTTCCCATCTCTCCTGCTAATTAGAGGCTCATAAATGCTTCTAAGGTTAAAAAAGAAGCATAAGTAGTAAGTGAACTGCAAAGGCTTAGTCAATGAGTCATTGTTCCTACAATGACACTGTCATACAGCGGTGCTCAGGCAACTAGCAGGTTCCAGGGAACAGGTGGGGTCGGGAGGAGCTTCAGGAAGCTGAGCCCGGGATGTGGCACAGTTAGAGTGTTGTCAAGCATGCCCAAGGCCCTTGGTTCAATCCTCAACACAGAATAAACTGAGCATAGTAACACATGCCTGTAATCCTAACTCTTCAGAGATGGACACAGGAGAATCAAGAGTTTAAGGTTGTCACACAGCCTCTTGGTCAGGTACGTGGGTTGTTTCCACTGAGGTTGAGTTCCCTTAGTAAATAAAGGGTATGAGGTAAGTAAGCTGAGACCTGGGCCAAGGGCAAGACTTCAAGGAGGGGAATGGAATGGTTTTAAGTAATAAACCTCTTAAGAGTATAGGAAATTCGGGGTTGGGGATTTAGCTCAGTGGTAGAGCACTTGCCTAGCAAGCGCAAGGCCCTGGGTTCGGTCCCCAGCTCTGAAGGAAAAAAAAAAAAAAGAGTATAGGAAATTCACTATTTTACTGAAAACAGCTGTTGGTAACATGCCTAAGTTTGCTTTCATCCAGACCCTCCCTGCTGTTGGGCTAAACAGCGTCTGTCCCACCTCTGCAATTACAAAAGCCTCTGAGAACTAGCCTCATTGTATTTATGTCTGTATCTGTGGCTGGTGGTGTGGTGGTCTGTGCATGATGGTCATTACCTGAGGGTTGTGAGGAAGGTAACAAGGACTAAGGGACTGGATTGTGCTCCCTTCTGAAGGTCTCTGCTCCAGGCTTATCCACCCACCATTGTCACTTGCTCTTAGCAGCTGCTCTTAGCAGTCAGTACTAGCTAAGGTGGGTTTGGTTGCCATGGTAACAGCCAGTAGTATAGCTGGACAGGCTTGAATGCAGGCAGGATGGGATTCAGGACAAAGGTTGAAGATGCAGGGCTCAGACCCCTGATGTTCTCTTTTGTTACAAGGCCTTTTAGTTAGCATAAATGGGCATTCATGACAGCGCCTGCTACTGTAATTATTGAAGGATGGGGAAGAGAGAGACTCTCCCTTTGGAGACCCAGGAGTGAGGGAGGTAGTCAGATCAGACCTACAAGCTATCTAACTTCACTGTGAGTCTGATATATGGAGGAAGGTAAGGAGCAGCTGCAAGGGTGTCTAATTTCTGTTCATGTCAGCCCTCCGAGGATCTTGTTGTGACTTTCAGTGTTAAAATCCATTTAGGCTCGGAACTACGTAACAACCTCTATCGCTGAGTTACAGCCTAGTTCCTCTTTAAAACAGCTGCTTTTAGATTTATGTGGATGAGTGTTTCACCTCCATGTATGTATCTGAGGTCTCTATCCTCTGTGGATCCCCTGGAACTGGAGTTCTGAAGAGTTGTGACAGTATTTGGGTACTGGGAATCTAACCCAGATTTTCTATGAGAACAATGACTGTTCTTAGCCCACTGTGTTGCCTAGATTTGTCTCATACTCCTGTGCACAAGAGTGATTTTTTTTTTCCTGCCTCATTCTCCTGAGTAATGGGGCCTGTAGAGGATGTGTTGCTACGCTAGGCTAGGGTGCTCTCTGAATGCTGTCTGCTGGACAGATAGATGGTTAGGCTGTGCTGCATCTGTTAACAAGTCAGGAAAACCAAACTGCTTCTGGCACAGGCCAATAGGGTTCCAGTGTTCTAGGAGACCCTGTCCACACCCAGCTCTGTCAACAACCTTTCTCTCCTCTATTTTGTAATTGAGGTCAGAGTTCTAACTCTTCATATGCCTGTGCCCCATTTAAAACATGTAAGACCTGATAATGTGGGAAGACTTGGACTTGGAGTTGTAAATTTGCCTTTCCAAACGGTTGAGTTCAAGGTCAACCTGCTCTAAAACGGGAGTTCCAGGACAGACAGGGCTACGCAGAGGAATCCTGTCTTGAAAAACCAAACCAAACCAACCCCACCCCCCAAAAAAGAAAGAGCTAGTCAGGTCAAGAGTAGGAGAGACCTCTCTCCCCTATTTTGCTTTTTTTTTTTTTTTTTTTTTTGGTTCTTTTTTTTCGGAGCTGGGGCCTTGCGCTTCCTAGGCAAGCGCTCTACCACTGAGCTAAATCCCTGCTTTGTTTTTTTGTTTTTGTTTTGTTTTGTTTTTCATGTAACCCAGGCTAGACTTGAACTATGTAGCAGCTTTGAAGGAAATGATACATATTATGACAGGGAAGTCAGGAGAGCAGTTTCTGCTTCTTTGTTGCAGTTGCTGAAATTTATCATTCATTCATTCATTCTTCATTCATTCTCCATAAGTATGCCATCAGTGCCCAGCCAACATGCTGGACACTGCTTCCCCACCGCTCAACACATATTCAGGGACGTACAGCTGTTTGTAGTCTCAGCTCTACCTAGCCTAGGGTCTGGGCCGGCCTCTGACTGAGTACCTCAGTAAGTAAGGTATTCCCCTGTCACCATACACAGCTCAGTTCCCAGCAGCACTGAGGTTTTGGGTTTGTGCCAGGTCCGTATGGGCGGTGCTAGTGGAGATCTTAATTAATACTGGTTAATTACCAGGTGGTGCTTAACAATCCCAATACCCTTCAGGTTCCCAAGTCTATAGCTCATGAATTGCTGGCTGGTTCCAGCAGGGAAAGGGAGGACAGTATTCTCACTGGGTCTTTGTCCTGCACCTAGGCTGGATATTCCGGGAAGGTCTGTCACTTCTTTTGTTCTATTCAAGTTTGGCGAAATGAGGGAACAAATTGGGTAACGGCAGGTGCCTCTCTGATTCACCTCTGCCCTCTTCCCAGAAGCAAAAGACAACACAGCCTGTGCTCTGGTCAACTTCACCAAATAGTGTGGCCCAGGGCTCAGGGTTGATAGTGGGGGAAGGAGTGTAAGTCTAGACCTGAAGACCAGGATGGAGATGTCCAAAAGGAGGAACAAGCCAAAATGTCTGTCCGGCACCCAGACTTATTCTGCTTTCTCACTGTCCACAATTGGCTGAGTGAGCTCTTTCAGAGTTATTTCTCTGCCTGGGGCTCCCAAATGACTATCTCACCAAAACTTTTACTTCCCCTTTGACATCTCACGACCTCATACTTGACTCCTTAGGACCTCAGGCAGTCAGGCGCAAGCACCGCTCTACCTGTCAGTCAAGGTGCTTCTGGCTTGCCTACTAGGTCTTTGTTCTTGTTGTACAGGATTTTCCTCCAGATCTTCCTCTGGGCAAGTCCTGCTCGGAACTTTGGGGTTAGCATTAATGCCATTCCCTCGAGTGTGAGCACTCTGGTCCTCCACCAGAGCAGGGGTCAAGGTGAAGTGGTCCTGTGCCACCTCAGTGTCCCAGGCTCTCAGCATGCACCAAAAGCATAAGTGAAAGGTCTTTGTGACCAGGCGAGACGCACTAACCAGCTTGCCTGCAACTGGGCCACTTTTTCCTCATCTCCGGGGCCTCCCGCACCTTGACCATGGACTGCTCCGAGAGCGGGAGGCTCAGCGGCGCACGCGCACTCTGGGCCAGCTCTCGGCCGGGGACGCGCACGCCCGCGGCCGCGTGCGTCACAACCCGGGCGCCTGCCGCGCCCGTCCAGCTCGCCTGCCCGGCGGTCCCCGCGCGGCGGCGGCGGCGGCGGCGGCGGCGGCGGCTGCGGCCGGGTGACAACAGCAGCGGCGCCAGGCTGGCTTGCTAGCGGAAGGGTTGCGCGGCCCGCACAACAAACTCACACCCGGCCAGAACAAGGCGCGACGCAAGGCAGGCCGAGGCGGGCCGCGCGGGAGACCTCGGGCGCGGAGTGACAGGCCGGCGTGAGGGAGCGCGCAGGTTGCGGCCGCCGGCGGCCCCGACCCGCCGGCCCTCTCAGCGGTCGCCGGCATGAGCCACATCCAGATCCCACCGGGGCTCACGGAGCTGCTGCAGGGCTACACCGTGGAGGTGCTTCGGCAGCAGCCGCCCGACCTCGTCGACTTCGCGGTGGAGTACTTCACACGCCTGCGCGAGGCCCGCCGCCAGGAATCAGACTCGTTCATCGCCCCCCCGACGACCTTTCACGCGCAGGAGTCCAGCGGGGTCCCCGTCATCGAGGAGGACGGGGAGAGTGAATCGGACTCGGACGATGAGGATCTGGAAGGTAGGCGGGCGGGGCAAGGCCGAGGTGCGATGTGGGCACCGAACGAAGGGTTCAGGGAGGGACTCGAGGGCCGGCCACGGGTGCCCTGGGCCCGGCGCCCGGTCTTGCCCAGGGCCGAGACCCGAGAGCTCTCCAGCTGCTTGGGTTCCCCGGCGTGCGAGGATTCCAAATTGAGCTCCGCGGTTCTCTGAGCCCGAGCGTTCACAGAGAGTGATTTGTCAGATTCTGCCTTGAATGAAGCGTGCGCGTTCTTTGGTCCGCGTGGTGGCGCGGAGCTTAAGTCGGTCCCGCCAGAAGCTGGTTTGCCTCCTCTGCCTTAGACCCCATAGCCTGCTTGCTTTCCGAAGGCAAGAGCACCAGCGCCCCGCAGCTGGTCCCGAATAAACAGGATGCTAACTTCATTTGCAAAGAATTCAGCTTTGGAAGAATTATTGCTGAAAACTATTTTTTTTTTTTTTTGGAGACGAGGTCGATCGCCTTGCTTAAGCAGGAGCTCAGTAGGTAGTTCAAGCTGGCCTCGAACTTGTGGCGATCTGTCTGCCTCTACCTCGATGAAAACCTTGTAAGCAGACACAAGAGGAAAAATGAGCTGAAGCCCTCCCTGAATGCTGTCACTTACATTCAATAGTTGGCCTCCTCCCCCAATATTGTCACTCACGTTCAACAGCTATCAGTATTTTTCACCATTGTCTCACCTATATATTTTCCTCTCTCCCTTTGCTTAAGTATTAAAAGGAAATTTCAGTTATGCCATTTTATTCGTGCCCAGTTAATTATGCGTCTCTTCTTCTCCTCAATATAATCGTTTAAAGTTTAGAAATTTAAAGTTTCGGTATGATATTCAATGTTAAAACAATTGAATCATATTGGTGAGCATAATCAATGCCTTGATTAGTGTGTTGATTGCCGGGAAGTATACAAAGTAACATTCTACTCACTTGATTTAAGTAAGAATGTCAAGGAGCAATTTTATTTCCTTGGTTGCTTTCCCTCATGCTTTGTTAACTTTAATAGAGTTAGCCTGCTTTAATTTTTAAAATTTTAATTAATCACGTTTTCCTTTTTTTTTCTTTCTGTTTTTTTTTTCGGAGCTGGGGACCGAACCCAGGGCCTTGCGCTTCCTAGGCAAGCGCTCTACCACTGAGCTAAATCCCCAACCCCTCCTTTTTTTTTTTTTTTTTTTTTTTAAATTGAGACAAGGTCTCACTGTGTAGCCTTGGATGACCTAGACCAAGTTGGCTTTGACCTCATGAGATCTGCATATCTCTGCCTCCTGAGTGGTGCTGGGATTGAAAATGGGCACCCGTGCCCAACACCGGCAAGCTTAGTTTTGGTTATGTGTTTGTATGTACGCCCCCACATGTGTATGCATGCTGTATTTGGCATCTCTCAGAGGTCAGAAGAAGATACAGAGGGTTGTGAGCCACCAAGTGGGTGCTGGGAATTAAAACAGGGTTCTGGGGAAGAGCGGCCAGCAGCCCCTTTTATTTTATGTTCCAGCACTGAACCTCACCCCTCCCTTCAGAGTATTAATGAGCACAGGCCTTCTGCTTGGAATACTAAAACTCTGCAGTTGGGTGACAGCGATGGCTATCTTTTTCTGTCAGCTTTGCTGTTTTGTTAGATTGCAGACTCCTGGCTCCTGCCTTCAGGTACTCCTCCCTGTTTAGCTTTCTTTGGCTGCCTTTGTGCTTGGCCTTCTGCTTCTGGTTGACTTCTCTACTTGCAACCGTTTCTTATTTGGATGTGCTACATTGTATCAGCAATTACTGATCCTTTTCTCTTTCTACTTTGTGTGTAGAGTGAATGTGCTGCTCTAGACTCTGCTGCAGGGTTACTCTGTGGATGGATGTTTTCATTATTCTTGAATATACTCAGAAATACCAAGCCCTCCCTCCCCCTTTTTCCTTATAGATAGGGTTTGAAAACTAAACTCAGTCCTGAGTTTCTATTCTGCCTCAGCTTCTCCAGTGCTAGACATGCAGCACCACTCCAGGCCCAGGCTCCCCTTTTTCTTTTTCTTTTCTCTCTCTTTTTAAGATTTATTTATTTTATGTATATGAGTACACTTGCTGGGAATTGAACTCAATACCTCTGAAGAGCAGTCAGTGCTCCTAACTGCTGAGCTATCTCTCCAGCCCTCTTTCTTTCCTTTTAAAATTATTTTTATTTTTATTAATTTTAATTAATTTATTGATTAATTAATTCATTTTTTTGAGACGGGGCTTCTCTGTGTAGCACTGTTTTTTCTGGAACTCACTTTATAGATCAGGCTGGTCTTGAACTCAGTTTCACCTGCCTTTCTCCCCAATGCTGGAATTAAAGGGTAAGCCACCACAACCCAGCATCTTTTTCTTTGAGCAGCTCTGATGTAGATTACGGGAAATAGTTTTATTAAGGAAAAGTGAAAAAGAACTCCTTTGAGTGGGAAAGGCTTTCAGGGAGGAAATACTTCCCAAACTACATTTTTTTTCCCTAGATGGGTTTCATTATGTAGCTTTGGTTGGCCTGGAGCATGCTATGTAGACCAGGATGTCCTTGAACTCACTGAGATTAAACACTACCCCTCCCACCCCCCAACTGTTTTCTTTAGTGCTTACCATTTTATATTCCAATTCCTAGTGTGTTGAGGGTTCTAATACCTCTATAGGCATTGTGGTTCTAATTTTCATTTCGATAATAATAGCTAATAATAGCTAATAATGCTTGCTGAGCATTTTCCTTTATCGTGTTGATCATTTGTGTCAGTTTAGAATATTATCTTTAGATTACTCTATTTCAAAAATAATTTTGGGTTAAAAGCCATTTATGGTGGCACATGCCTTTAATACCAGTACTCAAGAGGCAGAGGCAGAGGCAGGTAGATCTCAGTGAGTTCAAGGCCAGCCTCCTCTACATAGTGTGTTCTAGGACAGCCAGGGTTGTCTCAAAACAACAACAAATGAAAATAGTTTTATTAGATTGATTTATTTATGTATGTGAGTGCTCTATCTGCATGTACACCTGCATGACAGAAGAGGGCATCCAACCCCAATACAGATGGTTGTGAGCCCCCATGCCGTTGCTGGGAACTGAACTCAGGACCTCTGGAAGAGCAGTCAATGCTCCTAACCACTGAACCATCTCTCCAGCCCAACAAAACTTAAAAATTAAAGTTTGGAATAGCAGGAATTCTTTATATTTTCTATCAGATATATGATTTATAGATTTATAGATACTTTACCCTATTTGTCAGGTGTTCCTTCCCCCACTTACATGGTAAGACATCATATATTACTACTGCATCCCTAGCTCCTGATACTGTGGGGGGTCAGAGGACAGCTTATAAAAGTTGGTCCTCTCCTTCTACCCTCTGGGCACTAGGGTTCAAACTCAGACTATCAGGCTTGACAGCAAGTACCTTTACCCAGTTAACTGCTATCTGATGGCTCTTATTTTATTTATTTGTGTGTTATTATTAGTGTGTGTGTGTGTGTGTGTGTGTGTGTGTGTGTGTGTACACTGATAGGTTTAATGGGTTGAACTCAGATCCTCAGGTTTCAAAATGCAAGTACAGAGAAGCCAAAAATGGTGATGAACATTTGTAATTCCAGCACTTAAGACAGGATTGTGAATTTAAGGTCAACTTGGCTTCACAGGGAGACTTTTTAAAAAACAAACAAACAAACAAACAAAAAACAAACCTCGGGCTGGGTATAGTGTCTCATGCCTTTAACCTCAGCTCTCAGGAGGCAGAGGCAGGAGGATCTCTGTGAATTCAAGGCCAGCCTGGTCTGCAAAGTGAGTCCAAGACAACAGAGCTACACTGAGAAATCCTGTCTTAGAAAACTAAAATAAGAAAAAAAAAAAACCTTGGATAATTCACGCAAGTGTATATCCTTATGCAAAAATATCTCACCTTTCATAAAGTAGCTCAGAATATGCTGGAGTTTGGGATGCAGGATCCAAAGCTGTAACTCTGATGAAAAACTAAGGCTCCTCAGCTCCCTTCCCCACCCATTTCGTTTTGTTTTTGTTTTGTTTTTGATAGGGGGTCTCATGGAAACCCAGGTTAGGCCTTGAACTTACTGTGCATCCTTAGATGTCACTGAAGCTGGGGTCCTCCTGCACCTACTGCCCAAGTGCCCTGGTCACAGGTGCAGGCATCAGGTCTGGTTCTCCTTGGTTAGTCTGATGGCTTCTGTTCTTTGGGTGCAGATTATTGAGGCTTCTTGTCCGTTGGTTCCATGACTGTAAGTGATTTGTCCTTTTGTTTCCAACTCAAGTGTCCAGTGCTCGGGGTCTCTGCTTGCAAATCAAACCTTAACTGCTTGGTGATGTTCCAGAGCTGTTTTGTTTGATCTTCAGATGATTCTGAGTTTGGTTAATTTCAGTGCACACCAGATTTTAAAAATGGCTTGTAGACTGGGTGTGGCATTGTGCACTTGTAATCCCAGCACTTGGGAGGCAGAGGCGAAGGGGTTCATAAATTTGAGGCCAATTAGGTCTCCATAGCAAGTTCAGGTCATGTATGGCTGCATAACAAGACCCTGTCCCAAAAGAGAAGGGGGGGCAATGAAATTTAATAAAATGATTGAACGTTACTAGTCTTGGATAACTTTTTAAAAATATTTTTATTATTTTAAATTATGATATGCACATGAATGCTGGTTCCTATAGAAGCCAGAGGCTGTGGATCCTTGAAGCTGGAGTTGCAGTGGCTTTTGAATCTCCTGATGAGGTGTGAGTGGGCACTAGGAACTGAACTTGGGTTCTTTATAAAGACAGCATATGCTTTTAACCACTGAGTACCTCCCCAGCTTGGTCTTAGCTATCTCTGTAAAGATCTCTGAGATCTCAGTGTGTTGCCAGACTGGTTGAAAGCTCCTGAACTTAAATGGATCTTCCTGCCTCAGTCTCTTTAGTTGAACCCTGAGACAGACAGACAGACAGACAGACAGACAGACAGACAGACACACACACACACACACACACACACACACACACACACACACACACACGACAGAGGTTAACCTTTTATCATTTGTCAGGAGCTGGTTTTTCTTTTTCGTTTCTTTTCTTAAAAAGACTTAGTCTAGAGCTGACCCAGGCTGGGCTGTGAGTCAGCAAGCTCCAAAGATCCACCTGTCTCTACCTTTTCAGTGCTACAATGACAAGTGCCTTCCACCAGGCCTGGCTTTCCTAAGTAGACTCTGGTGTCAAATGCTGGTCCTGTGCACACAGCTGAGCTCTCTGTCCACCCTCTTTTTTTGTTTTTGTTTTTAAAGACACAGACAGCTTTATTACTTTAGAACTTACCCGCTAGGCACAATTGCTGGACACAGACAACTCCCACCTGGAAATGTGTGCCCTTAAATCTTCCCCTCCACCCTAAACTTGTATCAGCCCATGACAACCTCTTTTTTTTCAAGGAGAATCTCATGTAGTCTTCAGGTGAGCAGGACCATGAACTACTGCCTTCACCTCCCAAAAACTTAGAATATGGGTATGCTCCGCTGTTCCTGAGTTATTCAGTATTGGGCATGTGAACCTTGGGCCTCCTTCATAGTAGGCAAGCACTCTACCAACTGATCTATATTCTTATCCCTTTTTATATTTATTTTATGTAAGTACATTGTCACTGTCTTCAGACACACCAGAAGAGGGCATCGGATCTCTTTACAGATGGTTGTGAGCCACCACGTGGTTGCTGGGAATTGAACTCAGGACCTCTGGGAGAGCAGTCAGTGCTCTTAACCACTGAGCCACTTCTCCAGCCCATTCTTAGCCCTTCTTTTTTTTTTTTTTTTTTTTTTTTTTTTTGGGAGCTGGGGACCGAACCCAGGGCCTTGCGCTTCCTAGGCAAGCGCTCTACCACTGAGCTAAATCCCCAACCCCTTAGCCCTTCTTAAGATGTTTTACGCACTTTTTCTTTCTCTCTCAGGAGGCGTGCACACACTCTTTTTCTTAGGTTTTATTTCAAAGAGGTTTCTTAAAACTTGAATTTCCTGACTTTTCCTGATGATTAGAGGATGTTGGACGTTCCTGAGCCCGTGGATCCTATTTGAGCTTATGCTTTAAGGATTACTCAGGTCCAGGGCTTGTCTCTGGAAACACCAATCATATGGTTAGGGAGAACTGATGTTCAGAGGCCGCCTCGCTGCCACGGTTACCACACCATTCTTTGTAAGCATCTATCTTTATTTGTAATACCTGCTGAGCTGTCTTTTTTTTTTTTGGTTCTTTTTTTTCGGAGCTGGGGACCGAACCCAGGGCCTTGCGCTCTGCTGAGCTGTCTTATTGGCTCTTCACAAATGGGTAATTTTGTGTCTAGTTGACATCAAATGGAAATATGGGGAAAAGTATCAGTTCTCTGAAAATATTTCCCTTTTCCATTAATGGAATGCGTCAGTCAGCTCTTTCTATATTCTGGAAAATTATTTTGTTCAAACGAAAGATTCTTACATACCGTGTTCACTTGGCATTTGTCATTGTAAAAGCAAGGACAATTTTGTGACTTTTTTTGGAACATAGCTGGTACATGTAAGGCAGTTTATTCCTAAGTTGGAGTAAATTATTATAAAAATGAACTCTAGTTTTCTCTCCCAGTTAAAGCTTGTTACATAAACTTGCTTAAAATTAAAAAGAAGAAAGTACAGGTTTTTTTGTTTTTTTGTTTTTTTTACTTTAGATTTCTTGTTTAAGCCATCTCCTCCCACAGTAAAAGTGTAGTCCTAGTTTGATACAAAACAAGAACAGACCAAGCAAACAAAACACCCATGAGTTCTTCCACTCACTTTATTGGCCCACATGGGGGTGGAGTAAATGGTCCAAACTGGAACTATGGCCCTGTTACCTAGGTGATAGTCCGGGCCCCCAGGGTTAGGGAAGAGGGACTGATTACTATTTGTCCAGGGAAAGGGTTTGATCCTGTTGTGGACCTGTTGGCCATGAGCTTGTGTCTTCAAACCCTCTATGGTGGTGATACTTCAGGAAAAGGTTAGCACACTCACTTCCACCCCACTCAGCACTGTGAAATAGTCGAGGACTTCGAACAGGCAAGTTCAGGCCCCTCTCCCTGGCTGTAGGCACCATTGCGTGCAACTCCCATGAGCCGGAAACCTGGGATGCAGATACTGCCACCACCTCTTGGGCCTGGCCTTTGTGCTTGTTTTTGTTTTGTTTGTTTGTTTGTTTGTGTTTTGAGATGGTTTTGTGTACTTCCGAAAAAAGTCCCAGTTACCAACTTGCTGAGAAACCAAGGATGACCATTAAGAATATAGTGTTTTATAGACCAGAGATTAGCTTGTTTACCTAAATTTTCGGATTCCATGCTTGGCATTCCTCCACACCAAAGTGTCCGCAAAACTTCAGCATCCAGAAGCACTTGTTTTTTAAGTTTTTAGCAGCACAAAGCCCTGGTTACTACCTTCCTCACTTCTCTAAGTGTGCCTGCATGGAAAAGAATCAGTAAGAGACTTATTGAGGAGCATGGGAAGGGGAGGGAGGGGAGTGAATCTTATTTTTAAGTCATGAAAACAATCTCAGGACCATCATTTTAACAGTGGGCTTGGAAAAGAGTTTAATCTTTCTTTAATTTTTTTTTTTCTCAGCACTCAAGAGGCAGAGGCAGATTTATCTCTCTGAGTTGGAGGCCAGACTGCTCTACAGAGTGAGTTCCGGGAAAGCCAGCATTACATAATAGACTCAGGCTCAAAAAGACCCCAAAACAAAACAAAAAACCCAACTTTTTCCCCTTAGGCTGGCAGAGTTCCAGGCCTGCCCGAGCTATATAGTGAGACCTTGCCACCAAATATGTATTTATAGTTTTCTTAGGTTCTTAGGATATAACTTCTCTAGGACAACTGGTTAAAAGAACCTTTAAATTTTTGTTTTATGTGTATGTTTTACCTGCAGGCGTGTCTCTGTACATGTATGTGCATGGCTGTGTGGTGCCACAGCTTCTGGATCCCTAGGAACTGAAGTTACAGTACAGTGGCTGTGACAGAGCCTCCCTAAGGGGCCAAGCTAGGAGTCAAGTCCTAGCCCTCTAGAGGACCAGACAGGGTTTCTGACTGCTTCTCCCCAGCCCCCAAAGAGTTTGACTTTATGTTTTAGGGATTGCTTTAATTTTTTTCTTTTGGTTTATGTCTTTTTTTCTTTTTGGTTTTTCAAGACAGGATTTCTCTGGGTAGCTGTCCTGGAACTCACTCTATAGACCAGGATGGACTTGAACTTACAGAACTCTACCTCCCTCTGCTTCCCCAAGGGTTAGGATGAAATGTGTGCACCACCACTCAATGGATTCGTTAGTATCCTTTATGTACATGTGTCAGCGTATGTATATGTGCACATGTTGTACATACACGCGCATATGTTTATGTGTGTGCATTTGGAGGCCAGAGGTCGACCTTGGTGGGATTCCTTAGGAGTTCTTCCCCTCATTCTTTTTTTTTTTTTTTTTTTTTGGTTCTTTTTTTCGGAGCTGGGGACCGAACCCAGGGCCTTGCGCCAACCCCTCTTCCCCTCGTTCTTTGAGATAATTTCTTTTTTTTTTTCCTCGGAGCTGGGGACCGAACCCAGGGCCTTGCGCTTCCTAGGCAAGCGCTCTGCCACTGAGCCAAATCCCCAACCCCAAGATAATTTCTTACTGGGCCCCAGGGCTCCCCAACTTGGCCAGCCAGGGAAGCACGGACAACCATTACTGACTGTGTGTGGGTGGTGGGGATAAAGCGTAGGGGCTTGAGTGGCTGTGTTTTCCCCGAGTGATTTCCCCAGGTGCACCCTGTTTTCTGGGTTTGTTTATTTGCTTTGCTTTGTTTGAGACAGGGTTTCCCTGTGTAGCCCTGGCTGTCCTGGAACTAGCTCTGTAGACCAGGCTGGACTGGAATTTACAGAGATCCTCTGCCTTTGCCTCTCTGCCTCTCTGCCCCTCTGCCCCTCTGCCCCTCTCTGCCCCTCTCTGCCCCTCTCTGCCCCTCTCTGCCCCTCTCTGCCCCTCTCTGCCCCTCCCCTCTCTGTCCCTCTGCCTCTGTCTTTGCCTGAGTGCTGGGATTAAAGATGTGTATACCACCACCCGGCTCCTTTCCGGTGTTTTGTTTTGTTTTTGAGATTAGTTTTAAAATTATGTAGCCATGGCTGGTGTGGAACTGGCTATGTAGACTAGTCACAAGTTTTGAGCTCCTCCCGCCTCTACCTCTTATTGTGCTGGGATTATAGATACTCTATATCAAAAGGCCAAGGATTATTTTTCTCTTTATATGTTTAAATGGATCTGAAGTCAAATCTATAGACAAGATATATTCACAGAAGACTGACTATACCTTACATCTTTCACTCATTCCTTCCTGTTCTGATTGATAGCAGTGGTTTTCAGTTTTGGGAGCTTAAAAAACAAAAAAGTCAGACGTGATGGTACCTCCCTTTTAATATCATCAGGTGAATCCCTATGAGTTTTAAGTCAGCCTGATACTCCTACATAGGGAGTTCCAGGACAGCCAGGGATACAGAGAAAGACCTGTCTCAAAAATCTAAAATAATAACTAAGCAATTAACTCGTGGTTTAAAGGGGAACCTGGAAGAAAGATAAACTCAAGCATCAGTGTGTTTTCAGGTTCCTAGATAATAATGGTTGTCATGGGCAGAGAAAGTTCAGAACTACTGACGTGAAACTTTTGTTTTGGTGGACTTAACGATTTATCTTTCCCCTTAAGAAGCAGAAAAGATGATATATAATAGTTCTCGTTTTTATAAATAAATGCCAGGCAGTATACTACAGAGCTCTTCTCTAAACGACCTTGTGAAGAGCAGCCTGTATACAGTGTGCATTGAACAAGCTCCCAGGTTAGACATCCGCTCACTGGAGCTAGAGAATGTCAGTGTGTGGTAGAAATTATGAGAGGTTTTTTCTAAAGCTATGATTGAGCAATTTAAATGAAGTCATCCTACATATTTATACCATTCTAAAGTTAACGAGTACTGAGTGACACATCATGAATACATGTATGCCTGGGGACCTGCATCTAATTGAATGATTCAGATCTACTCATTAGCTTGATGTGTCATTTCCTTTGAATTACTGGTGTATGATGTATCTCAAGCTTTAATTACAAAATATGTGAAATTTTATTTTCACTTATTTTAATTCTTGAGATGGCATATCACTGTGTGGCCTTGGCTGGTACAGAACTCACTCTGTAGACCAGGCTGTCCTCAAACATGAGCTCCACCAGCCTCTTCCTCCAGAGTGCTAGGATGGGAGGTATGTGCTACACACCTGGCATAAAATTTTATTTTCTTATATTTTTGGTTGTGAGCCTGGCCTTTAACGGCTGAGCCATCTCTCCAGCCCAAAATTTTATTTTCTTAAGATTTATGTTTATGAGTTGGGCAGTGGTGGTGCACACCTTTAATCCCAGCACTGTTGAGGCCAGCTAGAAACTTTGTCTTGAAAATCAAAAAAAAAAAAAAAAAAGAAAAGAAAAGAAAAAGGGAAATATTTTTATTTTATGTGTACATGTATTTTGCCTGTATGTATGTGTACCACATGTTTTCATGCATGCATGAGATTCCCTGAAATTGAATTTATAGACGGTTGTGCACCTCCATGAGGGTGTTGGGAATTGAACACGGGGCCTCCTGTAAGAGCAACACGGGCTTTTGACTGCTGAGCGCTCTCTTCAGCCACATGAAAAGTTAGTCCTTTTTGTTTTTTTAAAAATTTTCCACCATACCCATAACCCACCCGACCCCACTCCCCGCCATACACACACACACACACGCACACGCACACACGCACACACACACACACACACACATTATGTTTTGTGTTTCTTGTTTTTGTTTTCGTTTTTTGAGACTGGGTTTCACTGTGTAGCCCTGGCTGTCCTGGAACTGGCTCTGTACACCGGGCTGGCCTTGAACTCAGAGAACTGCCTGCCTCTGTCTGCCTCTAGTCTGCCTCTGCCTCCTCAGTACTGGGATTAAAGTCATGTGTCCCCACTACCCAACTGAAAATTTATTCTTTTTTTTTTTTTTTTTTTTTGGTTCTTTTTTTTTCTGGAGCTGGGGACCGAACCCAGGGCCTTGCGCTTCCTAGGCAAGCGCTCTACCACTGAGCTAAATCCCCAACCCCCTGAAAATTTATTCTTAAGAAAATGAAAATGGTTTAATTTTTCCAATGAGGTTAAAGCATGGACAAGAAGGTTGAGCCAGTCAATGTATGTGCTTAAAAATGTCTTTAAAGACAGTTTTACTCTGCAATTCAGGCTACCCTTAGCCCTCCTTAGTGTTGGGCGCATAGGCCACCAAGTCTGGCTTAGAAAATCAATCCATAATATAGGTTCATATACGTTTATTCCTTGATAACTGATTTGCACTAATTAAACTCACTCACTATTGGCTTACCTAGAAGACAAACACAGCAGGCTCTGTATGCAGCTCCACATCTACCGAGCCATAGGCGTCTGTTGTCCTGTTGCTTTGTTTTGTGTTGGGAATTGAATTCCAAGTCTGACTCACAACAAGCACTACCGTCCACTCAACCACACTCCAGCTATATACTTTGTTTTTGACTTCTAAGACAGGCCCTGGCAGGCTTAGCCTGGGACTTGTTATGGAAACAGGCTGGCTTTGAACTTGCAAGGGATTTGCTTGTCTCACCTTTTTTTTTTTTTTTTCTTTTCTTTTCTTTTTTCTTTTTTCTTTTTTTCGGAGCTGGGAACTTGTCTCACCTTTTAAGCCCTATGATCATAGGCCTATGCTGTAATTCCTAACTCTATTTTCTTTCTCCCCTCCCCTCCCCTCCCCTCCCCTCCCCTCCCTTCCCCTCCCCTCCCCTCTCCTCTCCTTTCTTTCTTTCTTTCTTTCTTTCCTTTCGATTCTGTTTCATGTAGCCCAGGCTGGCCTTGAACTACTTCCTGATCTTCTTGCCTCTTTTTTAAGTTCTGGAATTCCAGGCACATTCGTAGCACACGTATAACACAGATACAATACCTATACACATAAGGGTTGGGATCAGCAAGATACCAATAGCCAGAGGGAGTGGAAGTGGACAATAAGGGGAATTCTCTGTGGAGAGCCGGGTCTTTACCATACATCAGAAAATGGTTATTTGGAGCCTGCCAAGTTTTGTTTCTAGATTTGGAGGCTTCTTCATTTGCTTGCTTGTTTTCTTTTTGCCACTTCTGACTTAATTTCTAACCCATACTACATCTTGCTTCTGCCTTGACCAGTCAAACTCTGTATTTAGATCCTGAAAAGTGTTCGGCCTTCACCCTGACCCATGGTTACAGACCATGTGTTTAGGAGGCTATGAGGAGAGGGAGACTTTGAGAAATGGCACTGCCCCAGATGTAGCGACCCAGAGGAATCAGGAGTTGTAAGGCTGGTGAGTTAGTTCTCTTCTGGACCTGTTGAATGCAGGCCCAGCTCTCAGAGCTATGATTCCAGCTGGCATTCAGTGGCCTGCGAGTCTGAAGAGGACAGAAGTGATGAGTGAAACTTATCTTTTTATGGCTTTCTCCTCTGTATCTGCCTTCTCGTTACCTGAAAGCTGCCTTCTCTCCCTCTTATTTCTCTCTTACTTGCCAGTGAATTGCTTTTTTTCTTTTAAATAAACCAACCAGTTCAAAGGCTTTTTTTTCTGCCAAGCAACAGCCCTATAAGGTAGGTGCTATTATTATCCTGTGTTTATAACGAGAAACTGAGACTCAGAGGTTAAATAACTTGTTCAAGGTCTGTTTCTGCAACTGCACAGCTTGGCACCTTGACCTGACTAGGGACAGTGACGGGATAAAGAAAGGACAGACACCAGGGGTTAGTGTGCTGTCATTCTCTGATGTACAGCACAGTGCAGAGAGGTTAGCTGGTCTTGGCAGCTGAGCAGTCCCAGGCTGCAAACGTCCAAGGCAAAGCAGCTGCAGGTACTGGATTTTACACACACTGAGCAGTTGTGTCTGTACACACTTGGACCAGAGGAAGGCTTTGCCAGTTCTGAGCCTGGCATAGGAAGGAAACGTTTTGCCAATTTCCCACGGTTCTGAGGCCCTGTCTATGTCGACAATACACATTCATCCGGGGCTTCCTCTACTCCCCAAGGTCTCTAAGTAATTGAGGTGGCTCTGGGATTTAAGCCCAAGCTGAGGGCACAGATGTCATAATCAGAACCACTTTTGAGAAGGCGAATACTTGACATATGAGTAGAGTGTTCACAGTGCTCTTTCCTAAGCAAGAGATTTTAATTTTTAAATTTATTTTTTAGGTCTGTGAGTTGAACCCAGGGCTTTGTGGATGCTAGGCAAATATTCAAGGCCCTTTTAGATTTAAAATAAAACAAAACAAAAAACCCAAGGGATGTGATGACAAAGGTTTTCTCTGAAAAAGGGAACTTCAAGTGATTACCAATACATTCTCTTTTTTTTTTCTGGTCTTGTTATAACTGCTGCTTTAGGCACACTGCTGGTCTGCCTTCTGGTGGCGTTCTTCCTTGGTGATACTATAACTGAGTTTTCTTTCTGCAATAAACATTTGTGACCTTTCACTCCCTGTGGACGATTCCCATTTGCTCCTCATGCTTTTGTAGTTTTCTTTCCAAGCTGGAGAGCAGGCTCCTCTGTCCACTGCTTGCTACAGTCCAGGGAAGCAGCGTGACAGGGAGCAGTTGGCTTGGCTGGGGTCAGGTTCCCACTCTGTAGTATGTCGTCTTCCCAGCATGCACCAGGAGTGCTGTCAGGCCTCCAGCTAACTTAGAAGTGGGCAGCAGCACTGGGGAAGGCTGAGGGTCGCTCGTGCAGCACAGCCACAGCAGAAGAGGGGTGTGTAGATGTCTGCTCAGACAGGCTGCTTCAGTTGAGCAGATCTTACTCTGCGTAGACGGAACACTGGAGAACAAGAGCCTTCCTCCTGTAGGAGCTTCTAACCCTGCGAGAGGGGTTTTAATTTGCTTTGGATCTATAATTAGAATAATTGAATGGTAGAATTTATTTTTATTTAAAAGCATAAAATGAAGACAGGCAGGGTGCCTTACACCTTTAATCCCAGCAATCGGGGCAGAGGCAGGTGAACCTCTGTGAGTTTTAGGACAGTCTTGTCTATACAGAGAGTTCTAGGACAGCCAGAGCTACATAGAGAAACCCTGTCTCAAAAACAAAAGCCTGTGAAAGCATCTTTTATTTGCCTGATGTAATTGTCTCTGAGGCTCACTGCCTCTGTCTGCTAACCCAGTCCTAGTCCTGGAAACTTCTAGTCGCCGTACAATCTAATCCAGGCCTAGAATGTTTTCAGCCTCTGAGACTTGCTGCTCAATACGCTCACCCTTTCTACTTCTTTCTGCTCTCTGATTGGCTGATTCACCTCAGCTGCTCTGGCTCAGACTCCTCTCCAAGCTGACTGACCCAAACTGGCTTCCGACTAGCTCTTCGGTTGAATCACTCTGCTTGGCTCAAACTAAGGCTAGCAATCTGTTCTAATTCTCTGGCTTGTTCTGTGTTCACCTGTTCAGCTTGTTCTCTCTTTGTCTTTGTAAAACTCTCCTGGTAAAGGTGCCTCCTTCCTTCTTCTGTCTGCACTGCCCCTTAAGTAGCTTCCCTTTCCTCTCTCTTCTCCTGAGAGTTGGGCCTATCCTATTCTGTCAGATCTTTCTCTGATTTGACACTTTGTCTACCACGATTAGACATCACTTTCAAACACGGGTGCTTCCTTCTATAAACTAACTCTACCTTCATTGTTTGGGATTAACGATGAGTACAGAAGGTGCATCTGCATTCCTGCAGGGGGATCTCAGGGTTTACAGTGTGAGCAAACACACAAACACATTCCTATGAGCTGTCAGGTCTCGATGAGTCTTAAAGGGCAGCTGTCTGAGTCTGTCTCCCCTGCTTCATAGTACAGTGAAATGAGAGTTGTGAGGAGTCTGTGATGACGCCTTTAAAATGTTTTGCAGGCCAGATGTGATGGTTCATGCACCTTTAATTCCAGGATTAGGACAGCAGAGGCAGGCAGGTCTCTATGAGTACTAGGCAGCCTGGTCTATATAGTGAGTTCTAGGACAGCTAGGGATTACATAGAGAGAGACTTGTCTCAAAAAAAAACAAAACAAAACAGGGAAAGGCTGGCATAATATTTGCACATGGTAAGACTCAAGAGGTAGCTTGATTGGTGAGGCTTGCTGCCAAACCTGAAGGCCCGACTCGAGTTCAGTCCCAAGAACCCGTGGTGCAAGGAGAGAACACATCCTGCAAATTCTTTTTACCCCCAGACATGTATACACATACAATAAACAAATAAATGATAAGAAAACTTATAATTAACAAAAGGCATTTGAGCAGGGCTGGAGAGATGGCTCAGAGTTCTTGCTGTTCTTCTTCTTCTTCTTCTTTTTTTTTTCGGAGCTGGGGACCGAACCCAGGGCCTTGCGCTTCCTAGGCAAGCGCTCTACCACTGAGCTAAATCCCCAGCCCCTCTTGCTGTTCTTCTAAAGGACTCAGATTTGTTCTAGCACCCACACTGGTGGCTGGAAACCACTGGTAACTCCACCTCCAGATCTTCTTTTGCATCTGTGTATACCAGCACACATGTACCATTCACTCAGCACACACAAAATACATAAAATAAACTTCACAGTATTTGCACAGGCTATACAGGAGAACTGCTCTGGGAATTTTTTTTAAAGATTTATTTATTTATTATATATAAGTACACTGTAGCTGTCTTCAGACACACCAGAAGAGGGCATCAGATCTCATTACAGATGGTTGTGAGCCACCATGTGGTTGCTGGGAATTGAACTCAGGACCTCTGGCAGAGCAGTCGGGTGCTCTTAACCACTGAGCCATCTCTCCAGCCCAGCTCTGGGAATTTCTTATTTAAATTTTTTAATTACATCTGTTCATTTAGTATGAGGAGGCATCTCAGGGCTTTACAAGGAGGTTAGAGGCTAACCCATGAGATTCAGTTCTCTCCTGTCGGGATCAAACTCAGGTTGTCAGGCATGGTGGGAATTAGCTTTCATAGTGTCTAAGTTGCCCGGGGTTAACCTTGAATTTTGTTAGTAGTCTAAATGGGCTTGAACGTCTAAGCCTCAGAGTCCAGACTGTGCAAACCTGTAGCCTTATGCCAAGATCCAGTTTCCTAGGCTTTGCCTCTTTAGTTTCTGTGTTCAAGTGTGTGGAGGGAGAGCGTTTCGTCCAGTTCGCCCACTGTGGGTAACATAAGATTAGACAAGGTTTTGCTTTTTATAGTAGACAGCTGTGTTTACATGTTCTGAGTTTAAAATATTCATGCCTATTTCAGAACTAAATTTTTTGAGAATAGCAAAGAGGACTTCTGTACTATAAGCACATTATAAACAGAAATACTATGAACAGTGTCCCAGATAGCAGAGCGGCAGCTGCAGGCCGAGCGGCAGCTGCAGGCGGGGTTACTAGAGCGAGCAGTGCAGTAGAGCAGGCTGGCAGCCCAGGAGCCTTTGTAGTGGTAGTGGTGGTTCTCAGCTCTGGAGATGAGTGCATACGAGGCTCCCTCTCTACACTGAGGTACATCCTCTCAGCTCTGCGGAATCTTTTAACTGGTGGGCCATACTGTGTTGTTGGTTGTGAAGTCAAGGTGGTCTGGACCTCGGGACCCCTTGTCTCATGACTCAGCCTTCTGAGTGCTGGGATTGGACACTTGCTATTCTTGTCACACAACTACACTTTTCAAAAGCATGTTTCATGTGTTTGTTTTGCCTTCGTGTAGTCCATGTACCATGTGCATGCTGCATGCCAAGGAGGCCACAAGAAGGTGATGGTTCCCTTGGAAACCAGAGTCACAGAAAGCCATGCGCTGCCATGTGTGTGCTGGGAGTCAGACTCGGGTCCTCTTGCTGCTTTTCTCTGCTGAGATCTCTCGAGCCCAGAACCGCATTTTAAAAAGTTTTAAGTAGGGGCTGGGGAGATGGCTCAGTGGTTAAGAGCACTGACTGCTCTTCCAGAGGTCCTGAGTTCAAATCCCAGCAACCACATGGTGGCTCACAACCATCTGTAATGGGGTTGGGTGTGTCTGAAGACAGCTACAGTGTGCTTATATACATTAAGTAAATAAATAAATCTTAAAAAAAAGTTTTAAGTAGAATATAATCATCCAATAGAATACTGAGAACTGTTTGCACCCTTAGCTGCTGGATGGCAATGAGTAAAGGACGTGGAGAACTATTGTCGTCTGGTCACCGCACCGTAACAGCTAAGTCTTTGATCCGGTTGGAGGTTGTACTATTTATTGCCATCACAGATAGATTGTGAATGCCATAAGATCTGCTCAAATTCAAGTGCCTGACAGGCAGCAGGGGCTCCATAAATACTGAATGAATAAACTGTCATGTCTCTTGCTATTAGATCAGCTTCTTTTTTTATTATTTATTTATTTGTCTTTTGAGACAGGGTCTTACTGTGTAACTATGTAACTCTCCAAGTTGGCATCAAACTCACAGATCCTCCAGTCTCTGTCCCGAGTCCTGGGTTTACAGTCATGAATGACCAAACCCAGCAAACTCAGCTTCTCTTTAAAGCTAGTCCTCTGTATGCATGGGTTCAGTTAACTTTTGGTCGAATATACTGAGTCATGTCCTACCCCAGAGATGAATATTTTGGTGCATATTTGTGATAGCATGATTTAAAGTGACTCTATCTAGCAAATATGTACAAAAGATCTGTAGTAGCAATGGCTGGGCATGGGGGTCAGTTGCTTGCCATCAAGCCTCAGTTTGATCCGAGGAACCTAGATAAAGGTGAGAGCCATTCCAAAGGGTTGACCTTTGATCTTCAGACACACACTGTGGAGTTTGCTTTTGTTTTCTGTCCTCTCACATATAATCATGGACAGACACACACACACACACACACTCACTCTCTCTCTCTCTCTCTCTCTCTCTCTCTCTCTCTCTCTCTCTCTCTCTCTCAAACCCTCCCCTTCCCCTCAGAAAGTTCTATAGTCTGCCAGGCTTTGACGATACCTGGGCAAGCAGAGATAGATCTAATTTTATTTTTTGAGTAATGACAGGAAGGGAGACCACAATCAACCAAATAAATGACTTAAGCTCATTTTAGCTTTATGCTGTGGCATCACTTCTCTGAAAGGAAGGTATTTGGGTTTTTTGTTTTTTTTTTTTTTTTTTTCCGGAGCTGGGGACCGAACCCAGGGCCTTGCGCTTCCTAGGCAAGGGCTCTACCACTGAGCTAAATCCCCAACCCTGTTGTTTTGTTTTTTAACAGAGCCTGTGACTGGAATATGACCTTATCTGGAAAGTCAGTTAAAGCTTCCTTTTCAATGACTTAAAGAGAAAAAAGTTGTAGCTTCAAAGACTCCAGTGGGTAGGTGTTCCCCATGTGGTGGTTTGAATAAAAATGGCCCCACAGCCTCATTTATTTGAATGCTTAGTTATTAAAGAGTGGTGCTATTCAAGGAGAAGGAGGAGTGGGTGTGACCTCACTGGAGGAAGTGTCTCATTGGGTTTGGGCTTTGAGGTTTCAAAAGCCCATACTAGACCAAGTTCTCTTTCTTGCAGCCTTGCAGCCTACAGATCAGGATGTAGGCAACTGGATATTCTTGTCTGGATCTTATAGGACAGATAGGAGAGGTATAAATGTGAGCTTTTGTTTGAAATTGTGAGCATTATTAAGATCTTTGAGGGCAAGAGTGATAAAGCAGAAGGGGGCCTCTGACTGGCAGGCATGATGGCTAGAACCCTGAGCACCGCAGCACCGGCAGAGGAGAATGAACCTGCAGATATGGGGGAAATCCGGCATGTGGTGTGACTGAATGAAGACATGGAAACAGCATTCAAGTTTTGTTTTTCCTAGCAACCACTAAGGAGCTTGCACTTGAGATTTAATTTCTTTTCTGACAATGTTCTGTTGTTTCATTATCTCAAAAGGCATAACCGAGATTAGGTTGCTATAATTTTATTGTCTCCTAGTAACAAGAAAAGCACCCAGTACTTTTGTAAAATAACACTACCAATGTGAAGTGTCATTTCTGTTTCCTACAGCTCTAAGCCTATTGTCAAGCTACTTGAGACAATCTGTCAAACGCTCAAGTAAGCTAAGGCTGCTTCTGCTTCTCTCCTGAGCTGTTAACATGAAGACAGGACCCAAGGAAGGCATGAGTTGGGCTTCATCAGTAAGATTATACTGCCTGAGATGCAAACTGTTAGAAAGCTATAGATTTTAAAATAGAGATAAACATATTCTTGAAGGATAGAGTAAAACAGTTTCAGAGTAAGGGATATTGAAAAAAGGAGAGTTGAGTGGTTTGCATTGGCTAAAAATGACAGATTTTTAAAAAAAAAGATTTTTACAGAGGTCCTGAGTTCAAATCCCAACAAGCACATGGTGGCTCACAACCATCTGTAATGGGATCCGATGCCCTATTCTGGTGTGTCGTAGACAGCTACAGTGTAATCATATGCACCATGTGGTTGCTGGGAATCGAACTCAGAACCTCTGGAAGAACAGTCAATGCTCTTAACTGCTAAGCCATCTTCCCAGCCCTAGGTTTTTGTTTTTTTAAGATTTGCTTATTTTAATTTTATGTGTATGAGCATATGCCTGCATCACGAGCATGCAATGCCTCTGGAGGCCAGAAGAGGGTGTCAGAACATCTGAAAGTGGAGTTACAGGCAGTTGTGAGCTGCCAGGTGCTGGAATTCAAACCCAGGTTCTCTAGAAGAGAAGCAAGAACTCAACCCTGAGTCGACTCTCCAGGAGCTGTGCTGGGGTAGGATAGATTTCTAAGTAGGGCAGGTTTTGTTTACAGAGTACAGAGTTATCTCTTGTCCTTAGACAGTTAATGTCAGATGACTGAGTTAAATCCATATATAGCTAGTTTTCATAAAAACTTGAATATGAAAATGTTATGTACTTTTGTAGTTCACATTATAGCTGGGTAGTGGTGGCACATACCTTTAATCCTAGTACTTGGGGGCCAGAGACAGGTGGATCGATCTCAGTGACTTTAAGGCCAGCCTGGTCTACAAAGTTAGTTCCAGGACAGCCAGGGCTATACAGAAAGACTCTGTCTTGAATAATAAAAATAAAAAATAGAAAGAAAGGAAGAGAAGAGAAGAGGAGAGGAAGTGGTTACATGCTTGGGAGGGGAGGCAGGAAAACCTAAAGTTCAAGGCCAGCTTTGTTTACACAGACCCTATTTCAAAAGACAATGCCAAAAATTAAGTAACCACTGCTCTGGGTTTATCTGTGACTTTTTCTGCAGAGGTTCAAGTACTTTTCACTGGCTTTTATGGAGGAGGAAGAACAAAAGGTGATTAAAATTGAAGATTTCCATAAATATTCACAACTGACATATACTTTTCATATATCAAGTCAATCCAGAACATTCTAAAACTGTGGGTTCTCCTTTTTGTTGAAAGCTTGAGTTTGTTTTGTTTTGCAAATGAAGTGTCCATCAGAGCAACCAGAGAATGAGGGAACTATGGCTTTGAACTCATTTGCATCAGTTTCCTCCTCTGGGAAACAGAGCAGATACTGCCTGCCTGAGAGCTGGCATCCAGTAGGATTCAGTAGATTGACGTCCAGTCTTGTATGTCAGGGCTCATGGACCAGCAGACTTCCTGTGGACAGGCCTCTTGTGACCAGAAGTGCCCTGCCGTTGGCCGCCTGACTCTTCCTGGAGCCGAGATCCACATGCCCACCCTTCCTCAGCCCTAGCTCCTGTCAGCTCTTACATCATCTGAAACTTGAGGGTATTACCATATGATGGTTACTTTTGATTGTCAACTTGGCAACATAGAATCACCTAGGAACAGTCTAAATGAGGGATTGTCTAGGTCATATTGGCCTGCAGAGGACTCTCTGAACTGCTTTAATTGATGTAAGAAGTCCCAGCCTAAAAGCTGGCTGCAGTATTTCCTGAGTTTAGATCTTGGACTGTATAAAAAAACCAGAAAGTGAGTGAATGCATGCATGCATGGTTTCCTTCTCATCAATCTTGACTGGATGCGACTGGATGTGACTGGATGTGACTGGATGTGACTGGCTGCTTCAACTTCTCCACAGCCGTGGACTAGTCCTATGGTGCCTAGAACTGCAGCCAAGTGAACTATAAAGTTCTCCTATAAAGCTGCTTTTGTCACAGCTCTGTTTCTAGGCCCCAGTTTCTCCTTTTAGAGAGTGGGAAAGTTGTTTGTTTGTTTGTTTGTTTTTCGGAGCTGGGGACCGAACCCAGGGCCTTGCGCTTCCTAGGCAAGCGCTCTACCACTGAGCTAAATCCCCAACTCCTGTTTGTTTGTTTTTTAACGTATTTCTCCATTCTTCACCCTCCCTCCCTTTTCCCCCATGTTAAGGATTGACCCAGGGCTTGACAGATGTAAAACAAGTGCTCCTGCCATAGTTTCCGGCCCATGCTTTGGTTTGGTTTTTTGAGATAGGGTCTTGGTGGATAACCCAGACCCTATGGGTTTGGTTGGCTTCAAACTTGTAATACTCCTGCCTCAGTTTCTCAAGCACTGAGTTTACACGCATGTACTACCATACCCTGTTATATTTTAATCATTTTTTAATGTGTGTGGGTATTTTGTCTAGTTGTATGTGCACCACGTGTCTATAGGGGCCAGAAGAAGGCATCAGATCTCGTGGAACTAGAGTTAGAGATTTCTGTGCGCCATCATGTGGATGCTGGGAGTTGAACCTGGATTCTGGATGAGCAACCAGTACTCTTAACTGAGTACTTGCTGAGTCATCTCTCTGATGCCATATGTATTTTTATAGTTACAAATCTATTCATTGTCAGCAGGTGTACAGTATATGGAGGTTAGCAGACAACCTCCCAATAGTTCTCTTTTTCTACCATGTGGGTTACAGGAAGGAATTCAGGTCATCAGGCTTAGTGACAAGCATCTTTATACAATAAGATTTATTTTATTTAGGTTGGGGCTGGACAGATGGTTTAGCAGTAAAGAGTACTGACTGCTCTTCAAAAGGACCTAATTTCAATTCCTAGCACCCAGTTGGTGGCTCACAATGGTCTGCAACTCCAGTTTCAGGGTCCTCTTCTGGACTCTGTGAGTACCAAGTATCCACATGATGCATTGATGTCCAGACAAAACAGCTATATACACATAAAACATAAAGTCTCACAATAAAATTTAAATCATATGTATGTCTGTGTGTGAATATATGTAAGTATAAGTTCCAGGTTATTTTTAGCTGCATACATTCCTCGGGTCCCCGCGGAAGCCTGAAGAGGACCGGAGTGGGGAGGTGCCCAGGGTAGGTCCCCATGTGCCCAGTTAGCACACTGAGTTATAGGGTGCTCTCTTTATAGGACCATGTTGAGTAACAATAATTTGTGGTCAAATATAGAAGAGTGTGGACTGACCTTGCATTGACTTGGGGGTGCTTAGTTCTTCTTCCAGAGTTCTTTTCAAAAAGTGGGGGTAAGGGGTGGGGGATTGAGTGCTTGCCTAGCAAACGCAAGGCCCTGGGTTTGGTCCTCAGCTCCGAAAAAAAGAAAAAGAAAAAAAAAAAGTGGGGGTAAGAATAGAAGCTTGTGACGTAATGATGACTAAATGTTGGCTTTCTTTTCTTTTTACAGTTCCGATTCCCAGCAAATTTACTAGACGAGTATCAGGTATGCACTCTCTTTTATGACATACTGCTGAAATCCTATTTTAAGGTATGAATATATTAAGTGAGCATAATTCCTCTCTTAACCTGAAAAGATAAGCTAACAGTATTTTATATATATTATACTAAAAGTAAAACTATCTGTGATTCCTTCATTCTGAGTAAACGTGTACAATATTACAATTGCTTTCTTTGCATCTGACTCAAAAGATTTTTCTGTATTTACAAATAGAAAATTATTTCCAAAAGAGATTTTTCATGTTACTATTTTAGCACCCTGGATTATCCTGCCATTAAATTTCCTCATGAGCTTTAAAGTCACTGAGTCCTGTCTTTAGTTGCAGCAGGGGAAGCGGCATTCCCTGGTGAAAGACTGACACTGTCTGACCTCTGCTCTCCTCAGAGGCAGTGTAGATAGGGCAGCAGGGGAATGCTGCCCCAAGTGTGTCTCCTCTTCTCTACCTGCTCAAGAACAAGCAGTGGAGCTGCAACCAGAGCTTTAGCTCAGCTGACGTCCTCTGGTTGTTGACAAAAGTTAATGCTTTCAGAATTCAGAAATCTATTTGTGTCTGCATCCCCATTCTGAGTCAGGGTCTTACTCCTCCAGGCTGTCACCCCTGTTTAAGGATGACCTTGAGCTTCTGACCCCGCCCCCCGCCATGTGTTCAGTGCTGGGGATGGAACTTCATACTCTACCAGCTGAGCTAAATCCCCAGCCTCTGTTTGTTTTTTCCTTTATGGGACTAGCTTGATAACATTTTTTTTTGTTATTTTATGTATTGTAGTCCAAGTTTGTATTATTTTTTTCCAGCAGATGAAAAATATTTTTATTAAAGGTTAAGAAACACACAGCATGGCAGGTAGAGAGAAAGACCCCTGCAAAGCAGAGGGGTAGACTCTGGAAGTAAAAGTCCCCAAATATTATATTAAAATATTTGTTATTTATTTTTTTTCATGTGTTAATGGGTATTCTGTCCACATGCTTGTCTGTGAGCCACGTGCATGCCTAGTCCAAGATGGCCAGAAGAGGGCGTTGGATCCTTTGGGGCTGTAGTTAGAGAGGTTGTGAGTGAGGTGCCATACTGGTGCTGGGAATTGAACCTGGGTCCTCTAGAAGAACAGCAAGTACTTTTAAGCACTGAGCCATCTCTCCAGCTCCCCCAGCTCTCCACATTATTCTTTTAAATAAGTTTCTTGTTGTTGGTAGTGGTGGTGGTCTTTTTCTTTGCTTTTATTTCTTTTAGAGAGGGACTAATTGTGTGGTCCAGGGAAGGATTCATGATTTTTTTTTTGTTTTATTGATTGATTGATTGATTGATTGATGATTGATTGATTTTGAGACAGGGTTTCTTTATGTAGCCCTGGCTGTGGTAGAACTAACTCTGTAGACCAGGCTGTCCTCCAGTTCAGAGAGCCACTGCCTCTGCTGGGACAACTGTCTGTCTAGTTGGACTCATACATTTCTGAAGCACTGCTTTCTTTTGTTTTATTTTGGGACAGATCATGTGTGGCCTAGGCTGGTCTTGAACTCATGGCAGTCCTCCTGTCCTCAGCCTTCTGGGTTCTGGGTGCAAGTACACACTGCCATACCTGTTCTAACCGCTGCTTTCTCGATACAGTCCCAAATTAGTGCTGTCTCCAAAACATGTCTTATCAACTTTCAAATTTCATTCATCAAAAATAAAAGGGGAAGAAAAAAGATTTCTTATATACACTGAGGCTTTAAAACACGTCCCGCAGAGATCTGCATGTTGACACCTGTGTGTCTGTGCAGTGGGTTTCTGACTGCTGGTGACTGACAGGCTAGTTCTCTGGGAATCTGGTACTGTGTCAGTTATTTATTTTTAAAGATTATTTATTTACTTGTATATGTGAGCGCTCTGGCTGCATGTACACCTGCACACCAGAGAGGGCACCAGATTCCATTACAGATGGTTGTGAGCCTCCCAGTGGTTGCTGGGGATTGGATGCAAGACCCCTGGAAGAGCAGCCTCTTAACCTCTTAACCACAGAGCCATCTCTCCTGCCCGAGTTATTTATTTGTGCATGTAATCTCTTTACTAAATAGCACTGCCATGTAGGGCATACATGCTTACAATGTACTAAAATAGTATACTGTATTTTTTCCTACCACAGTTATTTTAAACTGAAATGTCACTAACTGTTGCTTGATATAATTTAGAAATCCAATAAAAAGTTGAATTAAGCCTCACCACCAAATCTATACGTTGAAGCCATCTGATGGGATTATAATTGTAAATATAGCCTTTAAAGGGGTTATGATCCACCCCACCAAAAAATAAGGACTTTTGTCCTTGTAGAAGGAGGAAGGGACCTGGGGAGGTGGCCAGGCTGGAACATGCTTGTAATGAAAGTTTGAGGAACTGAGTGAATCCCTAACACCCACAGAAACGTTCTAAGTGTGGCAGCACACATCCGTAATCTCAGTGCTGGGAGGGTGGAAGATGAGTGCAGCTCACCAGCCAGTCAGCCTAACTGAAGCCGTGAGCTCCAGGTTCAGTTAAAGACTATCTTAAAAAAATGAGGTTGCAGGGTTGGGGATTTAGCTCAGTGGTAGAGCGCTTGCCTAGCAAGCACAAGGCCCTGGGTTCGGTCCCCAGCTCCGAAAAAAAGAAAAGAAAAAAAAAAATGAGGTTGAGGCTGGGGTAGTGGAACGTGCCCTTAGTCCCAGTACTTAGGAGGCAGAGGTAGATAGGTCTTTGAGGCCAGCCAGAGCTACACAATGAAACCCTGTCTGAAATACATACATATATACTTGATGGATGGATGGATGGATAGAGGGATAGATGGACTGATAGATGAATAGATAGATAATGGATAGACAGACAGACAGACATACAGATGGATAGATGGATGGATAGATGGATAGATAGATAGATGGATAGACAGACAGGTAGATGGATGTATAGATGGATGAATAGACGGATGGATGGGATATAGAGTAATGAAAGAGGTACCCTCTGGCACACATATGAACATGTGACATCATACTTTCTCTCTTTTTTTTTAATCACATATTTTATAACTTCCATTTTTTTTCTCCAATTTTTAGTCTGTGCAGAAACGTTTAACCCTGATGAAGAAGAAGATAATGATCCAAGGGTAAGAACTAAAGCTAAAGTATTACAAAGAATTGTATCTTCCATTAATTTTCTTCTACTACATACCTCATATAAACCACTGATAGTGAAAGTAAGTGTGAATTAAAATCCCTGTGTGAGTCATGCTCTCACAAGCAGACCCTAGCTTCTCATGTTTGCATACCTGTGTGTGGGTATAGACTATAACACTAAACAGGCAACCGCAAGAGAGGAGCAAGAGCTGTAGAGGAAAGCTGAGGAGGGCAGGAGAACGCCTGCATCCTGGAGAGGGAAATGAAAAGCTTACTGAGGGTTCAAAGGTCAAGTGTGGGGGGAGGAGAAAAAAAGGGGATTGGAGAACAGAGGAAGGAAGAGAAAGAACAAAAAACAAAATTTGCATGAAAAATACCAAAGAAAACTTAATGTTTTGTGACTAAAGTAAAATTTAAAAGTATCTATGGGATACCATTTTTTTATACAATAGATTGAAACCAGCTCTGGTTGAGGGTTTGGTGAGGGTTTAGTCAGCTGACATAGTCAGACTCAGCAGTTACCAGGGAAAGTTCTTCCTAAGGATACACAAATGGAGAGCGTGACATTGTTGTAGTAGTGAAAAGTGGAAAAAACCCCAAACTGAGTCTTACTAAAGGAATACAATTTCCTATTGCAAATGGCTGGCGCTGCTTCCCTCTTTCTACCTTTGTGTGGGTTCTGATGATTGGGCTTGGGTTGCCAGGTTACCATAGCAAGCACCTTTACCTGCCGAGCCAGCCCCTCATATTGCAAATTTAACGCATTTATTTCTGGTAAAAAACATGTTTAGAAAATAACTTAGTAGGTCTCTTAATTATAATTTTTTTTAAAGATTTATTCATTTATTATACATAAGTACACTGTAGCTGTCTTCAGATACACCAGAAGAGGGCATCGGATCTCTTTACAGATGGTTGTGAGCCACCATGTGGTTGCTGGGAATTGAACTCAGGACCTCTGGAAGAGTAGTCGGGTGCTCTTAACCACTGAGCCATCTCTCCAGCCAATTATAATATTATTAAGTTGTAATGTTTCTTTTTAGTTGAGCATTTTTGACTATAATAATGGTAATAGTTTTAAAGCACCTACTAAATGAATTTAGGTATTGTTTTAGAGACCCTACATATATTATTTAATTCTTATGACAACTAGTTTGTGAATACTACTGCTGTTAATAGTGTTACTGTCGGTGTGTCAGCTGTAGCTTACATAGCTGTCATTAATTACCATCTCCATGTAGTTGTCAGCAGGCACACGGACTGATTATTTTCTTTTAAGGTGCTCTTTCTAGGCTGGAGAAATGGCTTGGTGTTTAAGAGCACCTGCTGCTCTTGCAGAGAACCCACCTCTAGTTTCCAGGACCCATGCCAAGTGGTTCTCAACCACCTTATAGTTCCAGCTGCTCTGGGGGTTGGACATGTCTGGTCATGCACCTACCACACACTGACACACACATGCACATAACTAAAAATAAAAGTTTAGTGGGCTCTGCATTCAAAATATATCCAAACTTCTCTGCTTCTTGTTACCTGCATGGTTACCACCTGGGTAGAAACCACCATTGTTGTTGGGACTGCAGTAGTCTAAGCTCTCGTCTTCTACTCAATTTCTGCCTTCCTGTAGGCCTAACTGTAGTCCTAATCCTAACCCTAATTTAACAGCCAGTGTGATCCTTCAGATATTAAATCTGTTCCTGAATTGATAACCCCCGAGTTGATAGAGAAAGTTCCTTTTATTCTATGGCCTGTGTATAGTGTCCTCTATGAATTTGGATATCCCTCCCTGACTGGCTAGATCTGATCTTTGTCTGTGTCAGTCTCCTCTCTCAGTGACTTGTCAGATCTGCTATCCATTCTCGCACCATACAGTGTCTTCTCCCGTTCCCACAGCCGTCTCGCCACTTACTCTCTCAGGTTGCACTGCTTGAAATCTTAGCACAGTTGTCACCTTCTCAGTGGGGCCTCACCCACCCAGTCGTGATCACGCTCTCATACTTCCCTGCCTGGCCTGCTGACTGTCCTCGGTCTCGCCCATCTCCAACATAAGGGCGAGTGCTCTATCTCTGTGTTCACTGTTTCTCCAGAGCAGAGCAGTGCCTGCAGCTGGGTGGATGTTCAGTATTTATTGAAGGAACGGTTTATAACTCTGCCATCCAGATGAAATTCTGGAGGCTCCCAGGACAGACGATGATTGCAGCCATACAGACAGCAGATGGCTCCAGAGTCCTGCTTGTTACTCCTGTATCACGTCGCCTTTCCACAGCAACACGCTGCTTGCTGTTTTTATAGAATTAGAGTTATAACACATGCACGCACGCACTCACACACACACACACACACACACATGCACACATGCACATACATGCATACACACGCATGCACACACACTCACACTAATTTTAAATGGGTGATTTCTAAATGTAGTAAAGTAACTGCCTTGGATTCCTTTCTGCTGGCAGGTGGTTCACCCCAAAACCGACGAGCAGAGGTGCAGACTTCAGGAAGCCTGTAAAGACATTCTGCTTTTCAAAAACCTGGATCAGGTAACACTGGTTTTAAAAAGTATTTTCGTTATGATGATATTTTAGCTTTTTCCCTATTTGGCATTTAACTAATTTTTAGCATGTTAGCTGCAGTTGAATTAGGCACACATTTTCAGATTTGTTTATTTGCCAAAAAATTGCCTTTATTCTGTTGATCACGGTAATGAAGCTATGGTTACCCTAGTGATTTGGATGCAGCTAAGTTATGCCGCCATGAAATGCCAGGGTAATGCGATCCTGGCTTTGTTTGCAGGGTCTAAATTTGTTTAGCAAAGGAATTGGTTTCCCGAGATGCCCCTGTGGCTCTCATCAGCATAGCAGCTAGTCCACCCCAAGTGTGTGGTTGCTTCACATAGAGGACCTCTTGTAATGGCTTCAGGTTCTGTGTATCTGCAGGTCTCACATAGCATGTGTGGCCAGGGGTCCCTTGCAATCTGTGTGTGTGTGTGTGTACATGTATACCATAGTACACATGTAGAGGTCAAAGGACAACTTAAATAAATGATCTCTTCTTCTGTGTGGGATCCTAGGGATCAAATTCCAGACATCAGGATTGTTGGCAAATGTCCTTACTTTCAGAGTCACATCACTGGCCCTCCGCTTTATTTTTTGAGACAAGGTTTCTCATGGACCTCAGTGGTTATCCGTTAGCTAGCCTGGCTCCCAGTGAGCTCTGAGGATCTGCCTGTCTCTTCCCATCCATGCTGGGTTATTGATGCACCTCTGTGCCTGGTTTTTATGCAGGTCCTGGGGATTCAAACTCAGGTCCTTTTGTGACAAGCACTTTACCCATAAGCCATCTGCACAGCCACAATTTTTAACATCCTGTCTGTAGCAATTGTCTGCATTGAAGGCCACATTCTAAAGCCAGAGGCTTGGCTGAGGCACTCCCAGACTGTGCAGGGGCAGGAAGACTGGAGTTAGGATTCCCTTACTGCTGAGCTCTTAGGGAAGACTGAGTGAGGATTACTGCAGCACTCTAGGAAGCTCACTGCTTTGTGCTCCTGACTTAGGGAGTCAACCATCTCTGCTATTTGTCAACCTGTCTGATAGAGATGTCTTATAGGAATGCCCAAAACTTTGTGGTGCTAAGACTGAATAAAACAAGGACAATGAGCTGAAGGAGTGTCCTGTTTATCCAGAGTAGTCTTGTGACCGCCATTGTCCCTGAAAGACCCAGCCATGTAAAATAAACAGAGAGAGGCTTTCGTTTTTTACTTATTATTAATAAAGCCATTTGTCAATTTTGTACTCTCAGAATTGTAGGAAAGTTTTACTTCTCAGTATTGAATACATTTTACCATTTTTCTTTTTTCTTTTTTTTTCCGGAGCTGGGGACCGAACCCAGGGCCTTGTGCTTGCTAGGCAAGTGCTCTACCACTGAGCTAAATCCCCAACCCCTTTACCATTTTTCTTACTGAAAAATAACTGATCCGGGTATGGTGGAACATAAATCAGCAGGAGGAGACTGAGACAGGAAGACCTCAAGCTTGAGGCTGATCTGGGTTGCACATCAAGAGCCTGTTGGGAGAATCAAAGAAAAAAAGGGACTAAGGAGGGAGAGGAGAGAATTCGCTTCCTCTGTTGAATTTTTGTTGTTTTTGAGCATGTTCTCGTATGTTTGGGTGTGGGCCAGAGGCTGATGCTGGGTACTGTCCCCACCACTCTCCACTTTATATGTAGAGGCCCGATCTCCCACTGAGCCCAGAGTTGGCCAGTTCCCCGGGTCTAGCTATCTAGCTTGCCGCTGGGGCCCCCCCCCCGAGTCCTGCCTCGTTGGCACTGGGATTATAAATGAGCTTCCCCATTCACCTCACATTTCTCCCTGGGTGCTGTAAGCCCGGCCCAGGTCTCTGCACTTGCATGGCAAGTAGTGTACCCATGAGCTGTCTCCTCAGCTCTATTTTCTCCTGTTTTTATATTCTTACTCCGTATTCAGTCTTACAACAAATTTATACCCATTCCTTGCCGAAGGGGTCACCATAATTCTTCCTAAGGAACAGAACAGTCATCCTTTCTGTAGTCTGATGTCAGCACACTTTGACTCGAGTACTCTGATGTGCATATTATGAACTAGAGTTTGACTTACGTATGTTTCTAGTCAGTCTATTTTCTTTCATTGCACACTGCTAGGGGTTGAGCCTAGGACCTCACACATTCTGGGAAGTGCTCTAGGTCTCCTAGCTGGCCTGGCATTCAGTTTGTAGAGCAGGATAGGCCCAGCCTCAAGGTTTTTTATTTTTTATTTTGAGACGTTCTCTCCCTGATCTGCCTAGGCTGGCCTGTAGCTCACTCTGTAGCCCAGATAGTCTTTGAGGATCTTCATACCTTAGCCACCCTAGTAGCTGAGGTCATAGGCCTACACTGTCAGATCTAGTGGGAAAGACACTAATCTTTAGTCTAGAATATAGTTTCCCATGTATCAGATTTGACAGCTCCATGCACAGGTGATCTTTAATCAGATACTATGTAATTATCTAACCAGATAATCTAGTTGTCCTCAACCTTAAAATGCCTTTTCATGATTAATGCTGACCCTCCCTATTTTGGAGACAATTATTATTTTGATTTATTTCATAATCAATTAGTTCCATTTATTTTAGAATTTCATATAAGTAGAATTATACATCATTAACACTCGAAATGTAAATAAGAAATACTCAAGTTAAAAAAAAGAATTATACATCATATATTATTAATTTTTTTTCTTTTTTTCAGATAGGGTCTGTCTATATAGCCCTGGCTGTCCTGGAACTCACTTTGTAGACCAGGCTAGCCTCCACCTTACAGAGAGCCACCTGTCTCTGCCTCCTGAGTGCTGGGATTAAAGGCATGTACCACCACCTGGCACAACATGTATTCTTTTTTCTTTTTCTTTTTTTTTTTTTTTGGAGCTGGGGACCGAACCCAGGGCCTTGCGCTTCCTAGGCAAGCGCTCTACCACTGAGCTAAATCCCCAACTCCCCACAACATGTATTCTTAATATGAGGTTCTTTCCCCCTTGCATTTTTGGTGTTCACTCATGTTCATTTTTAATTTCCTTTGTCCTCAGCTTCCTCCATTCCTGCCTTCTGTTTCCTCTCCATTTCCTTCCCTGCTTCTCCTTTCTCTTCTTTTCTTTCTTTGTGTCTCATTATGTAGTCCCAACCTAGAATGTGTTACTATATAGCTCATGCTGGCCTTGGACTCACAGTCTTCCTGCCTCGACCTCCTGAATATTGGGATTGGAGAAATGTACCACCACACTGAAGATAATGCCCATTTTCAGCAGGTTTTTGTTGTCTTTATTATCTATTTTTTATTCAGTAATGTAGCTAAAGGCAAAATTACTGAGCTGTGGGGCTAGAGAGATGTCTCAGTGGTTAAGAGCACTGACTGCTCTTCCAGAGGTTGTTAAGTTCAATTCCCAGCAACCACTAGGTGGCTCACAACTGTCTGTAACTTAGTAATATACAAATATGAGACCTGAGTTTGGATCTCCAGCACCCAGATAAAAACCCCAACATGGTCCCATACACTTATAACCGTAGCACAGTTGGGAGTGGAGACCTTCAGATTCTTTTTTTTTTTTTTTTTTTTTTTTTGGTTCTTTTTTTTCGGAGCTGGGGACCGAACCCAGGGCCTTGCGCTTCCTAGGTAAGCGCTCTACCACTGAGCTAAATCCCCAGCCCCGACCTTCAGATTCTTAAAGTTCACTGGCTTCCCAGTCTAGCCTGTCAGTGGGCTCTGGGTTCAGTGAGAGACCCTGACCCAAAAGATAAAGTAGGGAACAGTCAAGGGAAGACACTCGTATCCATCTCTGGGCCCCACATACATGTACACACAAATACAACGCATTCCCAAATACAAATGGGCATACAAGTTTTATAAAATTCAGATTTACAATAAAGTCAAAAGAATAGTTCCGTGAACACCTTTAAATGCCTTTAAAACAATGTGTGTGCGTGATGTATGCATGCAGTATATGTATGTGTATATCTAGGTATGCACACCCAGGTGCTTGCAGAGGTCAGAAGAGGAGGCTGCGTGTCCTGTTCTGTCATTCTCAGCCTTAGAACTTTAATACAGGGTCTTTTATGAGCCTGAAACTAAAGCCCTAGAAATTCTTCTGAATTTATCTTTTTTTTTTTTTTTTTTTTTTTTTTTGGTTTTTTTTTTTTTTTTTTTTTTTTTTTTTTCCCGGAGCTGGGGACTGAACCCAGGGCCTTGCGCTTCCTAGGCAAGCGCTCTACCACTGAGCTAAATCCCCAACCCCTGAATTTATCTTTTACCTTCATGTTTTCTGGGATTACAAGCTGTGTCAGCTTTTTACGTAGTTATCAGGGATTTGTACTTAAGTCCTGTTTGCATTCCCAGTACTCCTCAGCCCCGTGACTAGTTAACAGGTTCATCGGTTACTCTTTTCCTCATAGAAGTTTGTGACAGAGGAGAAAGAAGGATGTCTTTTGTTCTGAGCTGTTTATCTATGTGTAAGACTTCATGACTTTTCATCACAAGATGCTCTGGAAAATATTTTCCAAGAATAAAGGTATATATAGCGCTGGCTGCCCCGGGCTCACCTGTAGACCAGGCTGACTTCCAACTCCCAGGGATCCGACTGCCTCTGCCTCCCAAGTGCTGGGATTAAAGGCGTGCACCACAACTGCCTGGCACAACATGCATTTTTTTTAAAGATTTATTTATTTATTATATATAAGTACACTGTAGCTGTCTTCAGATACACCAGAAGAGGGCATCAGATCTCTTTACAGATGGTTGTGAGCCACCATGTGGTTGCTGGGAATTGAACTCATGACCTCTGGAAGAGCAGTCGGGTGCTCTTAACCGCTGAGCCATCTCTCCAGCCCCATGCATTTTTTTTAAAGTTGAAACCTATTCATTTTTTTTTTAAAGATTTATTTATTTCATGTGAGTACACTGTCACTGTCTTCAGACACACTACCAGAGGGCATCAGATCCCATTACAGATGGTTGTGAGCCACCATGTGGTTGCTGGGAATTGAACTCAGGACCTCTGGAAGAGCAGTCTTAATCGCTGAACCATCTCTCCAGTCCCCCCAACATGTATTCTTAGTTTGTGGTTCTTTGTTCTTAGTCGATGCACATATTGTATTTGATCGTGATCATTTCAGTTTTGTTTCCTCTAGTGTGGATACTCTAGTGTAGATCCCTGATACCTCATGACAGTCTCTAGAGAGTTACCAGAGAAGGCTCAGAACAAGAGCCTTCCTCAGATCTGCCCTGAGATGTTGCTTAGTCTGGATTATACAAGAAGTTTTGAATGTATTGCCAGTATCTTTTCCCCCTTTTATCTTTTCTTTTTCTTGGCAGCATTTAACTAGAAGATTTCAGGGAATGTCGGTCCATGTTTTACATGAGCGTGGATGGCACACAGTAGTAAGCGTTCCTTTTTTAGCTTGTATGGGGCTTTGGAATTAAAGATGCCTTTTCACATTTTATTTGAGGAAACACAGTCTCTCTGCATGGAATTTCACAGAAATAGCGTCATTTCATTCTTAAGTTAAAGCTAGTATTCTTTTCTTTTTTGCATTCTGGTCCTGAGAATTGAACTTAGGACTTCACATACCAGAGATATGTGTTCTGTGACTAAGCTGTTGTGCGTATGTATGTGAAGGGGTATATTGTTGGAGGGGTGCATGTGCGTGTAGAAGCTAGAGGTCAGCCTCAGGGGTAATTCTTTTGATGCTGTGTGCTTTTTTAAACATGGAGTTTTGGGAATCAAACTCAGGTTAAATGAGCCATTTCTCCTGCCCCTAGCCCCCTTTTTTGAGATATGGTGTCATGTAGCCCAGGCTGCCCTTGAACCCATTAAATAGACAAAGATGACCTTGAACTTTTTTCAGATTTATTTATGTTTTATACACACACACACACACACACACACACACACACACACGGATACATTGTCTGCATGTACGTCTGCACACCAGTAAACAGCACCAGACAGTTGTGAGTTGCCATGTGCATGTGCTTGCTGGGAGTTGAACTCAGTTCCTTCAGAAGAGTAGCCAGTGCTCTTAACAACCACTGAAACATCTCTCCAGCCCTGACCTTGAACATCTGTTGTCCCTGTTTTTAACATCAGTGTAAAGCTGATATTTTCTGTGCTCCCTGCCACTCGTTTATCTTCTTGGCTACGGGTAGGACTCCAACTTGAGGCCGAGACCAGCGTTTGATCAGAATTTAGTAGTATTGTTTGCTTTTTATTACATTTATTCATATAGTTGCTTTCTGGTAATGACACATAGTGTTGGTAAGTACGTAATTATATATGTCACGCATAAGTGAAATATGCATATATTTTCTGTCCTTTAGATACCATTTACCAAGCAACACTGTAGCAAAATGCTGTCCTTACATTTGCCTCCTTAGTCATAAAAATTGATGAGGTAGAAATTAAATTTTTTTTAGAAGAAGTTAGCTGTGCCTGCCTACTCACAGGTAAAGGTACCACTCTACAGGTTAACCTCTGAGGCCTTCTGCTGTATCAGTAATTGTCTACATGGCTTTGACTCCCAGCAGGTAGCAAGTGTGTACCCACCCAGGAGCATCTGGATTCATGAATGAAAAGGTGCACGCATGCACACCAGTTAATTTTTGACGTGTTGTGATTGGCTCAAAGGCTGGGCATTCCTAAACTGTCCCACTTTCCCATGCTAGCAAATGCTCTCCTCCAGTGCTCCTGAGGCTCCTAAGCCTTTCCCTGCTGCCCCAGGCCCTATCAGGGAAGTGGGCAGTGGCCACTTCCTGAATTCTTTTTTTCTTTTTTTCTTTTTTTTTTTTGGTTCTTTTTTTCAGAGCTGGGGACCAAACCCAGGGCCTTGCGCTTCCTAGGCAAGCGCTCTACCACTGAGCTAAATCCCCAACCCCCACTTCCTGAATTCTTTTTTTTTTTTTTTTTTTTTTTTTTTTTTTGGAGCTGGGGATCGAACCCAGGGCCTTGTGCTTCCTAGGCAAGCGCTCTACCACTGAGCTAAATCCCCCAACCCCCCCTGTAGCTCTTACATCCCATCCTTCTCCCCTGAGTCATGGCGGTTCTCTGTCTTCTTTCTCCTAGTTCCTAGCCCTTGCACATCTAAAGTTCCTGCCTCAGTCCACCTGTCCAACCATTAGCTATTGGCTCTTTATTCATTGATTAATTAAAACCAATTGGGGACAAGGACCTTCAGCATTTGGACATGCAGCTTCCCAAGTTTGGGGACTGGTTTAATTCAAAGCATTGGAACCATTCCCCAACAATCTGCTCTCTGGATTCACTACGCCTGTTCATACTTATGTCCACACATTCGGAAAGTGACAGCACACGTTTTAAATACAATATAATGGCACCATCCAGGTAGAAGACAGTTGTGTAGGTGCAACAAGGGAAATTGGAACGATGACTTAGACAGCCAGTTTCCCTTTACATTGTTGGAAAACACTTTATTTTTAAAATAATGGTTATTATCACGTTAATTATCAAAATTAATGACTCATTGCAACATTTCCATATATGTAAATGTCTCTTCCAACCATTCTCCCATTCTCCTTTCCTTCCTAGTAGTCCACATTCCTTCTTCGTTTCCAGGCTATCTTTCTGTTGTTCAGTTTTCACACTTAAGAGAAAACATGCACTGCTTGTCCTTCTGTGTTTGTTTTACTTCAGTGAGCATGACCCTGCCCAGTTCCACCCACACCTCCATTCGCCTCACTGTGTAGATGCCGCCTTTTCTCTACCTACTCACATGCTGACCGGCATATAGGTTGACTTCATATTTTGGCTCTTATGAACAGTAACATAAAATATGAATATGTATTTTGTCTGCTGACTTCACTTCCTTCTGATGAGTATCCGACAGTGGTATAGCTGGGTCCTGCGCAGCTCTATTCTTAGGCTTTTGAGTGGCTCACATACTGTTCTCCACAGTGGTATAGCTGGGTCCTGCGCAGCTCTATTCTTAGGCTTTTGAGTGGCTCACATACTGTTCTCCACAGTGGCTCTACTAACTCACATCTGCTTCCAGGATACACGTTCCCTCTTCTTCACTTCCTCACCAGCATTGCTAACTTTTCTTATAATACCCGTTCAATTTAGGGTGGCATGAAATCTCAATATAGTTTTGATTTGCACTTTCCTGATGACTAAGGATGTTGATCTAGAGCCCCTCCCCTGTTTCATTTCTTTTTTAAAGAAGATCCTATATATAGATCTTAGTTCGGCCTTGAATTCTGCCTAGGATAACCTTGAACTTCTGATCTTTCTGTTTGTATTCCCCAGTTCTGGAATTAAAGTGTTTATTTATTTATTTATTACAGCACTTGGAGTCAAACACAGGGCTTCTTCTTTTTTTTTTTTTTTTTTTCTTTTTTTCGGAGCTGGGGACCGACCCAGGGCCTTGCACTTGCTAGGCAAGCGCTCAACCGCTGAGCTAAATCCCCAACCCCAAACATGGGGCTTCTTGAATGTGAGGCAAAACACTCTACCAGCTGGGCCACATTCCCAGCCTCAGACTCAAACCTCTACCTGCCTCTGCCTCCTGAGTGCTGGGATTAAAAGTGTTTGCTGGCCTGGTCTTTCTTTTAATAAATGTCTCTTCAGATCTTTGGCCCTTCTTTGTTTCAACCTGACTACTCTTTCTTCATTTTTTAACATTTTGGGCTTCTAGGAAGTTTTTTTAATTTTTCTTTCTTAAAATGATGGGGAATTGAACACAGGGTCTCTGCATGCAAATGATCTGTGCCTTAGCTGCACCCTCAGTCCTCATGTTTGTTTGTTTGGAGTTCTGTGTATATTTTGGATATTGATTCTCTGTCAGGTGAATTAGGAAGCTTTTCAAGACAATATTGCCTTAAAAGAATTGGCAGGCCAGACTCAAGAAACTGACAGGGCCATCAAAAATTCCAAGCCCAGTGGGCGTGGTGGCACATGCCTTAATTCCAGCACTCGGGAGGCAAAGGCTGGCAGATCTTAGCTCTCCGGTATCTGCTTTAACCTTGGTGGTGGTCTAGTATAGACTCTTACTATGTAATCACATACACTGGGATAAATACGACCTTTGTGGTGTTTTGTTGGGATTAAGGGTGTGTACCACCATGCCAGGTTGACCGTCCTGTTTTCTCAGCAAAGGTAAAAGCCATCTGTTCTATTCTTGTGTACCTTAGGAACAGCTTTCTCAAGTTCTGGACGCCATGTTTGAAAAGATAGTCAAAACTGACGAGCATGTCATTGACCAAGGAGATGATGGAGACAACTTTTATGTCATAGAAAGGTGGGTAGGAGATGCTCTGTAAATGTCTGGCCACACCTCCGGGGATTCATAATTCCTGACAAACGCCTTTTCTTTTCCGATACTGCGTTCAGCCCAGAGGGCTCCAGAGCCAGGTGAATAAGTTTCCCAAAGCTTTTCGAGGGCTCATAGCTGCCTCTCTATCTACTGCTGCCCTGAGAGACCTGAGTAAAAACCCCTATTTGGGGAGAGACCACTTACAGTTAGACAGAGAATGGCACGATGTGTTTCGTAAACATGTCATTTCCAATGTTCAATTGAATTGATTCCCTGAGACACATCTGTGATTCTCTATTGTCATGGGAGGCTTTGATTCTAAAAGTAATATACTCCCTGAATCCCCATACTCTCAATATTCTCTGACTCTGTACCAAGTATAAACCATATTGGAGAGAATGAAATATTGCGGTTTAGCTCCCTAATTTACCTGCATCTTAGTGTTTTGAGCTGAATGTATTCTCCTGAGAAAGAATAGGGCTTCCTTCCGAATCCTTCTCAGTCCTAAAAAAGGAGTCTCATCAGAGTCTAAGGTAATAAAATGTTACCATATATTATTCTCTCATGTTAGAAAGACTTATCTTTATTTATATGTATGCATATTTACATGAATCAATATATGCATGTGTTTTTAAAAGGTTATTATTTTTACTTACGTGTGATGGGGTGGGAGTGGGGGTGAAGGTGGTACATGGAGTGCCCACAGAAGCCAGCAGAGGGCATTAGATCCCTTGAAGCTGGAGTTAAAGACTCGCGCATTGCCCATCAGGGCACTGGAGTCAGAACTCTAGAAAATCAGTCTGTGCTTCTAACCATTGAGCCAGCTTTCCAAACCCTTTTTCCTTTCAAAGTAACTTCAAAGTCTAAAACAAGGGGCTGGGGACTTAGCTCAGTGGTAGAGCGCTTGCCTAGGAAGCACAAGGCCCTGGGTTCGGTCCCCAGCTCCGGAAAAAAGAACCAAAAAAAAAAAAAAAAAAAAAAAGTCTAAAACAAAACAAAGCCTAGAACAAATAGTATAGAAAATTCTTATAAGCCCGGCCCTACAGGTTAATGATCCGCTATATTTAGCATATCAATTTGTTCAGAATAAGTTCCAGAAAGCTAAGCATGGTCGTCTACACCTGTGATCACAACAGCAGGGATGTGGAAGCAGGAAGTTCAGGAGCTCGAGGTCATCCTCAGATACATAGCAATTTCAAATCCAGCCTGAGCCACCTGAGACCATGTCTCAGAACAACACAGTGAGGTAAGATACAGTGTACCTGTATTTTACCTCCACTGTCACCTGTGTTTTCTGAAAACCAGGGAATTCTCTTTAACAATTTTTAAATGAGAATCATTTTTATACATCTGCGGCCAAGATGTATGCCTTGTTTAGAATTTTCTAATTACTTCCCTGAGTTTTGGGGTTCTTTTATTAGTTGTCATCAAGTAACTGTTGCAAATTTAGCTTATCATACCTTTGCTTGTTAAAAGTTTAGTGTGTGCATGTACAGACATCAGGACACACAGACACACAGACACACACACACACACAAACACACCCCGTGTGTGCGTGTACAGACATTAGGACAACTTGCTGGAATCAAGGTTCTCCTTCTACCATGTGGGTCTCAGAGACTGAAACACTTGGTTGTTAGACTTGGCAGCAGAACCCTTACCAGAGAGGCGTCTCACTGGCACCTGTTGAAAGGGAGTTTTAGGGCTGGAGAGATGGCTCAGCTGTTAAGAGCACTGACTGCTCTTCCAGAGGTCCTGAGTTCAAATCCCAGCAACCACATGGTGGCTCACAACCATCTATAATGAGCTCTGATGCCCTCTTCTGGTGTGTGTGAAGACAGCTACAGTCTATATAATAAATAAATCTTTAAAAGAAAGGGAGTTTTAGTTTATGTGTATGTCTGGGTGTCTGAGTGCATGGGTGCATGGGTGCATGCATGGCACATATGTGCAGGAGTTGGTCAAGGCCAGAAGAAGGCAGTGGATGCCTGGGCACTGAAGTTACAGGTGGTTGTGAGCCTGGCATGAGTGCTGGGAACCTAACTTGGGTCTTCTTCAGGAAGAGCAAGTGTTCTTAACTGCTAAGTGATCTCTGCAGCCTGCTACCATTTGCTTTTATTTTCAGACAGGTTTTTGTTTTGTTTTGTTTTTTGTACCCCTGGCTGTCCTGGAACTCTCTATGTAGGTCAAGCTGGCATCAAATTTACAGAGCCTGCCTATCCCTGTCTCATAGGATTAAAGATGTGTACCACCATCCTGGCTTTTTAAGTTTTAAAAACTTTATGTGTATGGACGTTT